>NC_072456.1:10024438-10624438 GCF_027596085.1 Anoplopoma fimbria
AAGGTGCCATGAAATAACCATGTTACTCACTGACAAGCACCAGGTCATTCACGACCATATGACTGTTCCCTCATTAAAGACTGCTTCAACCAGAGTTTAAAGTGATTCTAGTCATGATCCTTTTTAAATTCTTAAATTTAAATCTCGAGATGTGGAATCATCCAGTACGGACACAAATCCCAGAGATACTGAGCTGAGATTAGAGAAGCAGGCTTGTGGCAACAGCAGTAGGCTTATAATGGGGGCAGTCCATCAACATCGTGTTACCTCCATCAGTGATGTGTCTAAACAGACATTCATTGTAATGAAAATCTTTAGGATTGCCACTTTAGAGGAGCACGATAAGAGAGAGCCTTTCAATTGCCTCTCAGCGGCTCTCAACATGGTGATGGTGAGCCGGTGCTAACGGTGCAAACAACGGCACAAATAATGACAGAGCTTACAGTGTTTACCTGAGGAGGAACCGGACGGTGCGTGCTACGCTTCCACGTCGGTCGGCAGAGCAGCTGTAACCGCCGTGTGAGCGCAGTGCAGAGCGGCGGTGGTGAGTTAACCAATGATGCACGCTCACATGCACGATCATCCACTAAAAGCATGCGCAGCCAGCCCGACTATGTCAACAAAGCAAGAAGAGGCAAGGACAACAACACACACTGAGGGAAAGCGACTTCATTCTCTGCTCAGGAAGACATTACTCAACTATATCTCCACATAGCTCTTTGTTGTTTTGCTGCTATATTAATGCTCGGGGTCATAAATACAGCCCCTTTAAAATTGACTTCAGACACTTGACAACTAAACACACTAAACATGACTGAGGACCTTCAGCTCTACATCATTCCACTGCACTCAACTCTACTCAAACAAATGACATAGTATCCTTATGCCATCTGTGCCAGTTGGCAGAGCCATGATGAAGCTCCAGTTAAACCCAGATGGCAGCGCCGGGACTATCCAAGATTGACTGAGTTTAACAACAGTCTGGGAGAAAACAGGAAGCTGGCCAGCCACTCACTCACTCTCCCAGTCAACAAGTCGTCTCCCCCTCTCTCTCTCTCCCTCACTGTTACCTGGGTCACCTTGAGGATCGTCCAAATCCGTAGGAGTTGGTAAGACATCAACTTTAACATTAGAGTTTTTACTTCCAGGGATGCAACTTCCTGAAAATGAATTTGAAAAAAGTCCTGCAGATAAAGTTAAATCCTGTTCAATAGCTGGGACTGTGTTTGTTGCCTGGCAACAGTTTAAAGGGGCCTTGGGGCTTTTTAGTCAGAAGTGTTTAGAAGAAGTTTGACTTTGAAACAATTAAACATTTTGTTTTCATACAATAAAGGGATCTCTTTTAGAAAACGGATGACAGCACAAACAGAAAAAAGTATACAATTTTAGTATTGGTTGAAAGGATGGTAAGTGGCATATTTTAAAGGTTTGTGTCCAAATGGATACACTTGTGTTTATCTTGGAAAGATGTTAGTCTCATCTGTTATTGAATGCTTTTTTTACCTTTTATTGTGTAAAATAGGATCCTTGAACAATTTTTTTTTTTTTTTTTTTTTTATTCCTCTTGGTTTTTCGACATGCAGCTGTGGACTCTGGCACTCGCCCTTTGTTTTATTACAGTGATGGTTTCACAGTTTTAATAAAAGCATTGAGCCACAAGAGGCCAAACATTGATTTAAAATCAATATGAGGAGCATTATGTTGTCCCTCTTTCTAAATTACTGTTTTGCTCAAAGTCCAACCTACAATGTTATATTAAAAAGCTAAATTTGCTCCTATAACTTTATAGGAATACAAATATTTTTCAGCATTTTTTATTTATCGACCAATCTTTAATCACTGTCAAAACATATGGTGCCAAAGACCAACATTCAAGAATTACACACTGTGGAAACTTGCTGGCATTATTAGTTGCATATTCCTAAATTTTTAGATGGTGAAGAAAAAGTTAAATACTGTACAATAAATGTACAAAATCATATTCCTATTGTTCTTTAAGAAGCAGAAACTCATGCAAATCAGGGGGAAATTCAGAATTTGTTTTGGCACACAAGGACAACTTAAAAAAAGAAGCAAGCCACAACAAAAGCATTTGCACTGTAACATTTACAAACATTTTCAGATTTTACTCAAAATGTAAATACTGCAAGATTAAAAAAGGCTCATAAGAGCCCTGTTGTCAAGTTACTCAGGTGAGGAGTTATCAAATTTAAACACAATGCATGGAAAACAGCACATTTTACACTCTGTGTAACACTTTGGGTGGCCAAACTCATTTTATGAGAGCCAGGTTTTGCCTACAGGTCCTATTTCCAGCAGCTCAGATTCAGCTGATTTTGCCCACAGATCCTATTTTGGGCAGCTCTGGTTTAGAGAGCCAAGCACGGCTCTGCTATAAAACACAGGTTGCACTGCTGTACATTTAAGGAGCTTGCCTATTTTTGGTACCAAATCGCTGCTCCTTCCCAACACCTCATATCTATTCTGTAAGTGTTAGATGGAAATACAACAATGATGCTCATGATCTCACAGTGGCAGGATTTCCCAGCTATGCAGATATCATACAGTGAGAGCAAGTAAAAACTGCAAACCTAGTACAGTTCGTACAATTCTCACTATACTCCAAAGGGCTGTTGATGTGTTAGACGTGGTTTTAGTGTCATGTTTGACTTAAATCAGGGTTGGGGTTAAGGTATGTAGTTGTGATACTTAAGCTAAGGGTGAGAGGCAGTGAATGTTCTGAAAAGCATATAGATACAAACATGCCTGTCTCAGGGGCCGAAAGCTGCTGGGAGAATTTTGTATTCGCAAGCAGCTTGAGAGACTAGTGTCTTCAACACACACGCGCACACGCGCACACACACACACACACACACACACACACACACACACACACACACACACACACACACACACACACACACACACACGCACACACGCACACACGCACACACACACACGAGACTATATGAGTATGGGATGGTGCCCTGCAGGTAGCAGGATGTCATGCAGCGAAATGACAGCTTGGTGCAGAGCCAACAAAAAGAGTTCAGTCGTTAAATCACTGAAGCCTCAATAGTTGCTTCCTGTTAAGATGCTCACTAAGTTAATGTTGCCAAGCAAGAAATACAATTCTAGCAGTAAGAGGACTTTTAGCCAAAATCATATGGCAACACAAATTTGCAGGAAGACGTAAAAAATAAAAATTCAAAAAGGTATAGGCCTGCCAAAGAATCAATAGCTTTGCAATGTCACATTATGAGGTTTGGATTTCAGAGAAGTTGCAGCTGTAATCAAAGCCACCTGGGTCAAGTTCCAGTCAGTTTAATAAGCTTTCTGTGCATAGGTCTATGTCTTCTAAAACATGAATATAACAATGACAGACTATGTATAGGGTGAAGTAAAGCATGTAGAACCAGGAAGAAAATTACAAAGTACTGAATGCACATTATTCTGCCACCAGCAGTTTTTTAGTTGAACATTCTGTTGCTAGTAGCAACCGCCGTTTAACTGACAGTGTTACATCCAACATTCTGTCAGATGTGAGACCAAACAAATATTTACAATCATGTTTCTCTGCTCCCCACATGCCCTTGTTGGATCATTATTTGATATGGTGCTGATTTATTAGAGCTGTTTTGCAGATTTTGTTATCTGTATTAATTAAGCTCTCCTGCAATCATTTAGAGGCTAACGTCTTGCTAGAAAAACATTTTGATTAATGAAAATGTATTTTACTTTTTTTCTAATATTTTTGTGGACTGTGTGTTAGTTCGCCACATCTTCGAGAAAAGCCCTGTGGTTGCCAATCAAATACATGCAAATGTGCATTCTGTATTTCTACTTTTTTACCTCGCCTTTATTGTGGTAAAATTATTTGTATTGTTTGGCATCTGAAAACCCTTCAAACTTTAGGATCTGCTCTTTAAACAGATTATTTCATTTTCTTCCCCCCCAATACCTGAAGCAACACGTCCCTACCTAAGGTATAATTGGCCCTACCCCTTACATTTATTTCAAAAGGGGGCTGTTTTTCGGTCGAACGCCCAAGTGTGTCCAAATTTTAGAGCAACATAGTTCAATAAGAAGATCGCGGGTAAATAATCCGTTGTATCTCTCAAAAGTCAACAGTTATCAACACAAACTCCTACCTATTTCTTTGGGGTTTTGGTTTAGTTACACTGACTCATCAACAGTACACATTGGTTCCAGGATCTTTACTTTTATAGATTTCACTTCTGGAGGGGAGAAAGCACAGCAAAACTAATGTGAAAGTGGTAGTGATGGATCCAGTCCATACAGAACCATATTGTATGATCCCAAACCCCATAATACTGCAGTGTTCAGAACCCGAAACATAAAGTCCACACAAACGCACACATGAAACTGCAAGATGTTGCATATAGGTGAACGATTCATTGAGGTTTCTATAATTCATAGGTCTATGAATAAGTGATATGAGATCATGATGTGAATCATGGGGACACTTACTCAACTCCAATCACCAACTCCAATCACACACACACATATAGAGCATAGGCTTTCCCAGAACTATTTCTGAGCACCTAAAGAAAAGGAGAATTGTATCTTTTTCCTTGCATGAGGTACCTAAATAATAAATCAATGACAGCCTCTCCCTTATATTTGTGTTATTGAATTTCTTCAGTCTCCACTTCAACTCCACTCACTTTACTTAAAGCTGTGAAGGAGAATGCCACTTACATGACAACACCAGTAATAAGTGTTTATGTCATAAATTTAACACAATGGCGTTGTAAATTGGGTTTAGTAAGGTACCACAACAAACTTGTATAACAGCATTAAGGCTGTAGCTTAAAATAAAATTTCTGTTGAAGTTATTTTTGCGGTGTGCAGATGTGCAAGGAGGAAATAAACAAGTCTGAAGCCATGATGATCTACTGTACGTATGAAATTACAGTTGATTAAAACAGAAGAGAGAAGACAAGGGCAGAGCAGCACGATAGGCTGTCTTGTCCTAAAGTCTTCTTCCTGCCAATATAAAATATCCACGGTTGCCATGGAAACACAGTTTCATGAATCACTGTGTTTTATTTTATTTTACTGGGGCCAAAATCTGCAGTTAATGCAGCTTTCTTGTGCACGGCCCTTATTACTGTCTGCATCGTAAGCCTTAAGCTCTGTGATGTATTGGGTGGGTGGGAGAGACCAAGTTTTAGTCTGCTCCCACTGAGATGACTTAATGTCTTGCTCGTTGGTTGGCCGGCTGACCTGCAGGCTGAACGACTGACTGACAATGGAGAGATGTGCTGAGGAAAGACTTGAGGTACAGGGGATCACATGGCCGGTAGGAGCTGCTATTTTGATGACGTGGTAAGCTGCAATAGTACAGAGATACTGTACACAGGGTGGATGCAAAAGCAGCTCCATCTTATGTTGGACTCTAATTGACTGTGTATTTTTGTAAGGATGCAGGTCGACTTGACTGTTGTCAAGAAACACAATAATGGTGGTATTGAGATATCTTGACTTTTTTACGGTCATGAGACATAAAAGCTACAACCTGCTCAGCTACCAGGGCCCTCTAATGTTTCTTTAGAGGCCTCTACCACACAGAGCAGATATTCACTGGGTTGTGATTTATTCTGAAAAAACTAAGTCTCTTTAATGTCCTCTCAGTCTGCCTTTCACTGAATCTGAGAGTACATTCAGCCTCTATACTGCATTATGCCTTATATGGCATTTTGTGAATGGGTGTTGCTAGGTAACTGGAGTGCAGTAAACCATAGCGACTTGGTTCTGGTATTTAGGATGATTAAGGATTAAGACAACAGCTTTAAGCACTGGAGCTGCTGAACGAACTACAGGAATTGCGTGCAAAGAGAAGCTGTGGGATTTTTAAAGTTACTGCTTTTATTTTGGCATTAAACAGACACTTTAGATTTGATTTCCTCAATGGCGAAGCATTTCTAGAATGTGAAACAGTGTTTGGTAACGCATCAGAGAAGGTTTTTTCAATTAATGTTTGTCCTTCCAACATTTTAGTCCTCAGCAAGATAACTCAACAACTACTACTTACTGGCAAGATTTACTGAATCCCAGCTCTGGGGCTTTATCCTCCAAAGTAGCACCTAAAGATCAGGATTAACCCTTACCCTTATGTAGTGTTCAATCTCCAGTGAGACAAAAACTAATGGGAGTTAAACAACAAATACTGTCCAGTTTAAAGTCCTTTATTCCGATATAGTATAATCTTCAAAACAACGTCCATCTCAATCCACCCATCCTGCTCATTGGGAAGTGCTGCAGCTACAAACACATACAATGAAGAGTATATTACAAAAACCAACAGGGGCACTGAGAAACTGTATTAAGAATGCATTACATTCTCCTTGTATTATTAGTCAATCTCTAAATAATTAAGACTTAATCAAAATATGGTACGTACATTAAATTACAAACGTCAAGTAATAATATATGCGGGGTGCCTCCGCCCTTCTGTGACTTCATCTGTTCCTTACTTGTCATGGAAGACTTTGAAACATTTACTATGAAGTGGGATTGAGCTCTGCACTTGTGCATGTCAGCCTAATTACTTCTCTATGGAAAGTTAGTTGATCCAGTTGTTGTCCTTGGCTCTTATTCGAATGACCATGAAAGAGCCATGCATTTTGCACTGCAGCGTCAAGCATGAACACAAAGAATGGTGCACACCACTTCTCGAATCTGATTGGTCCATTCTGTAGCAGACGTTTTCTCTCGTTGATCCCATGTGTCACAACTATAGTATCCATTCATCTGTATCCTCTGCACTGACTTTTTTAGAAATAAATAGTTTTATTTGTTATCTGCTGTACATCCCATTTTTTCTTGTCATTCATTTTCTCTCCATCTGCCCTGACCTGAGTCCTTAGACTCCATCAGAACAGAAGTTTAAAAGTTCAAGACCTACTTGGAGAGTCTATAATAGTAAAAACAGTTTCTCAGTGCCTCTTTTGGTTTGTGCAGAGAGAGAGAGGGGTTCCTATAAACACGTTTGGAAGTTTAATAGAAGCAAACTCTCTGAAACTAATGGAACAAGCCTTCTCAAGTGAATGTCTTCACCGGTTGTATGACTTACAGTTCTGTGCAACTTTTGTTCATATGGAATATATAGATAGAAGCCCCTTGCATGTATGTACTGAAAATAAAAATAAATCCCTCCATGTTTACGGCTTAGGCTAAGACATTTAAGTGTGCCCAATGTGCCAAATGACTTGATATGGTATGATCACAAAAAGGATTGGAGTTAGACCAATCAGAACAAATGTTGTGTTATTTTTACTTATCATACTAAATATAGTCCAAACACACATGTATAAACTAGTCAAGCCTGTATACACACCCATTAACACACCACACAGAACATTTCCTGTGAGCATCTCCATGTCATGTTTACTATATACCCAGCATGTAATCATCTTGTTATTACTGTACAACGGCCCTTTACAGATATGAAAAGACAATGGATGTCACACCTTGTTAGCTGTGAGATTCTGCTAGCTGTCCCAAGTATGAACAGGCTCCAGATGAATTATGGGTAATGACTGATGTGGCCATAGGTCAATAATCTATCCTGTCATCCTTTTTATCCATCTTCCATGGTTTCTGTCTCATATCCTCCTCTCTTCCTCATCTCTAGTTTCCATCATGTCTCCATTTCTCTGCTGTTTGCCTGATTTTCTGTCTCATCAGATTTCTGTACACTTTCCTTTGTTTCATTCCTCCCTTTAAGTTGTCAGCATAAAAGCAAACAGAGATAGACCTTCAGAGAGCTGGGTACACTGTGATGTAAGCTTTCAAGCTGAAATGCATTTGTGGACAGTTCGGGTCTGTATTAATGTTATTTTGGTCCGCATTTGAGGATTTATTTGCCCGTTGATCCAAAATAAATCTTATAGAAATGAAACTCAGAGGAGAGAAGAAAGGGGATTGATTTTTCCCTGACCTCTTTTCTGAACGTCTACATTCCCCCATTCACTATTCATCTGTGTGCTGTATGTTTAATGTCTACATCAAACATCACTATTAGCACTCTGGCTGGATGGATGGATTCTTTCTCCTCCTCACACTTTCTGCCTCTCACTTCCATGCCTCCTCTCCCTCTCACTTGCGTCAGCACTTCTGCCTGCTGATGAATATATGAATGAGATTAAATCAGAGACTCACACACACGCACACACATACAGTACATATACGCACTACTGTTCTTTCTCCAGCACAAAGCCTTAAACACACAAACATTTATCATTTCCATTTCAGTGGTGAGAATGTCCACTGACTTTAAAATGAAACCTTAATCGCTGTTACTTATTTAAAAATATAGTTTTCCGTTGTTTTTTTGCATATAATAAAGCTTTAAATCAACCCACAACATCCCAGTCAATAAATAATGCAGCTAACAAGCACTATTTACCTCAAGCAAGAATCACATCCTCCCCTGTTTACAATGGAGGAGGAGTCTTGTTGCTTATACACACTCACACACACATACACACAGGGGGGGAAATGTAGTTGTGTGTATCATAAACAATGTTTCTCAGACCAAGAAGGTATAATTGGCCCTTAAACTCCTGGACACAGGGGGATAGATGAAGGATTAGGGATAAAAGGTGGAGGGATAGATGGAAGGAATAGATAAAAGCTCCAGGAGAAGCTCTTGGAAACCAATCTATGTGAAGACAAAAAGAGAAGAAAACACAAATGTAGAGAGAAAGACAGACGCTGCGGGGCAAAGATGGATGAAGTGCAGATTTAAACTTAAAGTTCCCCCCTTCTCCTTCTCTCCTTTCTTTTACAATCTCTCTCTTTTCCCTCTCACTCACTCTTTTCTTTCACTTCACTGTAGGCTCTCTGTTGCTATGGTGACTGTTCCTGCCATCGCTGAGGAAGAAAGGACACCTGGGGAGAGGAAGAGGAGACAGCAGAGGATCAAACTGAAAGATGAAGATGGATAGAGATGACGTGGATGAACACACTTCTGTGTAGACTCTAGATTATGTTAGTATGTGCACAATTATTCAACTGTTGGAGAGGACTGTTTCCCAATATGTTGTCAAATAATTTAAAATTTTGGGGGGGGAATATGCTCTTTCACGTTCAGGCAGAGGACTGAAGTTGCTCTGGTGAATATGAACAAGCATAACTAGTATAAAATGTGAGAGAGGACTTATGGAGAGAAGGAAGGAAGTGAATGAGTCAAACAAAGACAGGATTTACAACCAGGATACCACTGTTTAAGTTAAGCTTGTGACATAAGCGAGTGCTCTTTAACTCATATTTCCTCCCACATACAGTACCTGCCAGAGCTGTTCAGGTGGCCCCTAATGGTCGCACAAGGTCAGCAGCAAAGACAAAATGTGCACACCTAACCAACAGACTGTTTCAAAAGTTTAAATTTTCTTATTATCTAACTGTTTGCTATATACCTCAGACAGACTCGTGGAAAGCAGTATTGAAACTGAGAGGATTATCCTGGTAGAATACAGTTCGGGGCAAGTATCTACGGTTTAAAATTTGGTTGAGAGACTCTACTTCATCGCTGCTGCTCATTAAACCTTTAAAAATAATTTGAGCAAACTCCAAAATCCATGCGGGCCAATAGTTTTTTTTTTATTTTATCGGGGAACTTTCCTGGCACAAGTTGCCTGTAATCTGGCAAAACAGGGAATTCCCTTAATGATCGCAGTTAAGCCAATAATAGCAGGCAGCTCTGTGTCCCAGCCCTTTACTATCACACCCTCTGTATCACAGTAAAGGACTTCTCTGCACCTCTTTTCTATTTATTTCCATGCTGGAGCTCTGCTATACGCTTCTGCAGTCCAAATAGGCTTTCAGGTTTTTCTTTATCCTGTCCCAGCGAGTGTCTTCTCATGCAACTGTCAGTGAGCAACAACAGTAAATTACTTGATTATGCTTTTACTTCAACTAAGTACATAATCACATTACCCCATTATCACAGTATGATAACAATAGCTACGCCTTACCCACGTTGTTGCTTTAATCAAATTACGACTATAATGTGTGAGCCACATCAAACCACATTTACACCTTACATAGGAACATGATTTGCATTGATCGTACAGCCCTGAGTTCTTGGCAGTGTTTCTGTCGGTGGCTTGATGTTACAATATGCAATAGGATTGCATCACTATCAATAAACAATGATGCTTATTTTACCTGTGGAAATTCACAGTGTCATAGAAAAGTTCTGCTTATCTTTGTTTTGTTGCAGGTGTAAATGGACTAAGACTTGGCATTTATGTGTATAATCTACATCCCTGCAGTTTCCACTGGAAGTCAGACTGAAGTCAACGTCCAGGAATAATGCTGTCATAAGGGACTATTCACACAGCTCAGTAAACATTCCAGTTTTTGAAAAATGTTTTTGTTGCATTTTGAAGATGTTTGCAATTATAAGGCAAGTCATGACTTTGAAGATTCTGACAACGCTGTTAAAGGTGCTCAAATTGGGGTAGTCAATCAGGGGGTCGTCAATCTTCATGCTATCAGATGAAATGATCTGTCGCCTCTGCAGCAGGTTTAGGGTGATTTACAGATTAGTGACAACAGACATTGCATTCAGCAACACCCTCTCTGTCTTGGAAAGAAAACTCTAAATTGCCTTCTTAAGTGGGATTAAGATAGGATTTTCTCATTCAGATGTTACTGTAATGTGGCCCCAGGAAGGACTCAAACAGGAGTTGTTCACAAAAGCCATTAACTCTGTTCAGCTCAGCTGAGACTGAAGATACAGTCCCATGGGATTCATTTGCAATTGCTTCAATTACTACGGAACCAACTGTTCTCTGTTCTACTGTCCTCCTCCATGGAGAAGAAACTGCAATGACAAAAGAGTCATTATAGCAAATGCCACTCACAAAAAAGTTAATTTATAATCAGCACTCTGATTATATTGCAATTGTACTGCTGCACACAACATATGCTGCCTTCCCCATCGACTCTTTGAGAAAAACATAGTTCCTACTAGATGAAGTAGTTGTATACTTGTTTACATTTTTGTGGCAAGATAAACACAAGATAAGTGCTTGCAATTAGGTGAATAAGTGTTTTCCACAATGTTGAAGTATTCCTTTCATGTGATGTTATTTCACATCACATTGTCTGGACACTTAATGGGAATGAATTCATAAGTGTAAACCAGCGGGATATAAATTATGGAGGTAGAAAAGGAGAATGATATATGATGCAAAAGAAAGCGCGGGCTGTTAAAATATGTATGATGACTCATTTTTGACCTTATGTGCAGTGTGAGGACTCTGCTGATGAGGCCCTTTTTTTTTTTAACCAGAAAATAGCAGTTTTTCCTGGAAGTTTAAGTGTATATTTCATCTTCCATCTAGAGATCGTTAGAAAAGAAATGTCCATGCATAACCTTCATTAAAGTATATAACCATATAGGAGCTACAAGGCCAAATGAGAGTGATGACAGTGAAATGCTGCTTGGAGGTCTTTCCCCCAAAAAACAAAAAGCCAACTACCATTTCATATCTCCAAACCACTACGTTCAGCTAGATGCTGGTTGGTAGATGGGTCTGAGATGCCACCTAGTGATTCTGATAGCACCAACCCAGTCAAACTATACCCTCCTTTTCCTGACTCAGCGAACAGCGATGAGTAGGACTTGGTTTCCATGGCAACAGTAGACAGAGTGAGAGAGAGAGAGAGAAACACAATGAAGCTGCTACTCTCAATTTGGCCATGAACATGTACTCCCACAAAAAACATCCACAAAAAAATTTAAACATACACACAAAGGTTGTGTTTCAGCAGTACATATTGAAGATCACAGTTACATAATTATTCTGTTTCTTGTGGGGAGCCCAAAAACTCATAGCATACTAATTCAGAAAAGGTCACAGAGGAAGAATCCATAGTTCTAAAGTACACAAAAGGAGATTCTTGCCCTCCGTTTATCTTAGCTTAAAGCAAATTGCTCTTAACCATGTGGATAGAGAAAGATGGGAAATAATCTATCATCTGTCAGAGATCTAACTGGAGACAGACTCATCTCTATAAATGTTGAGGGCAATGAATTTAATCCCGCAACGGACATTTGATATTTAATGAGAAGAAAAGTAAAATAACCTAGCTCCGGTGTCTGGTTTAGTATCATTTGTCATTTCAAAGATCGTCCACTGAAAATGTGACTAAATCTTGAGCAATATTTACATATTACAATAAAATAAGCCCACCATGGTTAGTTTGATGGCTAATTTTGATAATTATGACCAGTGTTTGGTCTAATATTTACTTTACTTGGATCTTGAGGAGCTGCAGTGTTCATTCATGATCTGAAACCTTCATTTACTACCACTAGACAGCGCCACTGTTCATTTCTCCTGCTCCAAGTGCAGAAACCTGTCTGATATGAAAAAAAAAAAAACAGTGGCACCAAAAATTTCAATATTTCAGAGTTCTCCTAAATTGTTAAAATGAAGCTTTCTGGGGAAGTCATGTCTCTTTCCTTGTAGCTCCAAGGTATTTAAAACCCCAAACCCTTTTACATTTTGAGAACTACATGTGCTTTATTGCCAAGCACATTAATGCTTCCAATTATAAACCATGTAAGCATTTTCCTCAAGTGCCTCCATAGAAGATTTGTCCTTGTTTAACAGATTTGAATCTGAAATCGTTCCAAACAACAGATAATACACATAACTCATTGCTTTTACGGCTTGTCTCATTTTAACCGTTATCATCATCCTGGTTTGTGTTTAAAATGTTATCCTGGCTCATGTGGTAAAACAAAACTTATCTGCCAGCTGCTTCTGCTGCCACAGCTGCAGTTTTACTGTCACCAGAGTACCTGCATGCTTGTGCTGCTCTTCATCACATGGTGTGACGTCGGTCACAGGAATCAGGGGGAACAATAGCAGATTAGTGATTCATCCAAATTACATAGGAACATGAATTGCATTGATCGTACAGCCCTGAGTTCTTTGCAGTGTTTCTGTCGGTGGCTTGAAACCCTGTTTTGCAATGTTTTGATTTCTCAGAAAATCTAAACTGCTAAGGCGATTAATAGATGTTTTCGGATGTCAATGTCATAATTCTGTTCATACCGTCACACAAAAATAATATGATGATGATTGATCAACGTCCAATGTCCGATAAAACAAACAGAAGCACAAGGGCCAATATGATGACTGGCCTCTGATTGGCTCACCCTGATTTTCTTACCCTTACCATAACCAATCTCACTCCTCATTCCTAAACCTAACTAACCCAACCAATGAAGGCAAAGTGAACTAGCAAACATCTCTTTCTGCTATTTGATAGTTAACATGATATTTAAAAAAGTTATAGACAGATTTTAACATGGGCCAATGATAACGCGTAGAGAACAAAGGGCCTAATTTGGATGGAAAATAATCATGGAAGCTGAGGGAACCAGCAATGGAGCCTCAGTATGCTTTAAATGAAGCCTTAACCTTCTCCCCCCACACCTTTCCAACACCCAAATTGGAAGGTCTGTGTCTGACAGTTTTTGTAACTTTCAAAAACCGAAAAATCACACCTCGCACATCAAAGATAATTGTGCAGGTGCAGAGGAGAGAAAGTATGCAGGGTTATAACTTCTCTCTAAAGCTTGATTCACACTTCACACAATTACTTTCAATCCCTTTTTGTGTGTTCAACCGAGTGCAACACCATGAATACTTTCAAGGACGCTGTCTGAAAGTGTGTGCCATTATCCACAGTTTTATCAATGCCTTTAGACGAGAAAAGACAGAATTTGTGGATTTAGATCAGGGAGGCAGTGGAATGCAGCAATGGTTAGGCAAAATGTAGAAACACTTTTGCTTCTAGATTTGATCGACACCTCCTCTCACCCTTCTTTCCTCAATAACTCTTATATTAATGTCCCATTTACCTTGCTTACACCTCTTTAGCCACTTCACCCTATTCTCTACCTCCCAGGCCTCATCTTCCTCACCCTTCAGCCCCTCCTTTTCATCACCCCTCCTCCAGCTCCATAGTCAGGGTGATGATTAGGAAAGCTGCTGATGCAGAAAAACATAACTTTGAGCTCTCCCGCTCCTCCCCCCTCGTTTCCTACCTGTACTGTGGGCCAATGAAGGTTGAGATGCCGGCGTATGAGGCCTTGGTCCGGTTGTCAGTCAACCTGAAGATCACTGGTGGGTGGAGCTTATATCCCCAGGTGACGGCCTGTGGTTGGTCAGGTTCATCTCTGCCTCCTTGTAACCCCACCCACTGGGCCCCTGCAAGGCCTTATGGGTACCAAGCACTGCTGAACATGTTTGTGTCTGTTTGTCGTTCTGTTAAGCAGTCAGTAGCAGTCTTCTCGATGAATCTTCTTGTGTCGTCTTCATGTAGGTTTCCTGTGCAACCAGACAATAAAGGGAAAAAAATCACGTTTCTGTTAATCAGTTAACCCTTTGCTTAGCCCCATCTCCCTTAATGACAGCTGTTACAAACTTTGCGATCTACATAACCACATGAAAATCATAGTCTTGAAAGTTTCTTCCCTAAACCATAAAATAGCTGAAAAGCGAAGCTAATGTTGCTTAAAGCCTAATACAATCTGTAATCCCATTAAAAAAAAACGTATACATGGCATCTAATATGTTAACTTTTTACTTGCTCTCTGGCTTCGAAAGTAACGAAGCATTGGTAATGTAAGCGGTAAGCTGCTTATCTGGACATGCTAACATTTGCAGCTTATGTTAGAGCAGATAAACACATTACAACAATGCCTTTATAACCAATATAGACATACCGAAAATAACCACTTTCCAGTTATGCAACTTGATGCTTTCTTTATTGGCTGCCTCCATTTATAATTTACTTAACCCCTTATTTTGGCATTTTTGCTGGGAGGCAGGATTTTCTTGTTGTACATATAACAACCTGATGACTGATGAACATTTTCAGCCAGGCGACAACCTCCGGTTCTTAAAAGTGAAGCTAATGCGGAAAGGTGCTTTAAAATTGCATTCTCTCCACTGGCCATCAGGGGGAGACTCATCTGGTTGTAAAAAGAAAGTCAGATTGTATAGTCTGAGAAACCTTCTACTTCTGACTTGATTTAAACATGAATTTATGGTCTCAATCACTAGTTTAAAAGTATTCTTCAATACAGCATGATGTTCATTTAGTAAATTATGGTCGCATTTAGAGTAAAATAGACCATAAAGCAGGGTATGCTTTAGGGCGTTGCTATCTTGTGATTTACAGTTCACTATTACAGCTTTGTCTGGGAGTTGATATTGTTTTTTTTGTCTCACAACCTTAACCCTTTCCCAGTGTGTTCTCAGTTTGTCAAAGTTGTTGTAACATTTTGGTTGTCTAAAAATGTAGCTTTCAGAGTCTGGTCACCTCTGGTTGCAGAAAACCAAGATGGCGATGGCAAAAAAACGAAATGGAGACGGTTAATATGGCGAACTTTATGCTTCAAAACCGTAGTCCACAAAACAATGGTGGATGTCACAGTGACTACGTCCACTTCTTCAAGTACAGTTTTTGTTTTTAACAAGAATATAAAAACTGTGTAGACTATTGATCACAGCAAAAACAAAGACGATGGAACTGTCAAAATATTAGCAGTATCAATCTGGATATATTAAAATGTAATAATCCCCAAACTATAATGAAAGCTTTTTTGCTTTGTGCTGACTCCAACCCCCTTTCCTTTGTCACTTAAAAAAGAAAATACTTGTCTCTCATCTCCTTTTACACAATCAGTTAGGATAACACATGCATAAAATCTCAGTGTGACAATGTTCGGTTGATGCTTTGTCACATCTGGCACTGATGAAATACAATAGCAGTCTTCAGTCAAGAGTAAAATGAGGGGTTACATTAATGATGTTCTACTCCTGCATCTAGTGATTTCTTTTATCAGCCTTCTGCCTGCATGCTCCTTAGACTATGATAAGAGTTTTCCAACACTGATTACTCCAAATAACAGCTTTGCCTGGTTTTTTTTTACACTGAAAGTAAATTAGACTCAGTAATAATACCAATATATCACTGTCCAAGTCATTGATTTCACGATTTTTCACGAGAAATTAATTATTTAACAAAGAAATTAAATACAAAACCGTTTTTTTAAATTAGGCGTAACATCCTATTCCGAGCTTCCTGCTCCCTGTACTTCATATTGGATCCATTGCAGTTCTATAATATATAGGTTGCATGCAAAGTATAATAATTTACACTTTGAGTTCAACATAGCTTAATAGATCTAAAGCTAGATAGTGTCTTAAATATATTTACAACGGTGTTACTTGCATTATTTGCTTTTTTGTGGGGGTTTAACTGAATATAGCTTAATTGTTCATGAGCCCTAACAACTAGCGTCTCTGGTTATACCACATGATGGAGTTATTTGACAGATTGAAAATAATATTGAAACTGGACTCTTTACATTACATTAACGTGGACTACAACACAAACTACACACCACTTGTTTCCTTTCAAACGCGTGAGGAGCTCCATGACAACTTGTGCTTTCCGCACAGAACTCCCACAGCATTCTTCGTTGTTTACAGTCAATCCATTAACACCAAACTGAATCTCTACAGACCACAAATTAAATTGAATTATTGCCCAGTAATGTAAATTTTTCAGTTGTGGCTAGATAAACAGAAAGTTGCACCAATAATGAGATAACAACCACAGCTGCCAGCATGTGTGTCAGTTTGTCTGTCCAAGAAAATCCAAATGACAGCCAATAATGTGGGGATGCTCGTCACCATGGCGATGCAGCATGAGTCATAGTGAGGTTCTTTATGGAGACAAAGGCCTGTGTTGAATGTATGATTATGACTAGAGAGAGAGGATAAGCCTGGATACCAGTACACACACTATATTGTATATTAATAATCTGTATCAAATTGAGGCAGCCTATTCTCAGCTTCTCATTTCCAACATACAATTCTACCATGCAAATTATTCTAGCTCTTTCAAAACAAAAGCCCCTTTGCAGCCTAAAAACTCGTAGCCTGAGGTCAAATTTTTTAAGTCATGCTGGTGACTCTTCTCATTTTAAGCATTATTTTTACAGCCCTTGGAATATCTCACATGCATGCAACGTCTCGCTATCATTTATTGAAGATGACTGTATTTAAACACAGCTTTTTATGTTAGTCAGTGTGTCTGACTGGAGCAACATAGAGGGATCTGGTTCTTCTAGGAGCAACATTTGTGAAAAATAAAAATGTGAAGATGGGCTCAGGCCCATAATGCTTCAGTGGTGGGAAGTGACTGTAAAATTTGATCGATCAGCCTATAAATCACATGTTGAGCCGAATGAGACACACTTGTTATCAATGTTGTTACCGTATGATGGTATAACTTTGCTACCTGCATTAGGACCAGTCAGTCCAGTTTCAGTGCTGGTTCTAATCCCCATGTTTTCAGTTTTAATACTGAGAGTAACTTTTCCTAGACATCTGTGTACAGATTGTAAAGCCCTCTGAGGCAAATTTGTAATTTGTGATTTTGGGCTATACAAAATAAATGGAATTGAATTGAATTGAATCTGGATTATGCTTTAAAGATATATTATGCTGCTTTTATGCTACAACAGACAGCTTGTTGAGATAAAATACAAACAAATTCAAGAAGAGCTTAAAAACTGATGGCAATAATGATCTATTATGTTCTAAATCCCATGGTGAAATCTTCACAGTATGTTGAAAGCTGAAAAAAGAAGCGCTGAAAGAGCACTAAAAATTATGATTTAAATATAAATATAAATATGATATGAGATTTCAAATTGTGCAGATTTCCTTAAATGTATGAACACTTAATAACATATTACCCCATACCAATACATAATGCATTTGTTAATTTGTGATTCAGTTATTTGTACCGGCCGAACAATGGATGTACGGGGCCTCGATTTTTGTGCTACGCTACTGTTCCTTGGAAACAAATTACACAGACTTTGGGTCCAAGCCTTTAATGGCATAAGTTAAAAATGCACAAGGTAAAAATAATTATGGAGGTCCCCACGGTCTTTGCAGCAGTAAAGCAAGCATCATTCCTGAACGTATCCCCAAAATGTCCTCTATGCCCCTGAGATTTTACACCAAATAAATGGAGGAACAGATAAATGAATGGAAGAAAATTGCTCTTTGGTCCTCCCAACAGTTTTAAAAAGCTCCCACAGACCAGGTATTTTTCACTCTGAATACTCTGAATGCTGACTCCCCTGCCCACCCACAGTCTGTTGGCTGCTCCACCCTGTTCTTATATGTGGAAAAAAAAGAAATTAAGCCAGTGCCTCATGTTGAGGCATAATAAAAGCTTCAGTCTCTCAAGGATGTGAGGAGTGATTGGTAATGAAAATGGGTAGCTTTAAAAATAACCACAATATTCAGTGTCTTTAAAAGCCTTATGTCTAAGTTTGACCTATTATACTGTCATTTCTGAATGCAAGAGCATCTGAAACAACAAAACAGATTTTACTATCTATCTCGACTCTCCTTTGAACTCATTCACTTGTCCTTTTTCTCCCCTTCCATCCCGTCCATCCTGGCCAACAGAGGGGGAGCGAAGGGTGAATTAATAAAGGAGGGAAAGTGGAGCACAACTCCCTTAGGTCCGCCTTTTCTGGGACGCTGACACAGAGAAACACACAGGCGCAGACACACACACACACACACACACACACACACACACACACACACACACACACACACACACACACACACAAAGTGACAACACAATCTACATAAATACCCTGACACATACACACACACACAGACACATACACAAATGTAAGGCAAAGAGCCACATGCATTTTTCTCGTGCATTACTTGGGTGATGAGATGGGAAGAGGAGACACGGAGAGAAAACAATCCATACATCACATCATCTGCATGCATGAAGAGTGGAAGAGATTGACGAATGAGGAGGAGGAGGAGGAGGAAGAGGAGATGGGAGGGCAAAAGCCACGTGAGGAGGGATGCATGTAGAGTGTCGCCTGAGGCAGTGAAACTTACAATGGTCCCATACTCCCTGTGATTCCTCCTCTCATCTCATCTTTCCTTTTTTTTCCCTCTCCAGTCTTGTTTCCTTTCATCTCCCCTTTCCTTTCTACTCTTCTCTATCTTTTGCGTTTAATTTCTTTTTAATTCAACAATGGCCGCATACTCCCTTGTTCCTTCCTCTACTCCTTTTCTCCTCCCCTCTTCTCCTTTACTTTAATTTCTCCTCTCTTCTCCTTTCATCTCTCCTCGTCTGTCTTTCCACCTCTCCTCGGGGTGAATAGATTCACACTGTATTGCATGTTGAATACAAAAAAAACAACCTTGTAATGATAAATTGGAGCATGTTACTTTTTGGTCCTCACTCATTTACGCAGCAAAAGAGAAGTCATGCGTTGATGCTTCAGTTACACTACAGTTACAGTCAAGTCTGACAAAGCCATCAGCAAAAAACTGACAGCCTGAAGTGTTAAAAAAAAGAAAACCATAAAACAAGGGATATGAAAGTGGTGTAGAAAATTTGAACCTGTTCTCTGCTTTAAGGACACCTTAAATGCAACAAAAAAAAGATGTGTATTGTCAATCAGGAAAGGAGGTATTGTTTATTAATGGCTTACAATAATAAAACCTGTTACTAATTGAGCCTCCTTTAGCCAGGAATGAAAAGCCTCCCTCAGGAGTTTCATTGTGATTCAGAGTGTTGTAGTGGGCATGGTCAGGCACCGGGGATAAAGCCAGCAACTCACTAGATTTCCTAACTGATTTGCCAACCAGTGGGCTCTTCCCTCTACTCCATCCATCTTTCTTTTCTCTCTGTCCATCTCTTTGTTTTCATCTATAATTTACTACTGACCGAAACAAAGACGGAAGTGAGGAAGAAAGGATTTATGAAATTAACTGAATGAACCTGTGAGTGAAACGAAACCAATGTGTGAATGAATAAATGAGTAGACGTTCATGACAGGGTTACAAAAGCTTCAATTAGTTAATTAAATGTTGTATTGTCAAAAGGAAGTGAAAGATGGATTTTTGTCTTTAGTAAACTGCTGTGAACTGTTAATACGTGTGGACACATGCTAATGATGGCGGGGGAATAAGGATTTTAGTAAGTAATAACAGACGCCACTAATTAGATATAGCAGCCCTGGGGTTTCATTTGTTCTGGTCGAATGATTATTTGACTTTACAGGAAACCAAATTAATGAAAAATTAAAAGGGCCATCTACCTTTGGGATATTTTGGAACATTTTTTTGATCATGGCATTAACTCATCCAGCAGTTGTTGACACTGACACTGATGTGTAAATGCCACCCTTAAACGCCAGGTAAGACTCGAACTGACTCACTATTCCGCTAATCAGAAACAAATTGACACTTAAGATGTCAATTGGCTAATGGACACATACTGACATACTGCCACCTTGACATCCCTTAGCCCTTCAACTGTCTTTGCATCTACTTACAGGTGTGAATGGCTCATTTGCCTCCAAAAATAGATTTGCAATTTGCATTGTCCTCCACTTCTTTATCTCCCGAGCTACATAAACACATTAGCTCGTCAGCATTGTGAGCATTTATGGATCCCCCTCCACAAACCAGGAGGTTTGTTAAATGTGATCTTTTGAGCTTCTAAATTGTACTGTGGGTGTAATATAGCAAATATTTATACTAGGTTAGAGTCAGATATGGTTGGCTCTAAATGAGTCTTTGGTGACCAACTATATACTTTATAGTGACGGACTCCCAATCATACAGTGCAAGTATGTACGAATGTTACAGATTTCACACAAGCACACATACCCCCAGTGGTGGAAGAAGTACTCAGATCATTTACTTAAGTAAAATTGTCAATACCACGGTGTAAAAACTACTTTTTAAAAGTAAAAGTCCTGAATTCATTTTAGTAAACAAACAAAGTATTAGCATCAAAATAAAAGTACAAAAAGGTAAAAAGTACTAATTTTTCATAATGAGTTTGTATTAATAAATGGAATCTGTAAAATAACTAGGCTAACTAGTCAGCAAAAGAAAATATAGGGGAGTAAAAGTGCAAATATTTCCACAAGAAAAAAGGTTCCAAAATGTAGTTGAGTACAAGTATAAAGTAGCATTAAAAGGAAATACTCAATTACCTCAAAGTTGCACTTAAGTATAGTACTTGAGTAAATGTACATACACCATTGGTGCCCTCTGAAATGTTAAACACGAAGTAACAAGCTCCTTTTCCAGTGAGAAAGGATAATAACAAGTTGATTTGTAATGATGAAATCATGTGATCATTAAAATTCAAGAATACATGATAAAAGATCAAGGCATGTCTTTGAGTATTTAATCCCAGAGAAGAGAAATAATGTCTGACTTGACTCCTCATAGTGGCGGAAACTGGAACAAGAATTTAACAATACAGCCACATGAATGTGATACAGCAGGGAAAGTAAGATATCTCACCAAGCTAAAGATAACAAAGGCTAAACAGAGATAAACATTTACAATAGACTTAGAAATAAAACTTCTGAGTCTTTGCGTCTGTTTAAAAAAAAGAAAAACCTGACTCCAACATCTTCATGTGGTTTCTGTGAGGGATTACCTCTTTTTCTCACTTTCTGTCCCATGCACATGAATTAAAGCAGCGATTAACTCTTAAAAAAAAAAAAAGAAATGCCAAAAACAGAGAGGGAGAGAGCATACAGCGATTAAATCAGGGAGGAGAAAGAATGCCAAAGAGAGGAATAGAGAAAGAAAGGAAAACACACAATAAAAGTAAAAGAAAGAGTCTAGTATCAGCAAGAGGGAGAAAGAAAGAGAGCCTCTTACAGAAGCCCAGGGGGTATCCTGCTATCCCAGAATGCTTTGCTCTAACCTACTTTGGTATTTCTGTTTCTGTCTTTGTCTCTGCAGTGCTCCGAGTGGGCTAGCTACCACATACACATCATATTTGAGTTTTGTGCATGTGTGTGCTCCTTGGATTTCTATCCTTCCGAGAACCAACTTGATGGGAATATACATGTATTGCTGCCTGTATATATCTGCGTTG
This sequence comes from Anoplopoma fimbria, assembly GCF_027596085.1. Lineage (NCBI taxonomy): Eukaryota > Metazoa > Chordata > Actinopteri > Perciformes > Anoplopomatidae > Anoplopoma > Anoplopoma fimbria. The sequence goes on from NC_072456.1 coordinate 10,046,474, forward strand.
GGGACCACATGGCTGCAAGAATCTCACCACTGACCTAACTATTCCTAAAGTGCCGGGGTTAAAGGAGGCCTTTGGTCTCTGATTCGGGGAAATATATAGAAAGAAACACACAAAACTTAACACCCATGAACAAGCACAAACACACACAATAAGAGTGCTAATGATTGCCTTCTCATGGTATAAAAGTCTAAAAACAACAAAGAACTTATATGAGTTCAGCGTGTGTTTGTGTATGTATATATGTGTGTATTCGTCCCTACGTAACTGTGTCATCGTTGTGCGTTGTGTGGCTTGTCCTTGAGTCAATACAACTGTAACACACACTTGTAGGTTTCTTTGTGTGAGTGTATATATGGGTGAATGAGTGTGTGTGTGTGTGTGTGTGTGTGTGTGTGTGTGTGTGTGTGTGTGTGTGTGTGTGTGTGTGTGTGTGTGTGTGTGTGTGTGTGTGTGTGTGTGTGTGTGTGTGTGTGTGTGTGTGTGTTGAGAGCTGTGCGGGCTGAGTGGGCAGCCTGACGACCAGCTCAGCAACACTCTGTTACCATGGAAACTAATGAGCAGAGCATTGAAAAAAAAGAGGAGTGTGATGAAGACAGGAATGAAAGTTTTATTTACCTATGTCATAAAGCAAATCCCATAACCTGGTGTATTTATTTAATACATCGTCTGATTTCACAAATAAGATATGCTCAAATTATCAAAAACCACACTTTCAGTACATGTTATCATAATGTCAAAATGCCACAGAGACAGTGATCAAGTTAGCAGATTGTTCATAACATCATACTAGCAATTAATCGGAAATGTGTGGAAACAGGTTACATATGTCACTTTTATCTATTATTTAAATGTTGGTTAAAACCCTGCTTTTACTCTAACGACTATAATTAATGTGATATTGAGCTCTGGAACCAGGGCTCCACCTGCTGCACGCATGGAAACACACACACAATTTAAAGCCTTCAATCTGTCATAATAATCAAACCTTTTTCCTAATGACTCATTAACACACAACAGCGTTAAATTTGAATAAACTTCTCATAACCATAACATTTAGATGACTCACAACCGCTCACGCAAATCACTCATGGTTCCTTTCAGCTGCATGTTAAAAAAGCTTATTTGGTAACCTGCTGTAACCTGTGAACATTAACGCCTAACTCCTGCCTCACACGCTCCATACATGCACATAACTTTAAAACACGTCAGCAAGAAGGAGGCAGCTGTGTTTTTTATTGTAGCTGCTGAATTTGATTATGAATATATTATCTCTACCTACCCACAACTGTTGCGTTGTTTGTGCTGAACAACTGAGCAAAACTCCATAAACATTCTTAACAAGGACAGCCCACGACACCTCTCAACGCTTTTTATATTTGCTGTTAAAACAACAGCATAAACCTTTGCTGCAGGCCCTTAACTGAATCTATCCAGGATTTGTCACTGCGTTTAATAACCAGGCTCAAAAATGACAGTGACCATGAAAAAGAAATACGTGTCAAAAAAAAGAATTAAATGATGTAATATAGAAAGGTATATTTATAGTGTTTCTCACTTAATGTGATGTTTCCTTAAGGTCTAACCTGCCTCATAAAAGTAAAGCCGAATTTTAGAAGATTTGATACCTGCATTGTACATGTGCATCCTCATACACAGGCTAGAACAAGGCATGAATCAAAACAGTGATCTGATCAACACATCACTTCATTGAGCCACCAGTGGTCATAAAAAAGGTTAGAGACACCTTTGATGAAGGTCGTGTTCCTTAAATAGACTTGGAATTAAATGAACTTGAACATTTTTGTCGACTGGTAACATTATGGAGATTTTCAATGAATGGGTTTCTGCTTTGTTTGTAACGTGAATGAGCAACTACGGAAATGCCTTCAATCATTTTATTAGGCCTCAATGATACGCACTTTATAATCTGTGGTACCAGCATTGACCAAATTTTCATAATTCAACATTTAACCAAGGATCATCAGCAGTGAAGCATCCGGCTGATCGCTAGGCCACATAGATTATTTAACACAGTGAATACTGAATGGAGCAGACAGCAGATGGTATTGTGAAAGATCACTGGGAGTACCATTGGAAGGACTGCCAGAGCAGGCTGCTTTTACCTCATGTCTTTCCTCCAATTCTTTGTCCTCCCCCTGTTTTCATCTCGTTTCCCTCACTTCAATTAATGTTTAACAGAACTCCATTCACTGACTTGAGTATCTCCCTCTGAAGCTACATCAGGCTTTTCACAACTGACGCGGTAATACCCGTTAACGGATTTTGATGTGAAAAAAGGGGGAGTTCCCCCTTAAAAATAAAGGCTGGTGTATGTTGCAGACGTTGTAAAGCCCTCTGGCGCACGACATGTGTCATGTTGGGCTGTGGCAATTCACCTGACTATCACTCATGCACATAAAAGCATGTTGTCCACGTAAAACTGGCCTTAACACAATAACCGCAGGCTGTTGTTCAATTGCAACCCCAAACCGCCTCATCTAATTGGCTAATGGTTGGCTTTAAGCTGTCTCTCTCTCCCGCTCAAGTACACACAAACACCAACCTTAAAAACAGTGACGCACACAAATTTGCAATGAATGCTGTGTCCGTAATTAACAGACGCAGTTATCAACACTTCACTTTTCAGAAAGCACTAGATAGAAACAACAATCAGACACAGAAAGCAGAAGATGTCACACACATTAGTGGCTTCTTCTAGCTATCAACTGTCAACAACTTTGGAGAGTTTTGAGGGGCCCAGTCAGAGCCCTCTCTCTCCTGTGGATCTGTGTGTGTGCGTGTGGCTGTCGGTGTGTTTGTGTTTGTGTGTGTGTGTGTGTGTGTGTGTGTGTGTGTGTGTGTGTGTGTGTGTGTGTGTGTGTGTGTGTGTGTGTGTGTGTGTGTGCACTTATGTCCATGGGCATCCTGTGTGTGTGGGCGGAGAGTGAGGCTGAGTTGTCATGTTGGTCAGAACATATCTGCATATTCATAAACAAGCATCTATGCATAAAAGCCGGCACACACACATTTACTCAGGTGAACACAGATTAAAAACAATTCCTCGTGAGATGTGAACAATATAAAGAAAAAGAAACAATAATGCTGTCGTGCTGAGGAGAACAGCAGGAGACAGGACGGACAGCGAGAGAGAGGTGAGGTAGATGGAGAGAGGGAGAGAGAGCAAGAGGAAAGACACAATGGCAGACTAGAACGAGAGAGAGGAAGAGAATGAGTGGTAGGCAGGAGACTCTGTGTGGGTTGACTTTTTCTCTCTTGGGTGCTATGGTAACCTACAGAGCTGCAGCTCATCATAGGAGGAGAGAGGAGGAAAAAGAGGAGAGGAGGAGAGGAGGGGATAGCAAGGAGGGGATAAAAGGAGAGGAGAGTGGATCAGCAGAGAGGAGTGAGGAGGCCAGGAGGCCAGGAAATGAGAAGTAAGGAAAGGAAAGGGAAAGGAAAGAAAAGGAAAGGAAAGGAGAGGGGAGGAGCAGAGAGGAGGGGAAACAGGGAAAGAAAAGAGGAGAGGGAAAGGAAGGAGAGCAAAGAGGAGAAGAACAGAAAGGAAATGAGATGAGAGGGGAGGAAGGAAGGAAGGAAGGAAGGAAGGAAGGAAGGAAGGAAGGAAGGAAGGAAGGAAGGAAGGAAGGAAGGAAGGAAGGAAAGAAATTTGAGGAAAAGAAAGGAAAAGAAAAGGAAGGAAAGAGAAGATGGCACGAAAGGGAACAGAAAAATGAAGAGAGGGTAGGAGAGGAGGGTTTTTTTTTTTTATGAAACTTAAATAAAGATGATGGATAGATAAGACCTCCTTGGATTTAAAAGCCTTTAACTTGAAGACATTAATTTTATGACTTGTATAAAGCTCTGAAGACCAATACTTCCTGATTTATTTCCAAGACTGCTTCAAGTAAAACAGAAACGGCAACCGACTATCACTGAAGGAGAAACTACGCTATGTTATGCTATGTTGTGCTATGCTATGCTATGTAGTGCTACGCTAGCAGCGTGGTTATACAGATGGTAAAGCCAGTCAGTTGGTCCAGACTGAAATATCTCAGCAACCATTACATGGACTGTCACAAATTTTGGTGCAGAGTGTCTGTCTCTCTAAACGAGTCGTTATTTGTCAGGTGGGTTTTTGTTGGCAGATAAGAGATGCAGAGGCGCACACACTCATCAGGTGGATTTCCACCTCTGCAGCTTTATTTTTAGATCTTCAGTGAAGTGTTTTGATGGCTTGTCCTGATTTAAAATATATTGATTCTTAACAGAGTTTGACTGTCTCCACTGTCAACAGGAGGAACAAGCTTTTAACGGGTCATCAATCACAGTAAAGGAATTTATATTTAACCAGGCTTCATGTGTGTCCTTGTTTTTTTTTTTTTTACTGTATATCAAATCAAATACAAAAAAAATGTTTGTGGGAGGACTTGTGTTTAATTAGTTTTTGTAACAGTCGATGATGAAAACAAAGACACTGCAAGGCTGTAAAATGAAAGCCCTTTGTTTCATAGCCTTTTGTATCATGTACTTCCTGGAGCACAATTAGTGCAATATTAATCACCACATGATTCAGCCTCATGAAATAATGAGGTGAACTCTGTCAGCCCTGATGGAGAATCGTCATGAGCTCACCTTCATATGGCAGAAACAGGAGCAGATATAATAAGTGGTGGAAAGTAACTTAGTACATTCACTGAAGTACTGTACTTAAGTACAGTTTCAGGTACTTCACTTGATAATTGAGCTGTTTGATACTTTTACTACACTACATTCAGAGAGAAATATTGTACTTTTAACTCCACTACATTTATGTAACTGACAAAATGAGTTACTGGAAATATATTCATCTCACATTGTTGGAGATTCAGTGGTTTCAGTGACACCTTAACATTTTAATAACAGTTGGAGGCAAAAAGAGGTAAAAGTATCGACAAAAAAACATTGATTCGAGCAGAACTTTGTATTTTATCTTTAGTACCGAATGAATCACCTCACGACTGCCTCAGATTTATCTTGTAATCCTCCTTAAGCTACAGCTACAAATGTATGTATTAACAATTTAATTATGTCATATATTACAAAAATGTATCAGTCGCACGGGACATTTTTCCATAAATGCAGCTGATTAATGTTTTTGCACTTTTACTTGAGATTTTGAATGCATACGACTTGTACGTGTAATGGAGTATTTTTTACAATTGAATATTAATTTTTATAATGGCGACAACAGTGTTGCTAATGTGGTCCTGTTGTGGAATTTTGCGTGAAATAATACAATTTGTGAGTCAGGGATGACTGAAGGCCAAAACATTTTTCACATATGTGAGATTAATGTGTTTGAGTCTTGTGTCTCTGAAATGTCAGAGCCAAACACATTATAAAATGAAAAATACATGGATTCACAGTCCATTGGATGTACTGATTCCTTATTGTGGACAGCAGTATCTGACAGAGTCTGGTTATCTGAAGCTGCAGGACAATCACAAACATCGATTATGGATGGCATATTAAAATGCCTTCATGTTGTTTGATAATGGAAAAAAGGACAAAACTTGTCCTCTGTGTGAGTCACTCTCTGCAGACTCTCTTTACTGTAGTTGTGTCATCATTTCTTCATACTGTTTTCTTGATTTAGGTTTAAATATCTGTCAGTGTTTCCATCAACATGTCACAAAATCAGTGGAAACATGGCGAGCTTTGTTTTTCTCATCCGTCTCTCTCCTCTTATCTCTCTCTCCCCTCTCTGTTCATTCCTCACCGTTTCAAAATCCTACTGAGAATGATGCAACCATACAGTAACTATACAGAGAGGAAAACACACACGCAGACACACACACACACACACACACACACACACACACACACACACACACACACACACACACACACACACACACACACACACACACACACACACACACACACACACACACACACACACGCAGACACACACACACACTGTTTCTGAGACCAGACTACGTAGGAAATATTTCATCTACACTTAGTCTGAGTTCATTCACAAATAAAAATCTTTCAAACTGTTTTCTCTCCGTCTGTTTGTGTCGTACGTTTTTTAACACTTGTAAGTGGACCTACTTTAATTTGATGGGTTTACAGATGTTTCCTGTTATTCTGCCTAATTTGACCTCTCTTCAGTGTATACCTATACTGGCAGTTCATTGTTTCATACCAGTCTCCAACAACCATAAACAGGCTCATTCGACATGAAAAATATGCCTCGCATGGAAAGAGGCCGAAATCAGGCGGCTGCAGCAGGGAGCATTGAAAAATAAAAGGGGTCAAGTCGAACAGTTTTCACCAGCTATATATATATATTTATATATATATATATATATATATATATATATATATATATATATATTTATATGTGTGTAAAATATGTATCTTCATTGCATTCTATCCTTTATTCTTGAGCCTTGTTTGTTAAAATATTAACCTTCATTGCACGACATGAGACTAATGGCCAACAATATAGAGTTAAATATATCAAATACACAGAAAATTTGAATTTTTCTACAAAACGGCTTGCTGTTAAAACTAAGAGTCAATCATCTCTGTGATCAGTCTACAAACAGGCGTTTCCCATCATGCCCTGGGTCTTGCTGTCGATGGTGAACAACCTGTGCCTCAATGCCGCGAGGTTATCCTTGCCCAAGTGTGGATGACATCAGAGCAAGTACGGATCAAGTCGGACACAAATCTAACCGGCATGCACTGTGCGGCAGTCCCTCAAAATCGTAAGTGGAGAAGGTTGTCTATCAACCCTGAAAGAAAGTATGTCAAGAATCAAAATAATCTAACCTGATTCTCAAGTTGCAACTCCGTCTCACTATCCCCAAAAAAGATGGGTAGCTGCAAGTGACATCTCCTTCCCCAAACAGGCCTTTTCCACCGCAAACATTTTTGACTTGTCATAGCAGGAAAAGCACAGGTGTTACTGACAACAGCAGCGATGTACGCTGCCTATTAAGCCATGACAGAGTGAAAGTGACGCAGAACCCAAAGCAGCTACAGTCACAATATCTATTTTATGCCCAGATTTACATTAATCTATATCAATGTTACTGTCCATCACTTTATATTTGCATATGTCATGATACATTATTTTTACGTTTTACTGGGGCTAGTTTGATCTGTAAACAGACACGCGGCCCTGAGAGCAGGTCTAATGAGCCACAAGTGAAAACACCTGTGTACCATGGGTGTCTAGACACTTTAATCAAGTTTTCCTCAGCACCAGAGTCATATCACTCCACCTCAGGAGGAGTTAGTCCCTGACCTCTTCTGTTAGAGTAAAATCCTCTGGTTATAATCATTACATTACATTACATTACATTACAGTCATTTAGCAGACGCTTTTATCCAAAGCGACTTACAGGAAGTGTATTCAACATAGGTATTCAAGAGAACTACTAGTCACCAGAAGTCATAAGTGCATCTCCTTTCTTAAACAAGCATCTCAAAGCATAAGCCAGAGCAAAAGTATAGTGCAGAGGCAGATTACTACGAAAACAGTAATTGCAACAGACTAATCCGAATATAGTAAGTGCTACAAACTACTACGAATAGGATAAGTGCAGTAAACAAATACAAATTCAATAAGTGCAGCGAACTGATACGAATACAGTAAGTGCAGCAACTAATACGAGTGCAATAAGTGCTACGAGGAAGGCTCCGGGTAGTACTTCTTGAAGAGGTGAGTTTTCAGCCTGCGCCTAAAGATGGGCAGCGACTCTGCTGTCCTGACGTCAGTGGGGAGTTCATTCCACCACTGAGGGGCCAGGACAGAAAAAAGCTGTGACCGGGTGGATCGGCCGCAGGGACCTCTGAGCGACGGGGCAACCAATCGCCCGAGGCAGCAGAGCGAAGTGGTCGGGCGGGGGTGTAGGGCTTGACCAAGGCCTGGAGATAGGAAGGAGCTGTTCCTTTCACTGCCCTGTAGGCTAGCACCAGAGTCTTAAACTGGATGCGAGCTCTTACAGGGAGCCAGTGTAGAGAACGGAGAAGGGAAGTTGTGTGAGAGAACTTGGGGCGATTGAACACCAGACGTGCTGCAGCTTTCTGGACAAGCTCCAGAGGTCTGATGGCCGACGCCGGGGCTCCAGCAAGTAGTGAGTTGCAGTAGTCCAGGCGGGAGATGACCAGAGCCTGGATGAGCACCTGCGCCGTCTCCTCAGTGAGGAAGGGGCGAATCCTCCTGATGTTGTAGAGGAGGAATCTGCAGGAGCGTGTGACCGATGCAATGTTTGCTGAGAACGACAGTTGGTCGTCCAGGGTCACACCCAGATTCCTCACAGTCCGAGTTGGCGTCACCACGGCATCATCAATGGTGATGGACAGGTCTCGGTGCGGGCAACCCTTCCCCGGGAGGAAGAGTAGCTCGGTTTTGTCCAGGTTCAGCTTCAGGTGGTGTGTCGCCATCATAAACTATACATTTTCAAACTGACAGTTCTCCAAGAAAGAAGGGAAATTTACCCCTTGCATTTACTGTTGCACAATATGATAAATGATGTTACTCTGTAGCTGGAGTAATGATTGTTATTTGCAGATCTATGGGATGATATCAGCTGTCGGTTGTGTTCAGAAACATCATCGCACTTCTTCCTCGGGCAGATAGATTAAATCAAACTCTCCTCAACTAAGTAGTTTAAATACTACAAACTGCTTCAGACTCTATTGACACAGGCCAGTGTGACATGAGTATTTCCCATTAGCAATTAAACTGCTGGAGCTCAATAAGGACGTTCAATAAGCAAACGTTGCCAGGAAACAAATACAGTTGCAGCCTCCATGCTGACTCTTGGGTGATATTGCTTAGCAACTACATTTGTCTGTAGGATGTTAAAACTGAACCTCAAAATGCGCCTTTAGAAAGACTGTGTAACCTTGAAACAAGATGGGATATTCATGTGGAAATGCTACACATATATATACACAAAGAACAGGTACATACACATACTGGACATCAGTTGAAAACACTTTATTACAGAGACTATTTCTCTATCTGCTTTTAGAAGCTTTTTTTTTTTTTTTTTTATTGGCTTCACAAGGCCATCATTTCTAACTATTCTAGATGTCTTCTGCAAAATGTTCTACACCTACAAGCAACTCCCCATGATGCACCTCTCCTGAGCATGGACCAAATTCTGTATCAGCGTCATCAAACACCATGCAGTAACACTCAGTTCTGAAGTGTCATTGGTCTAAAGCCACATTATCACAAACCCAACTCCTTGACAGACAAACGTATTTTATTTTTAAATATATTTAAATATATTGGCTGCTGTTTTAATGTGATTGTTCATTTTTTTTAACTTTTCTATTTGTAAGTGTATTGTGTATTTTATTGATGCTCCTGGTTAAGATCAGATTTGACAGATTTTCACATAAATGTGCTTTTTTCCCCCAATGATTAAGATATAGCTATTAGAAAAAATGTATGTGTGGGTGTATTGATGTAAGTTCTATTTTATCATTATTGGACATTTCAGACATATTAAATTGTGCCTGTATGACTGCACTATTAATGCCATTTTGGTTGAACTTTAAGATTTTTTATCCTAGTTTAAAAACAAGTCATTTCAGCGTCATTTTGCAGTTGAATTTGACATTAATTACAGTTTAGCACATCTTGTTGACACATTGCAAATGACAAACTGTCAGTGATACACTGTCATCCCGTGATCTAACAGGCTGTGCTAAAACATGATTGTTTTTCAACGAATCCTTTACCAGTCGGCTGCAGTCAGGAGAGATTTGAGGCTTATCGGGACTCTGGGATTTAATCAATGCATTACAGTACAGTTGGCTAAAAGAGACTCTCATCTGTGGGGTATCCCAGCGAATCCGTGGGCTAAGGTGAATACCGTGTACTTGTGATGTTGTGGGCTCAAATCTGACTTCTGATCTGTCACCCCCCTTTTCTCTATTTGTCATCTTCCCTGCCACCAATCTGTATTCAATCCAATGAAGCAGAAACAAATCCCACAGCTTTATATCTGCAGTAGACAGAGCTGTGAAGATGAGATGTTTCCTCCTACGCAGGCAGGCAGACAGGCAGTAGCTCGAGAGACCCGAACACCTCCAACTGTAGCTACTGTAATGCTATGGAATATCTGATTAATTCTCACTGGTAGCAAGCCGGCAGCCTCCATCTGAGCTGTTAGCTAAGCTGATGGATTCAGATCTGCTGCGAGGATCTGAAATCATTGTGTGGACTGATATCAGACCCATAGTCACTGTACAGCTTCATACGAAAATCAACTGTTTACAGAGTCTCTTTAGTTTACCTATGACAGATTCTAAAACCTGTTAGGCTGCCGTGTCAGTCAGTCCTCCGCTAGTTAACAAGATGGAGCAGAGTTTAATGAGCAGAGTGATTCAGTTACATCAAGATTGTTGGAAGGAAAATGTCTCCATTCAGGCCGAGTGCGCAATCAAAGGGAGGGGAAGCACGACATCCTCTTTAAAAACACATTTCAAACTGGTCATTTCCCTCTGTGACTAGGTTTATATTTATTATTTAGATGCGTTATAAAATATGAGATGTTTGATGTTTTATCTTTTTAGGGCTGTACCCAAGATTTTCAAATTCCCCATAGATGTTTTGGACTAGCCACCAACCAAAATGGTAAAAAAAAAAAAATAAAAAAAAACTTGTTTCATAGTCTCTGTAAATTGTTCCTCCCTACATTATGGTGTATATATTGTTTCAATGCCGTCTTGACACTTTGGTCATTCTGGTGGATGTATACTTAATCCTTTATTTTGTCTATGGCTACTTTTTTGCAATAAAAACATAACAAATCAGAATGAGCATGAAAAAGCTACAACAAAATTCTGTTGTAGCCCGTTGACACATGACAAACAAAACAAAACAAAAACAGTAGTACATTCCTGTAGTGCATCTTTAGTATTTGCCTCATAAGGAATGTAAGTTTACAGCAGTAACTAAAAATATAAGAAGATAGAAGTAAATATTTAGCATTTTGACTAGAAAAGTGCCTTAAACGATGGTTTGATTATCAAAGTATGCCTTTTGATTTTCTGTTGATAAAATAATCTACATGTATGTGTTACATGTATCAATATACTGGTAATTAAAAGGTAGAAGAATAATCTAAAACCAATTATATTTTGGAATAAATGTCAATGCCTTCCCAATCTCTTATACTATTTAGGAGAGAGAAAATGATGCTATTTTGCTGCATTTATGCAGCAAAAGTAGCACAAAAACACATCTGTAAGTGTGCATCTGTAATTTTCTACGGGGTCTCAAACTTGTTCCTTACAGTGTACCTCAGCTGACGAAATCTATTCTTCACTGAATCTCATTTTCCAATATTGGGTCTTGGAAAAATAACAGGTCAGCTTTTCTCTTTGTAGTCCAACCCCAATCTCACAAAAACCCAACAGGAGAACATAAAAAAAATAGCATTGCCTGCAGATGAAACTTTTCACACCTGATATATAACAGCCTAAAAGTGTTTGATGGTCCTCAGGTGGTCGGAGAGAAAACTCTCTACAGGAGAGCAGCCGAGCAGAAAGCCAAGTCCCCTGATGGTGTACAGCTGAGTCCTGAAGGCAAGAAAGGAGCCTGCTGTCGCCTGACCCGGGGTGACTAATGGAGGTTTTAGGGAGTCCTGGTGGCACAGAGGGCTGGCACCAACGTCATTTCACTTACAGCCATTTGAACCCAACACGTGACCTGAGCCTCTCTGTCTCTTTTAATGCTCTTTCCAAATTGCAACACAGACATGGGGGGGGGATGTTTCACCTGCCCACTTGTTAACTCACACATCTGTCCACACCAATACAACACTGCAAATCTTCCAGACTACTCCACTAAAAAGCTTACAGGCTCAATGTATTTCAGGGTTTCTGGACTAGTGGGACAGCGTGATGCTGCACAGCCCTGATACAGGAGTAGAGATGGAGCGTTATGTAATTAATACTCCTCCTCCTATGCAGATACAGTAGGCAAGCCTAGAAATCCTGGCCTCAGCTGTAACTGTAGCCCCCAAAACCAGTGACACAGCTCATACGGACTGTATCATTTTAATGACTCTGGCTCCTATATCACTGTGCAGACAATCAGCTCTTGACTCAGCTAAAGTCTTTGCGTACTGTAAAACTGGCATCCAATGTAATATACAGTATCACCAAAACCTCCTCTACAGCCACGCAGCATGCAGAAAATCTTTCTCCCTCTGTCTCACCCACGCACAAATATATATAACATACAGCCCAAAGAAAACCCCCTGTTTACCTGCTATCCCATAATTCACAGTGCTGGCAAGGACAGGTGACCGGCGAAGCCAAAGACAGACAGAGAAAAAGTGACGAGGGGCTTCTCTTACCAACAAATCCCCCTTCTTCAGGAGTCCTCTTCGCTCTCCCTTCAGCTGGCTTCTCCCAGCGCTCCAGCTTTCATCTTTCCAGTAAAGAGAGCGCGGAGGACTTTAAACTATTAGCATTCCTCTTGCGCTTGTGTTTTTCTCTCTCTGTCTCTTCCTCTCTCCCAGATTTCTCCACAGTCTCCGGGGGGGAAGCAGGAGCATCAGTGATACACTGCTGCGCGCTCCGCTGCAGGAGGCTGAACGTCAATCACGCAGGTAACCTAGGGAACCGCTGGGCCCGCCTCCCCCCTCCCCTCCTGGCCAACACCAATTGGTCGGCTGACGGGGAACCAGAAGTCCTCGCAGATCCACAGATGGTAGCCTATACCGAGAGCTGTGGTGGGATCATGTAGAGCCAAACAAACAGTAGTGGATTGCGGTACTTGTGAACTCTCTTTTTCTCTCCTCTCGGTCTCTCTCTTTCTCTCTCTCTCTCTCTCTCTCTGACTTCAGAGCCTACAGCTTTATTTAACAGTTGCTTAGCAACGGACTTGCATGTGTGAGTGTGTGTTGCGGAGCAGGAGGAGAGATGTGGGAGAGAGAAAGGAGTTCAAGCCCTCAGCTCTCTCTGTCTCTCTCCCTCTCTATATCAGAGGTGTGGATGGATGTGGAATATTTAAGCTCTCAGTGGCAGCAGCAGCCTGTCTCAGTGTTATGGAGGCTGATGTTACTTCAGACCAGCCTGATGGCTAAACGCAGCACTGAGAGTTAGTTAACAGGGGAAGCCTTGGAATGAAGGATGTGGTTGAGAGAAAAGTAAGTATCAGTGTTATTTGAGATAAAAGGGAAATGACTCAATTTAGTGTTTAATTATGGTGCATAAAATGCTTCCATCCTAAATGGAGCAGTTGTGTTGCACAACTTTGATAGATTGAATACTCCTTTAAGTCCACATTTAAATTAATATTCCAACCAAAATCTTATCAAAATCAATATTGTTAGAGTATGAAACATAGTTTTCACAGCAGTTACAGATTTAAAATAGGATTGCAAAAGTTCTCAGCTGCAGAAAAACATTGATATCTCAATAAAAAACGCTCAAACCACTTCAACAAGAACCTACACTTCTCTGCTGCTCATACATAAGCTCAATCCAAAAGACAAAAACAAATACCCCTGAATGCACTACTTCCCTCTCAAACATCACCCACAATCCTCCAGCCAAGACAAACGGATTGGTTGGCACAGGTTAGAGTGCCTTCTGCAATGTCATTGGTCAGACCGCCCCTACCCAAACTCAAATAACTACATTAAAAGTTTTAAATATGAAGTACATGGATACAGTTTCAGTTCTATAGTTTCATCTGGAATGCATGTAAGAAGTTACCCTCAAGTATTAAATAAAGACAAATGGGGACAAATACTTGTTGTTACTGCGGTGAAGAAGTTGGCACTACCTTCTGTTTAACAGTAAAGTAGGGCTTGTAAACACTGCTGTCTGCAAGGGGCAGCTTTTTAACTGACGTGAGTAAGGGAGAGATTTTAAAATGTACAAGAAAGTTAAGTTTTGAAGGTACAAATAGATGTTTGTTTTTTCCTCAGTCAAATTCACCACAAGACTTTCTCAGATATAGTCAGGGAAACTGTAACGTGTGTGTGAAGTCCATTTATGTCTGAATGAAGGCCATACAACATTAAAAATTGAGCCGTATTTGCCGGGGGTGGAAACAGACCAATACTTTATCTGCTAAGTATTGTTAAATACCACTTCAGTTTCTTTTGAGTTCTAAGTGTCACATTAACATGTTGCAATGTCAATGAGCTAATTGAGTCATACTTCTGTGATGCGAGTAGCTTTAGGGAGACGTCCGTTTGCCCTCTAGATCGTGACACATTTAAAAAGAGTCTGCAGCTAGATGTGAGAAAATCCTCTCAAAGGAACTGACCCACTAGTCCTTCTAGAGTCCTGTACTAAAAAGCTGTACAGCCAGACTTTCCATTACACAGTCCTGTCATTGAACGCAGCATACGACATGGTATGGAATACATGGTGAGAGGTGAGATTTATCACGCAGGTTTTGTCCGATTATTGTGTGTGTGTGTGTGTGTGTGTGTGTGTGTGTGTGTGTGTGTGTGTGTGTGTGTGTGTGTGTGTGTGTGTGTGTGTGTGTGTGTGTGTGTGTGTTTCTTTTAACGGGTTGTGACCGTGAACATACTCACTGAGACTTCCTCTGCACAACTGCAGTCAGCCTCTCAGAGAGCTCACTGGAGGGTGAGAAAAACATCAGGCAGTCTGAGAATGTTATGAATTTTCAAATGGGTGGAAGAAAACGTATGGGCAGTGTTAATGTGTCTGAGTGCAAAGTGTAGACAAAGGAGAGTTTTTTTCTGTTCGTTTCAGACAGAAAATCCATATTTTAACTGATGAAACACATTCATTACCTCTGCCTATCCTGATATTATAGGATAGGCAGAGGTAATGGGTGGTATGTTTAGAGTAACCTTATCACACCCTGACAACAGGCATGGTGACAGTTACCATTACCAACAAACATACAAGCCAGTAACTCCGTAGTTAAATAACAAACCAAACACGTTTAACAACCTGTGAGAGTACTCTTCTATTAATGTAGAATAATATGATTTTTGGTTGTTTTGTTTATTTTTCCCACAGTATTTTCAGCTTATTAAATTTTCAACCGAAACTTTATTTCAGATCCTGCAAACTTTTTTTTAAATCTTGATAAACACCAGCTCTGATACCAGATGGAGCTGGAATTGATCTGCACAGACTGTAACATGGTGTTTCGCTCCACTGAGCTGCTTGGGAAACATAAAGCGCTGCTCTGCATTGGGAACGAGGTAGGACACCTTCGGGTGCAAAGACGCAGCTCTGAACTTCTCATGAGGGACAAACCTGAATTTCGGGACTCTAAACAGACGAGAATCCCTGATCTCAGTCAGGTAAGTAAGTCCTACTGATGTAGTGAGGGAGAGCAAGGTGTGAGCAGGTTGATAAAGTGAAAGAAGGAAACAAAAGAGGCAAATCATGTGATCAACGTGAGTTAATGTAGCTAAAAAAAATAGCTACATACATTTCTCATGATTTTAGTAGGAGAAGCACATGAAACTTAATAGGATATTGGTTAAAACATGGACTTGCAAACTTCCCACAAAATTGAGAATTGTTGTTGTAGGGAAGTCCCCTTTGCATGTCCATATAAAAAAAATACAGTAAAAATTTGGGGTACGAAATGAGGAGAAAACTGAAAATGAGTGCAAAGTCGATGAATTATAAAGACTAGGATTTATTATTTCAGACAGATTTTTGCACATTCCTGCAGGTGTAAATGATTTAAGGGCCATCTCTGTCATTGATAATTAAGTAACGTAAACAGTAGTAAAAATTGCATGTGTCTTTATGTGTGCAGCTGAGAGCTCACCGAAGGAAAATCCCCAAACCAAAGTTAGCGAGAGCAGAGGGCACGCAAACCAGTCAGACAGAGAATGCTGCTCTGCAAGATCTCAGACATGAGGTAAAACTGAACCCCAACACTACAGCACTATCAAAGGCACTATTGTTTTACCTGAGATAATGAGAACCAACCTGCACTTGCTTTTATGGTCTTTGATTAAAAATGTATGTTTGAATAACATTATGTCAGTCAAGAGACACTGGAAGAGCAACTTCAAAAAGGGATTAAGTAAAGTATTACATTATATAGACATAGAAATATACACTTGTGCATTAAAAAATGATATCAAGGGAAAACTTTAAGATTAAATGTTAAAAATCTGACTTTTGACTTTTCAGTTTCACAAATTGAGGATGTCCATTGAAGAAAATCTGCAAAAATGGTCACAAAGGACCACAGATACTGAGGTGGGGGTTTATGTTTCTATGTGTCTTTTATCAGACTTATCTAAGCCCTTCATACCTGCTGAGCACTTCAAACGATGTCAAGGTGTTTAAGTGTGCATGTTTCTTCTGACGTACTATATTGTAAAATCAGTTAATCTTGAGCCCCAGGGTCCACCTAAACCG
This sequence comes from Anoplopoma fimbria, assembly GCF_027596085.1. Classification (NCBI taxonomy): domain Eukaryota; kingdom Metazoa; phylum Chordata; class Actinopteri; order Perciformes; family Anoplopomatidae; genus Anoplopoma; species Anoplopoma fimbria. The sequence goes on from NC_072456.1 coordinate 10,062,878, forward strand.
GGGGTCAGTTGCGCACATGGCAACCCAAACCCGACAAGTAAACGCAGCATGTAACATATGTGCATATCCACATAATGGGGAGAAGCTCCGCTAAAAAGTCATGATAACCACTCTTACTTAAATGAACACAATTCCAACACAAAGCTACTTAATGAGCATGTATCCAAACCACGCTTGCATAGTGGTATTAGCGATGTTGCTACACTATGTCTTACCTTTGCTATCATGTGATCAAAGGTTGCGTTCACGGGCATGTTAACGCTGCTAATATCCCAATATCTCCGGATCATTTTGTGTTGGTTCCATCCGTTTGTATCATAGACTGTATATACAGATGGAGGACATGACAGCTCCCCAAAAGTGAAGCCCAATCATCAAACACATGTGGAAGTGTTTTTGTTTTTTTCTGATAGGTTTGGTTTTTATTAGCTGCTCTGAAGTAACTAGTTGTGGGAAACTGTAACTTTCCATAACTGTCACGAGTCTGTAAACTCGTTTATGTTTCAATTTGGCCATAAATATAGTGACATTATGGTCAGTTGTTGTGGTCTTTCCAGCCAAACAGTTAGTGTGGCGCTAATACTGCAGCGAGGTGGATCACGCAAATGAGCAGTGTTTGGCTCAGGTGTGTGGGCGTGACCCCGTACGCTACTGCGCAGACTCCGGCTCAAAATGACGTCAAAGTCTCAAGATGGCAGCTCCCTTCTCCGGGATATTTTGGCTTCACTATTTGACTGGAGCATAGGTGTATAAAGAGGGCCAAAGCCATATAAGTAGCTATCCTACTACTACTACTACTACTACAATCCGGCTCTGCCCCATTGACTCCCGCATGCTGCTTTTGCTTTTTAATGATTATAACAGTGAATAAAGACCTACACGCTTTTACAGGAATACTTCTCTTACTTAAATTGTCTTTTGTCTTGACACCAGACAATGTGGTGGTTCACTTTTACACTGTGAACTCTTTATTGTTTTAACCCTTTCATGCATAGAGGTCACTACAGTGGACAGCTATTCAAAGGTTGTTTTCTTGTATATGCATGGGGTTTGATGGCATAGTTGCACATCAGCCACTACAATAGTGCTCACTGTAGTGGCTGATGTGCAACTATGCCATCAAAACTCATGCATATATAAGAAAACAACATTTGAATAGCTGTCCACTGTAGTGACCTCTATGCATGAGAGGGTTTACTTGTTTTCACTGCTGAATTGTCCTTGAAATGCAAAGTGTTTATTTTGTTGACAGTTAGTGACAGTATGGGCTCCATGGTAGCACGGACAGCTTGAAGGAGTAGCAGCAAAGGCTGGGGCTTAGAGAAGTTTCGTTGCGCGTCCGACAGCCTATCCTCAGCATGTAACAAATATGGTCTATGTCTCCATCTGGTGGATGAATCATCTAGCGTGAGCGGTCCAAATAGACCAATGGGTTATGGGTTTATTTTAATGGAAACATGCATGAAGTCTGATTGATTATTTTTCAAAACAAAGCCAAAAGCAGTTTTATCTAGATGGATATAATGCCTATGTTAAATGTAAATTAAAAAAAATGGGTTTTACAGTTACCGGAGAAAATAGCACAGATGGTATCCAAATGGCCAATTTGAAGATTCTGCCTTAACCTGCATCTCCTGAAACCTCACAAATTGGCTCTGCGTCACTTAATTAGCAACAGTCTGCACACAGGTACTGCTCAGATGTTGTGACATGGTTTGCAGGTTTTGGGATGCAACTGCATCATTCCAAAGGGATATTCACTCTAAAAGTGTAGTTTTGTTAGGTGAAAATTTAATCTTGGATTTTGCCTGTGTTCCATCTTCATTTACTCTGACCCAGTAACATGCATACTGATGCTTATACCCCCTTCTGCAGAAATCTCACAAGTGTTACCTTTAATTTGATGCCAAATAAATGTTGTAGTTGCAGATATTAATAAATACAGTATACTCTATTTACACCATTACATACACTATTTATACACTATTTATTTTGGGCTTGCATTTTAGAGCAGGGCCCGTGCCAGAGGTCTGTGGTTCAAGAAAAAAATGTTTTCATTTTGTTCCAGGTTGTAACATCGTTAAGAACCAATTCTATGCATGAGTCTATTAATTTACTAACATCTTCTATAGACGAGTGGGCGTCAGTTTGGTCACAGTGAGAGACTGGAAGAGATGAGGGAAATGACGAAGCTCCACCAGCACCAACTGGCCCTGATACATACTCACAACCAGGAGCTGGAGCAGCAGAGGGACGGTGAGGGAAAAACACAATACATCTCTTGAGACCTTGTAGACCAACTATCCTCTTCAGCCTTTGTGTAAAATGTCATCCTCTCAGATTAACACGCAATGTTGATGTCAAAGATCTCTAAGGCATTGTGAATGTGTGTGTGTGTGTGTGTGTGTGTGTGTGTGTGTGTGTGTGTGTGTGTGTGTGTGTGTGTGTGTGTGTGTGTGTGTGTGTGTGTGTGTGTGTGTGTGTGTGTGTGTGTGTGTGTCAGAGCTGGCCCATCAGATGAGTGTCCTATCCGAGCAGAGCAACACCACTCATCTGGAGAGTGTGCTGATGGAGCTCAGAGAGCAGGAGGAGAGAAACGAGGAGATACTGCAACAAATCTCTGAACACCTCAGTGCATCACAGTAAGTGTGTTCTATCTGTGTAATGATGTGAGTGTTTTATATGTCAGGCTTTTAGAGGTTCTTATCCATACATGACTGTTGAGAGTTCAGCACTGACTGTTGAATTTTGTTAAAACTTGCAACATTTCAGTGTGTCACCACTAACTGTGCTGCCGGAGCAGGAATGGATTAAATGAAGAGTTTATTTAATGTGTTATTGTTGTGGTAAATTATGTCAGATGGAGCATTCAAAAATAAATTACTGCCTCTGTGGTGCTCTGCCTCTAGGATGAATATTTAGTGAAATATGTTGTTTTGTTTCTAGCTGCTGGATGACTCCAAGCATAAATTATGTATTTCGTTATGCCTGGTGGTTCCTCATTGCAACATTTGTGGTAGAATTATTTCCTATTGTAAGGTGGATTACGGATGGGAAACTTTTAATAGAGGCAAAAATATTATCAAATTTAGATTATCTACTGTGTTTATGTTTTCTTTTTAGCGTGCGAGAGGACTCGGTACATGCTAATCAGCCAGATCCATGCAAGAATAAAAAAATGGATCATGACAGCTACAAGCTCATTTCTTCTTCGGATGGCCCTCTCTCTACCCAGATAAAGTACGTACCTACGAAAAACAAGACAGACAGTTTATTTTTATTTTTATGGTTCACACTGAGAAAATCAGGTTATTTAAGCTACATGTGATTATGAATTAGTTCTACTGCGCTGCCTGGTTATATGAGGGTAAATCTGGTCTCTTTGTTGCAGAGCCCTGTGGCAAGCATACATGCAGTCCAGTGGGTCTGATCCAGCCATTGTGGCACAAATGATTGACCTCCAGGTGGAAGCCCGAAGTCTGGAGAATAAACAACCAGCGACATCAAGCGAGTCCGAAAAGAAGAGTGAGACTGAGAGTGATGACGAAAAGAAAAACATAGTACTGTGCTCAGTGGAGCCTTTCCCTACACAAAGTCCATGACTATAAGATGCTGGTCAAACATTTATTTTCGCATGATCCATTAAAGCATGCCAAATGCAAAGCACACACCCCGAATTGAAACAAGATGATTTTAATTCTTGGTACACACTCCAGGCATATGACTTAAAACTGACGGTAAATACAATTTTGGCCCTGAGCCCCATCTCTGTTGTCCTCTTATCCAGAGGTGAAGCCTCCTCGGTGGAGTCCGAGAAGGGAGCTGCTGGCTGTGGAGCAGGAGAACCAGAGACTTGAGGAGGAGATCCTGAGGATCCAGCTGGTCAGGGATCAACACCAAACATATGACGGTTAGAGAGCTCTCACAAATAAAACCTATTTTTTCTTACTGTGTAAAGCAAATGGCAGTTAGCTATGTGTAAGTACAAATTAAGTAGTACATTCAAAACAAATTCTATTCTATTCTATGCTATGTTACATTCAAGAAAAATATGATATTACATAATATAATAAAAAGTAAAACTTAGAAGTGAAACAGAATCCTCCTACAGCTTTATACAGCCTTTAATATAAAAATCCTTCCACCTTGTGTTGTGATACATGCAGCTCTAGGAATTGAATTCATTGTCTGGGAATTTTGTGATCATTATTAATGGTGTAATATGCTTATTTGTTGTGCTGTGTACCAAAAACACAATTAGGGTGGTGGTCTCCTGCCGCAGCGAGTACTGAGCTTGAGCTGATTCAGAGGGAGAACCTCCTGCAGATCGGCAGTTTACAGGCAGAGATGGAGAGAAGCAAAGAGGGTCCCAGGACCATGAAACAGCCTCCGATGCCTCCCCAACTCCGACCCCAGACCCACATTCATGCACCTCTCTCACTGGTAGATCATTTACAGCTGTAGTCACTCACATTTACATGATTTAATTGGCAACTCTTCTGTTTTTTTAGCTCCAGGTATTTTGACATTGTTTGTCTGTGACATAGATTCAGATACTGTACCTCTACGTGTGTCCCTCAGCTCCAGACGAGATCTCTCTCCTCTCCAACGGGAAGATGGATGTCGGGTTCCTTGGACTCTCTGGGTCCGGCCCCCTACGACCCTGCGTCAGTTACATTTTCCACAGCATATCTAATTTGAGTTAGCTGATGGGCTCACATCATGCAGTTATTTGTATAATCAAATCTCTCAAATAGCCCATTGTCAGATCTAAGTAATAATAAAGTGACTGTTTATCATGGTAAATCATCTACTGGTCCATCAATGTTTTAACCCACATTCCTTTCTTGGCGTTTCAGGGCCGGTTTTGTGGTTTTTTACGACCTGATGCTGGGAGTGGATGTCTCTCAGAGGGCGCTGTGCCTGGTGGCAGCTCTTTACTCAGAAGGTCAGGAGGTGGGACCGCCGACTCCCCTTCCACCTGTCCAGTGCCTGTCAGGAGGAACCCTGCCTTACACCCACAGCGCCACCCCTACAAACTACGCCCTCCTGTCGGTCAAACAGCCTGTGCCCAGGTAGAAACAATACCTAGAGAAGAATAGCCACGATTATCAATATATAGAGAGCAGGGCTTTTACTTAAAACATCTGAGGACAAGACTCCAGAACAGGGATTGGCAAATAATAGGATAAGTGTTTTAATTTACCCATGTAAGTAACTAAACATGAGAAAAGTACTATAACTGAGAAGGGGTGGCTATGTGGCCTGAGCTCTACCCCATAAAAACTATCCAGACAACCCTGGCTCATAGTAACACATTAAGTACACTATTATTCCAAAGGGTAGAAACATTCAATTAAGGTTTATTTTCTTGATTAGAATGAATCCGTCAACCCTGATTTTCACAAACAGAAATCTAAAAGTGTCCGTAAACCCTTTCCCCCTGCAGGATCCAGCCATCAGCCTCCCTCTCTCTGGTGGTGGAGGTGCAGACAGCAGGAGATGTGGATGCTCACAGTCAGGAGGTCTTCAAACTGGCATCCTGTGGCTGGACACGGATGGATCTCTTTGACAAATACAACCAGGTAGAAATGTGAACAGGTGATCCAGTAAAGGGAGATCACACAGAGGCACGCCTGTCCTCTCCGAATCTGAAGGAGGAGGAAGCTCAGATGATATCATGCTGTTGATGTTTAGCAATCAAAAACCAGTGGTGTATAAAGGCTCTGGGTCTGAATAGTAACCTCACTGAACTTTCACTCATTTCAAGAACTTTTTTTAAAACCACTCCTACCTGCAGAGGTAATTAATAAATGACTGGCACCAACTGTTACAGTTTATCATTAATCTGTCACAGATTATCATGCAAGCCTAAAATTGCCAGCTGTTATGTTCGCACAGTTTAAACCTCTGGTCCAATTGCACCATTACAGAGTTCTCTGGTTGATAGTAAACGTTATATTTTATCTTCTCTCCACAAACAGCTCCGTAGTGGCCACTGGAGGTTGCCAGTGCGCAATCTGCCTGTTAGATCCTCCTCAAGCCCTGCCCAGCTCAACTCAGTGCCCCAGGTATAAAGACACCAAGGGAATTTTGGTACATAAAAAAAAAAGTTAAACTTCATATGTTTTATTTCTTGCTGATGTACAGTTTTAGTACAGGATGAAGAAAGGAAGCTAATTAGATAACTGACTGTATGTTTGTTTCTGTAAACTTAAGGTGGGCAAAATGGAGCTGTGTGTACGTTTGGTCAACGGACGAGACGCAGATGTTCAGACTCTGGCTAAGCCTGACCCGACTAGCACCGGTCACTATAAATATCCAGCTGTGGTAGGGTGCTGAACCTTGAGGGGAAAAAAAACAATCAAATTACAGAAAAGAAATTGAGTGATCTTTCCAAGGCTTGAAGCATAATATTTCTTGATCTTTTATTTGAAATTAACAAGCTTGAATGTGGTGCCGTTTGTACACCTCGTGTCTCATTACAGGTGTCCTCACGTCCTGCGACTGTCCATGGAAATGCAGCTCTGGCGGTTTCAGCGCCTCAGCTCACAGGATTGGATTAACTCTCCTCCCTTTTTGTCCTACACTGATCACCAAAGGCCTCCACTCACCGAGAGCGGTCAGAGGTGAACAGGACAAGAATGCCATGCAGAGGATCTCTCTACAATCAGGATGTAACATATGAACTGTTGTGGAAGTTTGAATGAGGGCTCCTCACTACGCATTTACCTTTTTGCGGCATTCAAAATGTGCAGGGGTCTACAGTAAAAGCAAAGTTATTAAAGACAATGTGTAGAAGCACATTGTTGGAAAATAGTCCAACGACTTTGACAGTGTTGAGTGTTAAAAGTACATTTTTACAAGTGCTTTAAGTTTGTTAAAATGGCACATTTAGCTGCAACGTAGCAACATGAATTTGTCAATGAATTGCTTGGTCTATAAAAATGTGGGAATAGTGAGCTACAAAAAAACTTTTCAAACCTTCTAAGATACTGAGAGAACCAAATAAGGATTCCCCCCCCTATTCAATATGGAGCCACTAATCATTGCAGGTCTGTAGCACCTGTTCCTAGGTTAGAGTAATTATATGAATTTAATATTTTAAGTCATTTAACAATCTCAAGATTAAATATTTAAAGAAATACTTGTGGCAGCACCATGTCCTAACTCAAGATATTCAGAGGGTCATTTTTCAGTGTGGGAGTCCAACGATCGGTGAGCGAGTCATTTCTTCTAAAATCGGAATAAACCGACATGAAGTGAAGTCTAAAGAATTCAGTGATACAAACTTAAATCTGCAATTATTTTTATTAATTTTTTTTTTTTTTTTTTTTTACTACAAGTATACAAAACTGGACAGACAAAAATCTATGAAAATGATCTTATTTACAAAAACAAAAGTGTTGAAGGTGGCGGGGCTGGAGAGGCATGCTGTGCTGGTTTCGAAGATCAGGAAAGAGACGAGGACGGTCACGCTGACGACCCGACAGAGGCTGACTGGGTGGCAGACTACAGGAAACAAGCAAGAAAACAAAAACACTTAACAATCACAGAATAGAAGATTTAGTGCTACGACCATCATCTCACCATTGCAGTTTTTTTTTTTTTTTTTTTTTAAACAAGTAGAAATTGAAAACGCTTACATACTGCAAAAAGACAACATTTCACAGGAATGAGAATTCAACAGCAGTAAAACAATGCTGCATATCTAGTTACAAGTACTCTGAACAGTATTTGCTTCTATACAGATAAAAGCCACCACAAATTAATTTGAGGAAGTAATTTTGGAGAAAAAAGAAAAAAGCCTGGTCACTTTTAGGTCTTGTGAAAAGACCTGCAACGGGCCAAAGATGCATTTTATATCCAGTGTTTAGCACCAAGTTACACAGGACTCCTCCCAACTGCATTGTAGACATGCATGTTGTTTCGAGTAGGCTTTATGGAGGTACATTCCCTCCAGAAGTGCAGACTGCAACACGGTCAGCTTTTTCAGATGACTTGCATGTACTGAAAAACAACCAGAACCCAACTGGGTCTGGACCTCCAACAAAAGCCATATGCAAGTAGCAACTACTGCACATTGGGGGCATCTTTTCCATCCAAGCAGAGCAACATCGTCACAGCACAATCTCTTCTTGGGAGTGCCGTCCTAGAAACGCATCAGTTCATAAGACATGAGCCCATCACTCGCCTCCTGTGATTTTCCCTCCTGGACTCCATTGCCGTTGCTGGCACTAGAGTCAGCGCCATTAACTGTGGCTTCTTGTTTCACTTGTTTAGCCTCAGTGTCCTTTACTGGGCTCTCCTCCTCTGGTTTCCTCTGTGTAGAAACATAAAACCGGTCAAAAAAGGGAGAGGGAACAGAAGACTGAACGCTTCTGTGCAGGACTGTATCCAATGCAAACATTTAACAAAAAAAAAAAAAAAAAAAGTCACGGTCACAACATTCGAGTGCAGCATGCACACAATCTGATGATCTCAAAGCTGAATTAAAAGCATTAAGCTGATACGCCAACGCAACCACCTACACACATGCCACAACTACAATAAAAAAAATTTAATAAAAAAGTTAACCAACAGAAGTCACACTTCACACAAAAGCTAAAGATTTGCATTAGCAGAAAGACACAACATCCCTATCACCAAAGCAGGCAAGCACATGGACTTTCCAATTTAAATGACATTGCCAGTCTCAACATACAGATTATTAAACAGACAGTACTGAGTCAGCTCTCAGGGATTTTATTCCTAGATTATTAAATTGTTGTGTTTCAGTAGGTGGCATAGACGGCAAAATCATGACATGTTGGGCCTCTGAGCCATCAATAGTGCGAAATTGGCAGAAATCGAGATGAGAAAACAAACTGGGGAGAGGAGATTAGTGGGCCTCACCTTTTTCCTGACGAGGTGGGAGATGTTCGAGACTGCTTTGGAAGACGAGCCGCTGTCAGACGGTTTGACTGGGATCTGAAATAGAAACGTCATGTTTGCTTGGATATACCCTGTAAGGCATTCAGTCGTGGATAACTGTAAGCACGGTATAAAAAGAGTTTTAAGATGCACTCCTACAATGTCCTTACCTGGCTGGCTGTGGCAAATGCTGAAGATGAGGAAGGGCCGCCATTTTCACATTGGAATGCTGATGAGGTTGAGGCTCCGCCCTGCAAGAGGTTAGTCGGTTAAACGGGAGCTGATGTTTTGTTGGGTTTGGTTTTCAAAAATATTCCCTAGTGTTAAGAGAATGGTTCCAACTTGAATGATTTCCACCATTGAGTTACATGTTGTTGTCCTGTGTACTCACTAGTGTCTGCTGGATGGCCTGGGAGGCAGCGCTAGCGGTTCTCTGGCTTTCCTTGGCATCCTCCACCTTTTCCCTGATGTCTGGCAGAAGCTGCTTCAGCTCCTCCATCTCGTTCTTCTCTTCTGCAGCCCCAATCGCCTCCTGCAACATGGCTGTACAAAGACAATGACTGTTAAGTTCAACAAACGCATGAAAAAACAGGTTCAATGCAGACATTCTGCTGACACAATGGACGAAGTACTTAGTTTAAAAAAAAAAAAAAAAAAAAAAAAAAAAAAGATAAAAACTCCCAGCAATCTGTCAGTCACCTCATTTATGACAATTAAAAAAAAAAAAATGGAATGGCACTTAACACAAAAGGGTAAGTGCACAACAAAGCGGCAGCTATGACAACGTTAGAGAAAGAAAACTCTTACCCAGTCGGGTCTCGATGACTTTTATGGAGCTGTTGTAGTGCTGGATGGCTTGGCTGTACTGATCCATGTAGCACAGTGTCGTGGCGACATGGTAGTGGGTCTCAGCCAGCAGACGACTGTGGGGCGGCAGGTGCTTGAGCTGCAGAGCGAGACACTCCTGGAAGTCTTCTAGCGCCTGAGGATAGTTGCCTGTGGAGGGGACATGTCTGACTCAGAATTTGGACAATAACGTCATATTTATTTTTGCTCTGAAGTGGTACTAGGAGACACTCGGGGATAGATGTTCAATGATTAGCAACGATTTACAACACTAGTGTGTGGGAGTCATTCGTCTGTCGCAGTTTTAAACTGAATGTAATCGTTTAGCGAGAAACTCAATAATCTGCAAAACACAGACTGACTCAGGATTAAGCAGCAACTATTAGAGGGGTGAATAACAGAAAACTCTCGTGATGGGAGCTACCACACGAAGTTATGGTAGAATAATGTAGTTTAATTCAGAATATAGTCTTTGAGAGAACAAAAGAAAATACCTGACTCAGCACTGACTTCTCCAAGTTTCAGATATGCCTGGGCTGCCATCAGCTGGTCGTCTTTGCCTTCATTTCTTTGGGGGATCAATAAGAAATCTACTGTTAGACCATTTTACTGCACATCATCTCACGTTCTCAAGCAAGGTCCTCATTCACATTATAAAATAAACATGTCTCCCCACTGCTTGAACTCAGTAAGAGTCATCTATATGCAGATTGACTGGTTTCTTAATCCACCATTAGCTTCATCATGCCCTTACCTTTTGTAGATGACTTTAGCGACCTCCAGCATCTCCCACGCCAACTGCAAATTCCCAACTTCATCTTCCTCCTGAAAAGATGATTAAGGCATACATCAAAATAAAAAAAAAAACATTCCTAATCATGTCAAGGGGACTTTCACGTATGGGCCCTCACCTTATCCTGTCCATTTTTCTCTCCATCCTCATCATCATCGTCATCATCATCATCGTCGTCATCATCACCTGTTGACATACCAGAAGGATAATTACAGAGAGCCAAGTAATCATTTTTTCTATGATGTGACTAAAGTGGTAAATTAAGGCAAATGTGCAGAAGGAAAATTAAAGCTAAGAGATTTCCCTTGAAGTGCAGTGAAGGCGTGCGCCAGTAAGCTTCCCCTTTCGTAATACCCGTTAATGTGGCCCGTTTGATATCAAGAAACACCAAAATTGTGCACCACCGCTCCACACAAACAGTGCTCTGTATGCAAAGATCTACTGCCCTCTGGTTCCTCATTGTCCTGTTCAGCCTCTGGCTTGGAGTCCGTGTCTTTACCGCCGGTCTTCTGCCCCTTTTGAATCCTCTACCTTCTCTAGCGCATCTTCTTTTACAGGAGACGCAGTCGGACTTTCCTCCAGACCGTTCACCGGAGCAACTGGGCTCTTCTCAACTCCATTCACCTTAGCTTTTTGAACTGAACCGTTTTCTTTGTTGCTCACAGGGGTATTTGAGGGTTCCTCTGATCCATTCAGATCATGTTTGCCTGGGAACTTGACAACACCGTTTTCTTTTTTCACCTGAGTGTCGCCCTCTCCATCCTCAGACTCCAGCTTGGAGTCAACCGCCTCAGTTATCTCCTTCTCTGCCATTGCATCATACACCTGCATGCGTAGCTCATCTCTAGTTTTTTCTGCACCAGAGTGGCATTAGGAAAATGGGTTCGCATTAGATAGTTGAACTGACCATGGCATTAGTCTTCTTCTTAATGCTGCATTTGTAAATTGTTGTTTGGCGTCCTACCTGCAAACACTGGCATGTTTACTAATGTAACTGTATTTACAGGTCAGCTGATGCCATGCTGGGATTTAAGATAAAACACTTTAGACAAACTAGCAATAAACACAAAATGGCCATGAACTAGAACCATTAATTACACATGCCATATTACTGAAGTAGAGGGCTGTTTTTGTTTATACTTGTTTATCATAACTTAAAGCCTTTTTTCTGCAGCTGTCACATCTCTGCTCGGTTGTGAAATGGACTGGGTTGCAGAAATTGTTAAATGTGTGTGACATGTAGAAATTTGTTAGATTATCCATTACATTTGAGGTTTGATTTGAGTGAAAAAAAAAAAAAAAAATCGAAAATGTTTCTTTAAATACTTGATCACCTGTTTTGTACCATTTCAATGTAATACTGTAACAACTTAAAAACATATAGGCTCACATTGCCTGACTTCCAGAATGAACACTTAGACTCTTGTTGAACACCAACAAGAGTCTAAACATCTGAAGATAACCATTTAAAATGAATTCTGAACCCATCCTCTGAATCAGTCAACCTTTTTTTTTTTTTTTTTTTTTTTTTTCTCCATCCTGACACACACGATTTACTGACCATCAAGATTGTTGGCACTCTCAACATTTGAGCTGTTAGGCTGCTCCTCTTCCTCAGATTCTTCTGGGACTCCCTCCAGGGCATTACCAAGGACACTGTTCTCCATCCTGAACAAAACAGAGTGGAAAACAGGTTAAGCCCAAAAATAGTCACAATATCTGATTTTCATGACACAATTAGCGTGGCTAAAATAAATGATGATAATTTTTTTGTTTATTAGGCCATCAGTCAAATTAATCTTAAACGTTATTGTGCGTTTCGAATTTTTTGGCAGTCTGTAACCACAACTGTATGTACATTTCTATGTATACAAGTATAAAAATAATTAAAGGAGGTGGATTATCATGCTAAATATTTCCTTTTTAAATATCGTTATCATTAATGGCAGTTTATCGCAACACCCCTACTCTGAACCCTATTGTCTAGTCAGCACTATGCTTTTGTGCAGTCAATGCTAGAACAAGCAGGCAAAAAAACATTAAAACAGACTATTACAAAAGGGATAAAACACTGAATCAACTTTGTTTCAATTGTATAGTAAAACCATCTAATCAGAGTAGGATTACGTTTTTAAAAAGGTGAGCAATGATGTAAACCAACCTGGCCAGCTCCAGAAGGGACTTCCCACACAGGAAGAAGGCCTCACCACACTCTTCTGCAGTGTCCCCGTATTTTGCAGCCCTGGCAGAAAGACAACACACAAGAGTTGAGGAGCAAGTTTTGCACCAGGTGATGATCAAGGTACAGTTTACATCACATAATGAAAATCACACTACTGGAACACAGTGAAGAACTAATTCACAAATTTGAACAAAAGTTATTATGCATATCAGACTAAATACAAATTAAAGGATAAAGAAGTCATCAGAAAGCATACACAGTAAGTGAAAACCACAGATTAATAACACAATCCAGTGAACTAAATAATCAATATAAACAGGATCAATATCGTTCCCGTGTTGAGACAGTCACCCAGCCCTTTAACATACAGTACCAGTCAAAAGTGTGGACACACCTTCTCATTCAATGTTTTTTCTTTATTTTTAATCTACATTGTAGATTAATATTGAAGACATCCAAACTATGAAGGAACACATGTGGAATTATGTGGTAAACAAACAAATGCTCAACAAACCAGAATATGTTTTATATTTTAGATTCTTCAAAGTAGTTGAATGAGAAGGTGTGTCCAAACTTTTTACTGGTACTGTATATTGAGTTGTACTCACAGCATGCTGCAGGCGTCCTGGAAGACACTGACAGCAGAAACTACATCTCCCATCACTAGATGTCTGTTCCCTGTGCCGATCAGCTTCTTTGCCTCCTCTGCGACGTCAACTGAGCTGCAGGGGGGAATAAAATAGACACGTAAATAAAATATAAAAAGCCAATGTTGAATACAAAAGATGAAGCGCAGATTCTTAACTGGACACTCACCTGTCTCCAGCAGCAGCAGCAGCTGATGAAGAGGAGGAGGAAGAGGAGGAGCACGGCTTCTCCTCCACACTGCGAGAGTAAAGAGAGACTTTAGTTAAAAAAGCAAACCCGACCCTAGTCTGAAGAACAACGAGGCAACACACCTTACTGTCACTGTTGAACTATAGCATTGTGTTGGACACGTTTCTGTCGCTGCGCCTTGTTGTTGTTAGCATTGTATCCTAATGACTGTTAGCCAGCTAGCTAGCACCGACAGAGGAGGAGGGTAGCTGTGTTTGTTAGCAGCCGCCACCAAGTACTGGTCACCAGATCTTTAGCTTCACAAGCAAAGGCATTGATTTAGCTAACCTAAAACGTAACTGTCACGCACACTGTAATAACGTGCTAACCACGCCAGGTCGCCGACGTTGTCCGCGCTGTGTAGCTTAAGCTAGCTGGCCGTGCCGTGCCGCTCCGTGCCGCTCCGTGCAGAGGAAACACAAGCGTCTCTTACCTCCCGGAGCTCGACGCGGCGGCGGACGTTTCCTCCGGCATTTCTTCTTTCAGGACGCTGACAGAGACAATGGAGGGAGACAACACAAACGGCGTGGTGTCCAGTGAACAAAGTGCAGATGTACCTCCTCTGACAGGCTTTGTTGGCGCGCTTAAATAGAGAAAAGAAGGGCTCCCTATTTCCGCTTAACTTGGGACGCGGGAGATTGGAGTTAAAGGGGCCGCAGCAGGAGGCGTTCAGGGCCCGTAGGAAAAGAGGAAGAAGGCCTACGGAAACATTACGCTGTTACAGCTTAGACACACAAAAACACATTATACGCGTACTGATAGGCACACAAAAATGTGATTATTTCGATTTATGTTTGATTCATTTTTCAATAAATCAGTCCTTTAAGACGGTAAATGGTTATTTATAAAATCTGCTCCAGATACCAGTCAAAAGTTTGGACACCTTCTCATTCATTTTTCTTTATTTTTATTTTTCTCTACATTGTAGATTAATATTGAAGACATCCAAACTATGAAGGAACACATATGGAATTATGTGGTAAACAAACAAATGCTCAACAAACCAGAATATGTTTTATATTTTAGATTCTTCAAAGTAGTTGAAGGTGTGTCCAAACTTTTGACTGGTACTGTATATCTATTCTTAAAACAGATTTCACTTGTTGATGTTCATCAGAAATTAGTAAGTAAATTAAATCTAAAGCTCTGTCAAACCCCTGTTAAATGACTACCACCTTTACGCTCATGCAATCTGTTTTATTTAGGAATTTCATGTTTGCAAGGGGGTAAATATGCTTCATCAAGTGTGAGACACCTCTTGAGAGTTAAGGGTGATATTGCATTAGACTGAAGGACATTAACCTTGTTGTCCTATAACTCCACAACAATTATATGACGTTAAACTAGAATAATTAACACTCAGTAATTAAGTAATACAAATATTGTTCACAAATATATATATACATTTAAATTGGTGCAACTTTGAACTGGAAAATCAGTGTAACGTCCATCAGTAACGTAAGAACCCCCTTTCTTATGTCAACATTTTGACGAAAACAGGCTATGTTCTTCCTACTTTCCAAAACGGTATCGTGATAAAGAAAAGACATGCCCCGTGTGAGGCTCGAACTCACGACCTTCAGATTATGAGACTGACGCGCTGCCTACTGCGCCAACGAGGCCACGGAGTCAAGTAGAAGGCCTGGAAGTTTTTGTATACAAACTATGAAATATAAAAATATAAAATGAGCATACTAATTATAAGACGTGTTTAAAAGTCCATACCCTGGTTCGACATGACAAAGAATGAGTTACTCGCGGAGTAAAAGCTGTGGTTCACTGACTGTTCTGACGAATCGTAAAGTTTCACTCCTTTTTGTTTCTGTTTCCAAGAATTGACCAATCAGACGCCACACAAGTGAAAACCAATCACAGTTTCATGTCATGACCAATTATAATCGGTTGAACTACCAAGAATGGTGCCAGGAGAAATGAAATGAAAATAAAGTCCTTTGTGCGCCGTTGATCATCAGACTGCCATCTACTGCTTTATTTCTGTCTCGACGTTAAAATATTATAATATGAAGTTAAATTATGGAAAACATGTTATTCATTGTGGTCGAGAGCCAGGAAGCTAGCAGGCTTATTACTGAAAATGTCAAAAGCTTGTAACCCAACTTTAGTTAGCTGAAGCAAGCTGAAGTTGCAAACAATTCTACATTTATAACCAACTAGTTTTGCAAACCACACGCGATTTTTGATTAGAATCATCTGTTAACAAGAAGTTTGTAAAAAAAAATCAAGAAGTTTTGGGTGACACGGGATTCGAAACGATGATCGACAGTCACACTTTGCATGTTAGTCCCTCTCTATTTATAGCAATGATAGCCCGATGCCTCTCCGTCAGCACCTAAGTTACCTGTTAACATAGCTCCCAAACTAACCTGTCTGTTGATGACACTAGCGAGCTTAAGGGGTCACTCTGGATGAGGGGACCTCAACTGAAACAGTCTGCCACCTACTTTTACAGAGTTACTTTAATCTACTAACTTATTCATTCATTTGCAATAAAGTTATGCACGATGAACTAAAATAAAATTAAATCCTGGTAACTTCACTGTCATGTAACATTACTGGACACATGTTTGTAACCTAACATTCACTTAATGACTGAGCATTAACATTACTTATTTCAAAAAGCCTCTTTGCATCACTCCCTTGATAATTCTTAACTTTTGACTCATAGTGATTCTGGGATGGTACCTGCTGGGTTTCTTCGAAATCCAGTTTTTGTGTGCTTTATTGTGGTTGAAAATGCCCTGAGATATGCAGCAAAGACTCTCATAACCATGCTCACAACAAGATATGTCTCAACATTGAATGTTTCCGTATATTGAACTCTTTCATTCTGGTAGAATTGCCATTGCCATGAAGGCAGAGCAATATGCTGGGAAAACTCCCCAGCAGTCTACCACCATCCAGCACACTTCTACTTCCTTTCACCGCTCCCTCTTGTTTAGGAATGTGCCCAACTAGTAAAGCCTGACCAATGCTGTAAAAAGGCTGGTTTCCTCCCTCAAAGCCAAACCTTGTAAACAAACAGTTATTTGTATTACACAGTATTTTTTTATATTTAGTATTTATTGCTGTTCAACCCTTTGTCCTGCTTGTTGTTGTTTTTTTTTAACTTTGAATCAGGCTTGTGCAAGGCCATCACCCAGCCTCACCCATCTGACTGTTTCCATTGATGCAGCCACCCACCCACCCACGCCCAGCCCTATGGGTCCACTGAGCTGGATGACAGCACACTGCCGGCAGAGGCAGCTAGGTTGGAGGAGGAACATTTGGTAGTACGTACACAATATATTTATTGCTGTCAAATTTGCTGGTCTGTGTGAGTGGTACTGGTGATGTTCATTTCTGTTTTTGTTTCCTTTCCAGGGGCAATAAAGTAAAGCGAAGTAAAGATAATTTACATATCTTTATTTATTTGTTCGCATCTGAACTGGTTCATCCCAGGTAATTATTTGAATAATTTTTGTATCCCATACTTAGATTTATTTATACAATAATGAATAAATCATTATGAGATTGAATTCATTTTAAGAAAAGCCTCTGAAGACTTTTCTCTATATATTTTTTTCTATTTCTAAATTTACTTTACTGATACACTGGCAAGTGACATCTTCTCTCAGACTATTCTTTTGGGTGGACGGTGTAGGTTTGTCATAGAGCATGTGAACACACACACACACACACACACACACACACACACACACACACACACACACACACACACACACACACACACACACACACACACACTTTAATTGAAAACCTGCTCCTTGTGAAATGCCCTAAAGCCCTATGGAAAACTCTCCTCAATGCTCTTATCTCTCTCTCTCTCTCTCTCTCTCTCTCTCTCTCTCTCTCTCTCTCACACACACACACACACACACACACACACACACACACACACACACACACACACACACACAGCAGAACGAGAGAGAAATGGTTTAACATTATTACAGTTCAGCCGCAAGGTCAGTGAAGAGGCATCTGTCTTCCTCACTCCTCACCTCACTCTGTCTTTAGCTGCCACAGCATAAAACCAAAAATGTTCTTTCACCCATGAAGTTGACTTTGTAGAAGAAAGAAAGACTAACAGGCAGGTGACAAAAAGGTCACAACCGATAGTCTTTGCAGCACCCAGCCTCCAGTTCCCCCTCAGCTAAACACTGTTAGCATGTTCACCCTTGTTAGGACTGTTGGTGCTGTTAGCATTGTTAGCTACAACCCACTGGACAAATCAAAATAGTTCCCTAGACTTAACCAGTTAGGCTTGTTTCCTAAACCAAATCATTTAATGACAGAAAGCCCTGGAGGCACATCTTCAACAGGAAAGGTGCACATTCAGAATGTTTATGTTAATAAGGACTACAGTACCAGTCAAAAGTTTGGACACACCTTCTCATTCAATGGTTTTTCTTTATTTTTATTTTTATTTTTTTCTACATTGTAGATTAATATTGAAGACATCCAAACTATGAAGGAACACATATGGAATTATGTGGTAAACAAACAAATGCTCAACAAACCAGAATATGTTTTATATTTTACATTCTTCAAAGTAGTTGAACGAGAAGGTGTGTCCAAACTTTTGACTGGTACTGTACATGACAATTGTGGTTGTTTTTTTGAAAAAATGACTGTGCTATGACCCAAAGTGACCAGCGGGTGGCGCCCGTGTTCCACCACCAAACAGCATTTCCCGTCTTATTCCGCTTCACTCACAGCTATCAGTCAAGTTTAATGGACTTTATCCAGAGAGAGGCAGCTGCTGTAAACTATATGTGAGAGCTATAACGTGGGTAAAAAAACAACAACAACAACAACAACACAATCAATAAACACATGGCTCATGACCACATCATTTAGTGAACTGGGAGTAAATTGCCTTTATTCCTCATGATTTCTATGGCAAAGTATGCTCTTATTGTATTCTTTTTTTCTTCCCCCCCCCACACTGAAATAAGTTATTGTTAACATGACGATACTGGCTGTATAGCAGACACGTTTACAACCGACATAGTATTTATAGGTATGTTTGAGTGGCCATGTCAATTAAGTGATTGAGCTGGAGTGAGAGAGAGAGTGAGAGAGAGAGGAGGGCTCTGAGTGTGACAGTGGTTCTCCACACACACTTTAACTCTCTGCAGATGAAGTTTTCAGTCAAACTGCATCGCGGGACTTCTTTTTTTTTTGTACCATTTCATATTTAACCATCCAGACTCTTTATCTCCTGACCTGACATGTGGCGATGTTTCGTGCAGCCCTACACAACGTGGACTTGCTTTGGGTGATTTTGTTTTATTTTGTTTTTCTACCGAACACCGGCTGTAGATCAGCCGACGCGGACAGCAGCTGTCATGAGGTGAAGACAGCCTACATGATGCGCCAAATAGGCCCGGTGGAGCTGGTGCCAGACAGGCCGGGAACAGGTCAGTCAGTCCCTTTGGAGGTATCATGTTAGAAATACTCCAGGATCAACACGAAATACACAGAGGAGGGGGGTGTATATGAGTATTTACAGTATCATTTTGAGCTAGTCGAACTTTACTTGAGTGTTTCAATGTTGTGCTGTGCTTTATTTTTTTACTCCACAACATTTACAAGGCAATATTGTACATTTTACTCCATTACAGTTATTTGATAGCTATTTGCACATTACTCTGCAGAGCTAGATTTTGAACCATTTAAATTACAATGCAGTGTTTTGAATTGAACTGTACGGAGCAGTATATAAAGTAGTAAAAAAAAATTAGATCAACCTAGACCAGCTTCACAACATCAAAATGTTAATGATCAAACAATGTAATGTATCATAATATAAGAGACAGATTGGGCGATTTTGCGGCTTAATGACTGCTTTTACGTACATTTTGTTGATAATAGGCTTAATAGTGCGTTATTTTCATTGAAGGACTTGTAATGAAGTATTTTTTTTTTTACAATTACTGGACATATATAAGATCCATACTGCTGTCCACAGTACTATACAGTATTATAAAGATCTCTATGGATAAAATACATAAATGAGTGTGAACTTTCTGTTGACTCTCACACACTTGCATTTTCATTTAATATAGTCAGGCTAAACTTAGCAACTTTCCTGAGCTCAAAATAATTTAGAAACTGCTATGTTCTCCTTTTATATGACCAAAATTAAAAGTGAACAAACTATGAGATGTTTCATACTTGCTGTGTCCTGTAGCCCACGCAGGTTTTAAACCCTTTAGAAATAAGGTATCTTCACTGTACAGCATGCAGAGAGAGAAGCTATTTCTGTTGCAAACTTACATTAACTGTCCGCAGCACTGGTATAGAGCTCTTGAAAGCCTACTTGGCTATAAGTGGTGGTGTTAAAAATGTTGTTTTTTAAATGTTAATGCTCATGTGGGATGTCTCTTTGCATAATATTTCAGTCCTGCACTGAGGGAGCAGACAGTTATTGAATGATGGTGGATGATACAGAAATTGAGTTTACAATCTTTATTTTCTTGTTATGTTGACATGTCGTCACCTTCCTAAAATAATGGCCTAAGTAATTTTTTGACAAAAATGATTTTGTTGCCTAAATCATCTCCTCATGATGCTGGCCACCTCTGGTAAAATTGCCTACATCCTCAGTTAAACAGATCATGCGATTCTACCCCTGTAGTATAATGGCCTATGTCAAGAGTGTGAGCCGTTTTTCTTTGTGTTTTCTGAAAAACCTGAAAAGATTACTTGGGCCATTATTTTAGGAAGTTGACGATATGTGATTTGTCTCCTTGTCATAATTAGGTAGTTCATGAAAATGCACATTAATCATATGTTAACAGTCTTGTCATAATCAGCCGACATAAGGAAATCTGTGCCAAACGTCAGCTGCAAAAGAAAAAACAATCTCTGCTTAATCTGTAAAACACTCTTTTGGGGATCAGCAGTTTGCCTGTGGCTGATCACACACTTAGTTTTTATCTGCCAAATTAGATGTAAGACACTGTAGTTACTGTTCCTACAATATCACTGTTGCTGAGGAACCGATGTGGGCTTGTGATTGTTAACAGCGAATTAGTGATAGTGGTGACCTTTGCATTTTCAGGCAGAGATGTCTGCTCATTGTAGACGGTTACACCAGTAGAATCTTAACACAACATCGCTGTACAACACAGTCTTCTGATCATGTGTGGCCAATGAATGAATTACCTTGAGATAGATGTCATTGGGCTTTGTAACAGTTGAATAGCAGCACTTTCGTTGACTCACATATTCACAAGAACACATCCTTGTCTTCATTGCATGAATTCACTGGTCACTCTGTGGCCTTTTCATTGGTCTTTGCTTCTAATATTCAGGATGAAAAAAAAAGTTGGCATGGAAATGTTGTGAAACATTCTCCTAAACTACCTAAAGAAATTCATTTTATGAATGGTTGAGTTTTATGTTACGTTAACTTACTGACCTTTCATAAAAACAATTATTAACAAAAAGTCCCCTCGCCGGAAATATCTGAGACAGGGTTTACAATATGACCCCCATATGTACTCTACGTGCATCTATTCTATACATATATCATGTGATAACAATGGACCCATCTCTATGACAACTGAGCAAACTCCATTGGCGGATAAAAGCCATGTGAGCTAAAAGCTCTGGAAAATCTCCACTGAGTGGACCATGTGCTGAGATTTTTAGGGTTTTTTAATGAATCATTTTGAGAACAGACGAAGGGGCTCCACGTGATGGGACAAAATGTACATCCTCATAACGTAAATCATTAAAATTTAGGGGGAAGACTTGCTTTGAGGTAAGGGTAAATTTAGGTTTAGGTTAGGGTAAGAGTTAGGATTAAGCTAGTAGCAGTATTGGTTAGGGCAAGAGTCCAGGAAATAAATGCAAGTCAATGCAATGTCCCCAAAAGTCATGAAAACATTTGTGTGTGTGTGTACGTAAGGTCAGATATATACGAACAGTCCAAACCTCTCATCTCTCTTCCCCCTTTGATCTCAGTCAGCTACTTTACAGCTTGGCTTACAGCAGTCTACCAAAGTTAGACTGCCTCACGCCACTGACACGCCACACACACACACACACACACACACACACACACCCCAACACACACACACTCTTTGGTGTGAGTGGTGAAATGTCACTGACTGTGCCTGTCATCACGTCAGGTCCCAGCAGTCTCGTTGTAGAATTATTTTTGTGAAGTCATAAAGGTCTTGTGCACTGAATACGTTCAGATTTCTGGTCCCTAAATGGATTAACTAATTTAACAAGATGTATACTTGTTGGTTTCTGGTTATTTAGTGACAAAGGAGGGAATACTCCAACAGGGATTGGACCCAAATGCAGAGAGTTGGTGAGGCAGTAGGATTAGTGATTTACGATAGATTCAGTTTTCAGGTGGCATACATTCAAATAGTGAGAAGGTCCAGCTGGCAGGGGACAGGAAAACAGACACCCACATAATAACAATGACAAAGTGACAATGAACAGAACTGGGCTGGTAAATGTAAATGGGGAAGTGGGGACAGGTGAGCAGGAGGTCTGGCGCCTGCAGGACTAACAATGGACAGGTGAAACTAATCAGGTCAGGACAGACGATCAAGACTGGCTGGAAACAACACAAAGGCAGCTTGTGAAGTGATCTGAAATGAGAGGAGATTTGAGTTACAAAATAAAACAGGAAACACTCAACATAAATAAATGAATTTATGGATTAATGAAACAAGGAAAAACATGGAGGAGGACAGATTTTGTCACATTAGTGTATTGGTGGAGTTAATTCTGTGCTTTTAGTCTAGAAAGAAATATAAAACATTTATCAGATATGTCATTTTGTCATTAATCATGAGAAACTTGGTGAGAACATTAACTACAGACTGAAGGTTGATAAAGATGTATGAAGACTTCATTAAAAAATAATTCCTTCCACCTCCCGTGCTGGATGAGATTTTAATTCTCTATGAATAAAAATATCAATGGATCACCGGTGAATGTGACCATTCCTTCTGCCTCCATCTTTCAGATGAGTCTCTACGAGTGTGCGTCCACCCTGGGCCCAGCTGCTGTACCGGTAAGATGGAGGACAGCTACATGGCGGCGGTCCGCAGTGAGACGCAGCAGAAGATGAGATCCTACAGCTTTGAACTTAAGTACCTGATCGCTGGACACACCAAGGCGTACCGAGGTGAGGGGGAGAATAGGATATATATTCATTTAATAAATGCATTATTGAAGAGAAAAATTGGGGAATAAAAAAAACCGTCTGTTTTGGGATGAAGGTGTGACCAGAGAGAAATATGCATATACAATGTAAATTTATTTTTCCTCAATCAAATTTTTTTTTTTTCTGTGTTTGAACAATTTCTGAAAGTCAATTATGCAGAAATTATTTGTCGTTTCAGTTTCCCAAACAAAGCGATTTGCTGTTTTTAAAAAAATGTATATTGTAATCAAATATTTATTGTGTACTTTTGGACTGCTTGTTGAATTAAACTAGAATACTTGATACTACTATTAAAGTAGTATCAAGACCCCACATTGGACCTGGGAAATTGAAATGAGAATCTTTCACTATTTTTCAACATTTTTGGTGACTAGATGATCAGACTTAACCCTAATTGCAACAAGAAAAAATATATTCCAAGATTTACTGATAATGAAAATGATCATTAGTTGTATTTAAAAAATAAAGCCTTGTTTCTGTTTTACATATGCTAAATTCATAACTTCTCTTGTGGATTTATTATGATTAACAAGCGCTGATAATGTCTGTGGGTGATTCAAGAATGTAAATCAAAGTGACTTTAATAGCAGTGGTGATTTTGGTGTTTTAACAGTTCTGTCAAGTGCCTGTAGCCCCCCTGCCACTCTCACTTTGTGTGTTCATCATGAAATGGCCAGTTTGTGTCAGGCTGGTGGTGCGAGGCCAGTGTATTTTGTGAGGCGCCACAGTGGCTAGCCAAACAAACAACTGATGTTCGATTGAGTCTTTGAGAAAGCAAACTCTCAGAAGGAGTAGCGGAAAACTTTGTTACAACTCCCCGCTCTCTTTCTCTGTCTGTCTGTCTCTGCGATAATCAGGTTTTGTTCTTGACCAATGAAAAAGCGAGGGACCGAGAATGTTTACATTCAGTACGTATCCGCAGCAAAGTGTTGTTGCCGTGGGCAACAGCCGGTCCCTAACGGCCTGCTCTGAATAGGAGGAAGAATACTCTGCTTGTCCGCTTGTCTCTCAACGCTATTCACCAGTCTGTGAGCATGTGTGTGTGTGATTGAACGATCCTGTGTGTGTGTGTGCGTGTGTGTGTGTGCGTGTGTGTGTGTGTGTGTGTGTGTGCGTGTGTGTGTGTGTGTGTGTGTGTGTGTGTGTGTGTGTGTGTATGTGTGTGTGTGTTTGCGTGCACGAATATGTGTTTGTGTGCATGTCCAGCAGAGATTATGAGACGGGTATAGTTGATGAAACCCAGCAGACAGACATGGCAAACATGCACCTCTCGGTTTTCTTTTTTTCTGTCCCTCTATCTGTCCCTCTCTCCTCTCCCGCTACATCTGAATGCATTCAGGCTCCGTTTCAGCTGCTATTTATTCCCAGCGGATGGCTAAACCATCCATGGGTAAAATTAATGCAAAACACCCATACACAAAGAGGGGCTCAACAAGGCCAAAGCTGCAGCAAGTGAGAGGAGACAAGTTTAGCATTTGCTGCATTTACTTGAAATTTAAACAATAGGATTCAAACATTCATAGAGTCAGTTCCCCTAAATTACAAAAAAACCAAACATAATAAGCCCAAGATATATCTACCCATGCAGATCATTCTATTTGCTTGTGATTGATACCATTCTCTGAAAATACGGCAGCCCCCACAGTACAAAGGAGGCAAATGAAATATGTATTTTGTTGCTCCAAACATTGAAACAATTGCAATAAAGTAAACATTCTTCAGGTGGAGCAAGTTGATAAGTAATGTTTTAAAGCATTTATTCAGTCGGGTATAATGGTTTAGACATCACAGGATGACAGAATATACTTCAGGTGCTCATAGGTCTTTAGCCTGTCCTTTTCTATGTCGAAGATCACATTTATCATATAAACAGTGGGCGGGATTCTCAGGAGACCTCACTGCCAATACTTTACACAACAGTTATTATCTTGCAAGAAAGTAGTGCCTTATATCACAAAACCTGGACAAATAAAACTACCAACTGAGCTAAATAATTGTAGCAGCAAGTGAGATTTTTTTTTGTGTTTTGGGCAAACCAACCCTATAACAAAGGAAATTTATTTTACACAACAGCAGCGTTCTTCAACAGCTGTGCTGAATCTCAAAGGTTCCCGTCTCCTAAGCCCAGTGATTAAAACCCACTAGAGAAACTGAGACATGCCCAGAGCGGTTGTAGGCAGGCTCTATTTACACCCCGAGGATTACTTTACTGTGTGTGTGTGTGTGTGTGTGTGTGTGTGTGTGTGTGTGTGTGTGTGTGTGTGTGTGTGTGTGTGTGTGTGTGTGTGTGTGTGTGTGTGTGTGTGTGTGTGTGTGTGTGTGTGTCCGCATGCCTTTGTGTGTTTCTCCTGGCACTGTAAGACCCTCGTGCCCTCTTCACCACGTCGCAGCTGTCATCCAATCACAGAGGGTAAAGAGCTAATCACATGACCCCAGAATAGTCTTTGCTGTGTCACTCGATGCCGTCTGTATTTGTGTTGCTATTGCCAGGACATGGGTATGCAAACACATAAAAAGTGAGACATTCTCACTCAGTAGTGCTCTACCGACTCATCCCCCAACCACTCAGTGTCACGTCTTTTCATTTAATCTGTGTGGGTGAAAATTTGTTTGAATGTACAACATTCAAACAAATACCATGCTGCCCCTTGAGAGTGTTATTTCCTTTTTTGTAATTTTGTGATTTACAGTATTTGATGATCTCTTATATATTGCCGTCACTTGGAGGGCCAGGTGGCTGCAGCTGTGATGGTGAAATATGCAGTTGTAAAGAGACAAACACACACACAAACATGCACATGGCTGACTGAATGACTTAGTGAAAGTCACAGATACCTTACTCTCACTCTCTCTTACTGTTTGTGTGTGTGTGTGTGTGTGTGTGTGTGTGTGTGTGTGTGTGTGTGTGTGTGTGTGTGTGTGTGTGTGTGTGTGTGTGTGTGTGTGTGTGTGTGTGTGTGTGTGTGTGTGTGTGTCAGGATGCCATCAGATTGACATCACCCTTTTTACTTGGGGAGTTTCAAACATAGACACACACACACACACACACACACACACACACACACACACACACACTGTCACACACCACTGGCATGCAGCCTCTGTTAAAGGCACTGCCCTCTTTATTAGACCTTGCCGGACAGAGGAAACACAGTAGATCCTGAGATTGGGCCTCACATTATCACCTGACTATAGATAACAGGGTAGTGAAAACGAGCTCAGGGATGAATTAAGTTGTGTGCTATTTTGGCTCTGCAGCAGTATAAAGTCAGTCCAAGGTTAGTGAGACATATATATATATATATATATATATATATATATATATATATATATATATATATATAAAAAAAAAAAAGGGGGCAAGAGAGTAGGAGGGAGGAGAAGAAAAAATGAATGAATAGATAAATAAAATAAAATAAAAATGATATATATATATATAAAAGAGTGGGAGGTACTCCCACTCTTTTATCCCTGCAACCATCAGGTTACTAAATGATGACAAAAGTCAGGAGTAGGTGGAGAGCACACCAGTGTTGCTGGGTGTTTCCGGGGGCAGGGTGGTTGTTACTGACGGGTTGAAATGAATTGTGAGTTAAATGTGTGTGTTGGACTGCCTTTGATATATGTTTTTGTCTATCTCCTATTGCTATTTATTGTATTTATTTTATTAAGTAATTTATTATGTGAGACGGGAAACTGTGAAAAATTGCCCATTTTGGGATAAATAAAGTTTTTCTAATCTAATCTAATCTAATATATATATATATATATATAT
This sequence comes from Anoplopoma fimbria, assembly GCF_027596085.1. NCBI lineage: Eukaryota > Metazoa > Chordata > Actinopteri > Perciformes > Anoplopomatidae > Anoplopoma > Anoplopoma fimbria. Next base: position 10,089,486 of record NC_072456.1, read on the forward strand.
ATATATAAAAAAAATAAACTAAATCTGGTATAGAAGCATAGTTTTGTATAAATGACATATTAAAAAGTGTTCGCTCAAAGATATATGTGATCAACTCTAAACAAGATATTATTGAACATTAGCTATTAAATGGAGACAGCTGTTGCTCATAATGTTTCGTTAGCCACACAAGTGGCCTATTTCTCAGGATGGCAATGACGGTCAGTTGGAGTTGGTTGGTGCAGCCACCGCTGTGATCCAGACTGAAATTTTGCAATCCAGCTTGTGGATGCATTGTCATTACATGTGAAAAAGAAATGAATTGATGAATCCCAAGGCATTTGGTCACTTTTTATCTAAGGTTTTTATCATATGGTCAAAATTTCAATTTGTCAACTTCCACTTCAGTTGTTTAATTTGCACATCACCCAAAAAGGGTCATTAGACTGACAATAAATTAGCTCACTTTGCTAACAGTTAATAATTGGGCTAATATTCCTTTCAGTTACATTCATGACATATGGTATAATAAAATTGATCTTTGTCTCACTCCATTTCTGTCTGTGTTCTCTCTTGTTCCAGAGACCTTTGAGTCGCTCGTGTCCTTCACATCTAACCTGACCAGCACTCTGTTTGACAGCGCCTACTCTGCTCTTGCGTCAGACTGTCGCCCCCTTGTGTTTCAGCTGTTCAGCGACATCAAACGCCACGTTTCTGGAAACTCTAATTTTACATTGGAAAACACTGTGCGTCAGTTCTACAATGATCTTTTCCCGTTGGTCTACCGGCGCCTGCTCAACCCTGGCATCGGCCACATGTCACCCAAGTCCTATTCCTCCCCCTCCAACAATCACGACGACTGTCTGCGGATGACACGGCAGGATGTCAGCCCCTTCGGACCCCATCCTCGCCTCCTGGTCAGCAGCTTGTCCCGTGCACTCGGGGCGGGCCGAGCACTGAGCCGACTGCTCAGACTGGCTGGAGAAGTTGTGAATGCGACCGAGAAGGCAACGTTATCCAGAGAGTGTGGGCGAGGCTTAGTGAGGATGCAGTACTGCTCCCACTGTAGAGGGATGACCCTGATACGGCCCTGTACCGGACTGTGTGTCAATGTTATGAGAGGATGTCTGGTAAGTGTTTGAATGTTTGTGCTTTTACGGTTTTTATGTATATGTCTAGGTGAGAAAGTTGACAGAAAGATCATGTCTGTGCATTTAGTATGGGGCTAGTGGCAAGAGGCAATTAGCTTAGCTTAGCATAAAGACTTGAGGTAGGAGGAAACCGTTACCCCGGCTTTGTCCAATGTTCAAAAATACACCTATACCAGCACTCCTCAATAGTGCAAATTACCACATATCTTGTTTATTTAATCCATAAACAAACAGAAAAAGGAAATTTTTGGTTTTGCTAGGAGTTATGTGCTGTAAGAAAGCAAATAAGACTTTTTCCCAAAATGTTGAACTATTCCTTTTAATTAACTTTCCTTTAAATGTCCTGCAACTTAAAAAACATAAAAACATTTTTCACATATAAGATTCGTAATGTTCTGCTTCTTTAGATTTGTTGTTATTCAAATGTGGCGACTGATGTTACTTAAAGCCACTGAGTGATTGCAGACATTTTATGTTAATATTTGTTTAGCTCGTGTGACTGTTGATCCGAATGATATAACCATGCAAAAAAACAATAGGCGCTTTTCATAGCAGCCATTTTGACATGTCATTGCGGGGTAAACAGAGGTTTTATTGACGAAATTAATTATGGTCCTGTTCAATTTAATGCATCAGTCTTTCTAGTGAGCCATCACGCACAATACCAGGCAGCACGCATTCCACCTTTAGAATAAAGAGCTTAGCAAAAGTTCATCAATGTGATTCTTTTCAGGTCATGTGTTTGTGTATTGTAGCTGATACTATTTTAGATGCACGGGAGGCCTCAGAGTATTTGTCTCCTTTTGCCTCTGGAGAGGCAAGTGAAAAAAAAATCTTAATAATCCTATCTTTCACATTCCTTAATTACTCATTCACAGCATTTTATCACCAATAAATCATTCCCACATTAAGTTTTAGACAAACAACAAGAGCACTGCCAAGAGAACTGGCAGTGTCTTCTGTGCATCTTATTGGGCTGCTTCGAAATGTGCTGGACAGCTTTAACATCGCCCACAATAGAGAGAGAAGATGGCACTGTGCATACCTCTTGAGAGTTTCTTGGAAAAGGAAAGTGTGGTGGTAAATCAACTCCCTTCATGTTCATCCTCTATGGTAAAGAAAAGAAAAATACACACAGCAAAGTCAAGGAAAAGGCAGAGAGACAAGTAGGAACAGCCCATCTGTGACAGAAGACAATTGGGTTTATGGAAAATGTCATGACTTTATTGTTGAGAAAGAAACTGAAAGTTGTCATCTCAGTCATTGGCTCATTTTTAATCTTCCTTTTTCTTCAAATTATATAGTGTCATAATCAGTCTCTCACTGATTTTGAAGCGTGATATAGGGAGCACACCTAAGCTAATTTGCCGTCTTTTAAGAAATATCTAAGATGTAACATTAAACATGTTCTGGCTCTCTTTCTCCATGTCTTCTTTCCACATTTGTCACATCTACACCCTTTCCCCCCCCATCCTCTCTTTACTGTTCCCATGTCTCCTCTTTACCTGTCCTATCCTCTCTCTTCCAGGTGAGTGTATCAGAGCTTGCCGCCCCCTGGGGGAGTTTGGTGGTGTTGCTCCAGCGGTTAGCTGCTACTTTAGCAACCAGCAGCAACCACAACAGCATGGAGTTAGCACTGTTAGCAGTCCGCAATCATGTGAATGATGCTATACTGCACGCTCAGCTGCACGGACCACGCATCACAGCCACAGTAAGCAGAGGGGACGATGGGATGGAGGGGGAATGATGTTCAAGTGTGCTTTGCTTTATACTCTTAAAATGTTACATAAAACACATTTTGGATTCTGGATATTGATGCCAGTCTATTGAAAAAGGTTTCAATAATTATGCCTTAAAAGGGATCATTTAAAAGGGATCATTAACAAACTGCTAAACCATCCCTGCTCATATGTCCCAATAATAAAGTCATTTGAATATTGGACACAGAGTGAGGAAGGCCGTGGCTTTTCTTTAAGCCTGGCAGTTGGATCTCCTCACAAAGGCCTTGTACCTAGATGGGCTAAAAACAGACTCATTCTTCAGAGAATCTGGGGTTCCCCTCAGTCTATGTGTGTGTGTGTGTGTGTGTGTGTGTGTGTGTGTGTGAGAGTGTGAATACAGATCCAGTGCCAGACAAAGGCTGTGGTTGGCGGGACAACCAATACCCAGAATGCAGCATGGTTCTGAGTGATGAGAAAGTTTCTGTGGCTAATCTCTGGACAAACAGACGACACACAAACACATGCGTGCATGCACACACTGTTGGAGGAGGAAATAGAGTAGCCATCCAACTTTGAGAGAACATTGTGGACTTAGTAGAGTAGATTCCTGAGAGGTAAACAAACATACACAAGCATAATCACACTGCTAATTGTGGCTAACACGAAAATACCACTTAATTGAATATTTGATCAAGCTTCTTATTCATTAGACACATCACCAAAGGCTAACCCCTAACCCTTTAACAGTGTGTATGTGCAGCATTCAAAGTTAAATGATGATTGTAACGTGAATTTTAAGACGGCAGTCATTTTGTTACTGATGTTTTAAATGCATCGTGTGTTTTGCTCCACCGTATTGGATTTAAAAGTTAATTTGTCAACTTAAAGCTGCTAGATTTACACCAAATTAATATTTCCCAATTTTTCATATATATATGTGTATCTATGTTTATAAAAAACAGTGAGTCTGTGTGTGTAGGTAAGTGTAGTAGTGTAAGGTGGAGAGCAAATCTAATAGAACCCAAAACCCAATCCAACGAAAGCCTGTTAGCTGGGAGGAGATGGAGAGTGCCAGAACTGACATATCCAGCCGGCTTATAAAGCAATCAGGTGGAGTTGATTCAGGTGAGGCTCATCCTCCCGACACAGCCCTGCCACTCCGAAACAGGAAAAACATCATGGAGCACAGCATAAAAAATTGGTGTTAGGCTGATCTTGTATATTTATAGCATATTTAATTATCGCAATAACCAATTAACTACCAGCAATGAAAGGCAGACTGTACAAATCCTGAGTTGTGTGTAAAACCCTATAACCATATTCTGTAACTGTTAGTGAAAACTACATAGCAAACAAGCAAGCAAGCAGAGAAGCCAAAGTTACTAATGGATAGATGGTTCAAGCGTCCAGTTTCTGCCTCTCCAAGTGATAGTGCAAAAGTTGACTGAACTTAGTAAAAAAAGAGGAAACTAAGCCTGAAGATCAACAATGCCACTATGTATTGTAATAAAAGTCTGTAACAATATCCACTTTTATATGATTATTAGTGTTAAATAAAGGGCATTTAAAGAACTTATTTATGACATGATGGATGGTGTCGATAGGGGATACTTGAGGTCATCTGAACTATTAGCTTCGCCCAATGACAGCTGAGATCGGCTCCAGCCCCCCCACGACCCTTAACAGGATAAGCGGTTACGGAAAATGAATGAATGAATGAATGAATGATCTATTAGCATTTCTCTGAAAAGCAGCCACAACACGACCCCCGTAACTGTCTCCTCCTCAGGTAGAGAAGGTGTGTGGACCACAGGCAGCTGGTCCCATGATGCAGAGCGCAAATCTTGCTACCACGCATACTACATCTCTGAGCCATTTCCCATCAGTAACCTCAGAGAGGTCAAATGTGACATCGCCTCCCTCAGTGGGTCCGACTGCTCATCAGCGTCTGCAGCCCCAATCCCGGAGGTGAGTTACATACATCTGATGAAATGTTTGAGTTCTGGTCAGAGGTTAGAATATCTGGGGCAAGTAGTAATTCAGCCACATTGGGTGAATTAAATGAGGAAAATGACAGAGTAGAGGTTATTTTAACTTTTGACCTCCAGTCTTGGCAGAATCAAATTAATTCAATGTCTGTGCTTGTTTGTGTATCCCACCAGGTCATTCCTTCTTAAAGGCTCCAGAGGAGACAAGAGTCGCAGCTTGAAAAAACTCTCTAGGTAAATTCAACTGCATCAGTTTTACTTTGAAATATTATCAAAGAAGTATTTGTCCATAATCACAAAGGAAAATTACAGACACCTTATCACCATGTCTCCATTTAATAGCCCTTAAAGAAGAGACCGTGTCAAAAGAAACCTTGTTAGGAAACCTCAGAGTTTTTACCCCTGGACTTAACATTTGCAATTTATATTTATTTATTAAGTATTTAAAACATCTGTTACTATGATTCAGTGCAAACATTATACCAATAAAGCACAATACAGCTGTTATCACAATACAGCTGTTGTCAGTTAACTTTTAATTCTCTGTATCTTAAGTGGCAACTACAGCTACATCTTCATTATTTTTTGTGTCATTCCTCCTTACGGATATAGCAACCCCCTAAAGGTTGGATTCTGAGCATAAATAAAACCTGAGATCAGCCAACTCATTAAATATAAATCCTCCATTTCAGAGTTTTTATTATGCAGTCATTATCAAATGTGCTGTGTCCTTGTTTCGATTCCCCATGCTTTCAGTAATTTACCAAGGTCTATTAGAAAGGATTTGGGAGAGAATTAATCATGACAAGTCTCAATTGGAACAAATACAAACATATGGTACATTGGTCTTACTCTTACTAACAACCAACAACCCAAGCTTTCTGCACAAATCCCTGTCTCTCTCTTTCAGGGAGTTTGAGGGCTCTATCCAGCGATACCGGTGGTTTTTCTCAGAACTGCCAGAGATGCTCTGTGAAAGTGAGATGGAGGTTGAGCAGCACACATGCTGGAGTGGCCAAGACGTCGTAGAGAGGTGTGTGTTGCATTTTATTCACAGAACAATCAAATAGAGCAGATGATCTGGCACACTATGTGGTCAGTGATGATTAATCAAGGAGAGTGTGATGTTTTGTTGTTGCATTTTCGATCCAGTATGCTTGAATACAAAGCTGAAGCAACAAAAGCAAAAGCAAAGAAAAAACATGCAGATAGAGAGATAGTTCTGTTGTTACAAATACTGGCTCTAGACTTTGGCCTGGTTCAGGCTGACGCTAAAATTCCAGGACTGTGCAGTACTCAAGAGACCATGTAAAACCCAAGTTGGTGCATAGTTAATTTGTCTTTCAATGTCTGGAGTGCTGCTTCAGTATTCAGCACTGCTCTCTGTACTGCCAGATGCCCAGAAGCTTCAGTATATTGCAGCAATATAGATGTACAGTAGGGGGTATATTTGCCCCAGTGTGCTGTAGCATACAGTCACAATCAAATGTTAAGTGACAACCCAGTGGGTGTGTGAGACAGATGTTAGGTGCCGCCTTGGATTCTACTCATCTGCACTTCACAGGTGTAAATAATGTCTTTGTTACTTTAGTTAAGCCTGATAACAAAGTGAGTTGTTGTTGAGAAGCTCACCTTATGTTGGTAAGTGTTTTGGTTTCTACATACATTTGTAAACAGAACTTTATGAGCATTACATACCAGTAATGGTTTCTTCACTCACATAGTCATCCATGACTGTCTTATTCTTAGTCAGAATGATTTTTAAATTTAAAAAAATGGGGCAAAAGTGGAGCATATGAGAGTGTGTTTGTGTGTGTTTGTGTGTGTGTGTCTCCTTATAGTTGCCAAGGTGGGCGGGCTGACAGGGTTGTGAAGGTTAGAGAGTTCGTTTTCCAGAGTCTTTCTCATGGTGATTACATTGGCAGCTCAAACTGGTAACAAGACAAATGTGCACAAATACACGCACCAAGACACACACACACACACACACACACACACACACACACACACACACACACACACACACACACACACACACACACACACACACACACACACACACACTTATTCACAGGCGTGCACACAAATGCACCCAAACACACACCTTCATACACACGTACCAACTAACACACATACCAACACGCACCCTGCAATACACACTGAATATGAGATCCTCTGACATCTCACTGCACACGGCCCTGCCCTAACACACTCACACACACACACACACACACACACACACACACACACACACACACACACACACACACACACACACACACACACACACACACACACACACACACACACGCCATCAGTTGCTGTGATGGAGAAGTTTTCAATTAATGGTACCAATTAATCACAAACTGAAACAGGTCATGTAGTCTTGCAAGGACATCCTACACACACACACACACACACACACACACACACACACACACACACACACACACACACACACACACACACACACACACACACACACACACACACACACATTTTGATATGTCACCAGTGCTTCAATGAAGGCCAGTAAACCTTGTATTTAATGACTCAGCCATTTCTTTGTCTCTGATGGTATTTTGAGAGAAATGGAACAGGACCACCTTTAATTGTACGTATTAGAAAAGGACCTTTTATGAAAACAATATTTCTCAGTACAATAATATAAAAAACACTTATGTACACTTATGTATATAATTTTACGTTTAAGAGATGCCGATGATTACACCCTCAATCTCATATCTTCGAGTTCAATAGATAAATGAATAAACATCTAATAGTGTGGCTGATGTGATGCCAAAAAATAACAGTAGTTGGAGACTGAAAGAACCATTTAATCATATTTAGGCAGAGCCCAGGTGCACAGAAGCAATACTATTGAGAATAATGAGCTGTGATTGTGGATTAAATTGTTTACGACCTTGTATTGGCAACTGAAAATATGTATTAAACAAGGGATTGTTTTTACGATAAAGAAAATATGTCGTTTATCTAACAAAATAAGTGGCCTGATGTCCTGGAGCAGTTTCATTAGAAAAGTTATTACAATGGATAAAATGTATTTTGTATAGTAGTGTAATATTGTGTTTGAAGGAGGCGGTTAGTTGTCTTGATAGTCTGTGATAATTGTGGTTTCTGAACTTTTGGAGTCTTTTTTCAGCAGTTAAGTCTTGGATGCAAGTTAATAAGTGAGAAGTTGTGAAACCTTCACACACATATTTCTGGTCTCTTTTAACAAAACGCCTATAATTAAAGTTGCAAAATGCACATTTGCAACAAAATACATGTACTTACCCTCTTTTTTCTAACTTTAAATCCACATCTATGCTCATATGTAAGAGGGAAGCTTTGGTTAAAGCATGCATGTTACGTATTACCAAAAAAAAGTAATTACGTTTTAATCATTTGTATTACATACAATCAACATAGGTCCTGTAATAACAATTTGAATGTCCTTCCCTATCCATATTCAGGCATTTTAGCCGGGCTAATCTAACCCAACCAGAAGTCTCTGCTTTCCTTGTAATTTTGTCTTTAGGTCAGTAAGGTGAGTTTTCTGAACTTGAGCAAGACCACAAGTAAAATATTCAGAGATCCTCAGACTGTTTATTTGTTTTGTTTTTGTTCCTACTGTTTTATTTAGATGAACAGAAGAGATGTTAGACTCCTCTGTGTTGGAGTTAAGCCAGCTTCCCTGACCTCTTTACATCTCCTTCTCTCTTGCATCAATCCATCCATCCGTTCATTCATTAATTCAGCCACCCATTCATCTCTCCTTCCTTTTTTACAGACCTCCATTCATCTCATCCGCCCTCTGACCCACTTCACTTACAAATGTCTGTGCTGGTGAGAGTGTATATATATGTGAGAAAAAAAGAGATAGGCAAAACACACAGAATAATGAGAAAGTCTGAGAGTGCTTGATGTGCTCTCTTATACCGATACGAGCTAGCATGATGATGATGATGATCATGGTTAGGCTCCTGCTGAGGGGAAGAAGGGTCCGGCGTTTCCTCCCTGACCCAAAAAGTCAAGTCACACCACAATAGAAATGTAGTTATTCCTACAAGTATCTTAAATACCATCTCGCATGGATGTTTATCATTAGAATGCACTCATACAAAAACAATCAAACAAACGCAAATACCTCTTACAATTAATTTACTACAATATATTTGCAATATTCAAAATATTTTAAAACTTTAAGTCAAAGTCTCAGGATACAACAACGAGTGAGTAAACTCGAAAAAACTTGGAGACCAATGAGTTAACACTGCTATCAGCTGCCAACCCAAACTGAAGGCCCTAGACCATTTATAATATAAACTGGAGGCGATGGCGGGACACAACTGGCAACAGATTGTTGTCCTTCGCTCATGGCCAGTACACCATATCCACCGACACAGATGGGACATTGAAGTACACACAGAGCAGAGCACAGAGCGAGATGACAGTGGTCCATTACAATATACACATTCAGTTAAAATTGGTATTAGAATAACCATTAAATTGACAAGCACAATGCTTTTATTTTGTCAACTTAACCGTCTATAGAAATAATATCATGGTGCAAAGGGTTATGATGAGGCCGTAAATGACACACAAATACAAATACTGTCACACTCATACAGTAAGCACATTATCCAAACATCGCCATCTTCACCATCGTGTTTGTTTTTCCATCACAACAGACACTATAGTTCTCAAAATAATTTATAAAAACTAAATTTATCTGTTCTACATAATATAAAAAGAAATTTAGATCATACAATGACATTTAAAGTGACAGCGGTAGTGAGCAGCTTCTTACCCTTCTTCCTTAATGTCACAGCCCCCAGCTGTATCCTATTTACAGCAGTCATTTGTTCCTCTATGATTGTTTTGTTACAAATGAAATCCAGAGTGTTTGACATGCAATTGATTATGTCTCTAAAATCTTGATTGACTGGTCTCTGAACAAGCTGGTTCAAGTATTACGCTAATGGGTTGCTATTGGGTAACTGTGCTAGTATATCCATATATCATATTCAACAGTTCCAGTCAAACATTAAAATGATATGCATTTTTCAGCTGTTTGAATTAACCAAGCTGTTCTCGTTATGTGGCCAGTTGCAGCTGTAATAGCTGATTATATCCAGAAGAGGGAAGCATCTTGTCATCATCTTAAACGACGAGAAATTAACTCTGCTTCCACCTCTGAAGAACTGCCACACCCGATGTTCTGATCTATTCTGTGAATTATTTTATGCGCTAAAATCTGTTTTTCATCAGCCGTTGATGCTTTATAGAAACAGGGAAATGCTGGTAAAGCAGAGAAAGATTTGTCCCGAGGGGGTAAAGAGGAAAGTGAAGGGTATAGAAAGTGAGACAGAGCAATTTTTCCAAACCTACCAAAACCACAGCATATTGCTTCCATCTCAGGTATAACACTCCTGTGTGTGTGTGTGTGTGTGTGTGTGTGTGTGTGTGTGTGTGTGTGTGTGTGTGTGTGTGTGTGTGTGTGTGTGTGTGTGTGTGTGTGTGTGTGTGTGTGTGTGTGTGTGTGAAATGACTCCATAGGAATGCAGCTAGATTTACAATTGAGGTTGTTACTCTTATAATTACATACCTCCTCAGATTAGATCACTCTCTCAGGTGATTTCATTTTCACTGTATTTGAATGTGTGTGTGTGTGTGTGTGTGTGTGTGTGTGTGTGTGTGTGTGTGTGTGTGTGTGTGTGTGTGTGTGTGTGTGTGTGTGTGTGTGTGTGTGTGTGTGTGTGTGTGTGTTTTTCCGTGCATGCCGCAGTCGCTTTAAACAGTTACCGTTAACAACCCTGCAGTAACCGAGGGCAACAGCAGAGCAGCTTTGTCATTATGGCGCCCTGGTGATTTATGTCTGTCGTTCTCCAGATCTTATTAAGTGTCACTCTCTGCGTTGTCTGCAGCACACTTTCTGCAATATTATCATCTCATCAAACAGACAGAGAATCCAGAGAGTCTGCAATCTGGCCAATAGCTCATTCACAGCACTGACAGTTTCCAATAGAATCAGCAGGACAGCATTTATTGGATGTGAAAAAATGCTTAAGATCAGTGTTTTGGATATCTTCTTCTCCATTTGAATATAAAGCACAATCCACAAGATGTGATTTATTACTTAAACAAACGAAGAAGATTTGCCAAATGGTAATTACAGATAATTGATCAGACATTGTTTTCTGTAGCTTCAACAACCCTCGCACAGAATACTGATTTTTATCAGCCACGCATCATTTCTTTGAAGTCAAAAAGTCTGACGTCTAAGTCCAATTAACGGCACTACACATTCATTATATTTCAGCAGGATTTATTTGCTCATTTTGATGGAACTTACTCACTTTAATTGAACTCAATAATTCTGAAATGCAGTCAGTTAAAACAAATGAAGCCACTTCTTCACCCTTTAGCCTTAATTTGATTTGCTGTTGATCATTACGTGAAGAATGATATCTGTTCAGCTTTCAACAGATGTTTAGTTGCTGCTGGCAGATAGTTTCAACAATCTCTCATCATGCAAATAGCAAATAATTGCAACCAGCCACCTCTAGATCTCTGTTCCTATTTTAGCTTTACACTGCACAGCGATATATTAAACAGCTGATGGGCGACATGAATCATTTCTTCTTCCTTCTTTTGCACCAATCGCTGCAGAGCATAGCCCATTAATAATTGATCTTTCCATTACATCTTGCATAGTCATAGTCATGGAAATTGGCTCATGTAGCCACCTCTGCATTTGCGGTAGATATTGCAGTGACCCTAATAAATATTGTTGTCCTGTCTGTCACTTATCCGGGAATTGCTAATCAATAACAGCTGAAGGCATTCCTCTTGGAGCACTCCACATCAATTCTAGCCTATCCCCTACATGGTATCGCGTCAGTCTGTATGTGTTTGTGTCATCATGACCCAATGGGGTCCTTAAGACACATACTTAGGGACGGAAATGTCCTGTTTGATCACTAAATACATCTTCATGCTGTCGATACATTATTATACTGTGGTTTGATGATTCGGTATAAGCAGGTTCTGTGCAGAGAAATTACGAATCCTCTTTAACTGCAAGAACCAAACAACCCATAGAGTCTCCAAATGCATTTTTACATTTATACTGTACTTATTATCTTGAGACATATCTCAAATAGGATTGGTTTTAATATTGATAAGGTCAAAAAATATATAAAGAACCTTGTTTTCTGTCACAATGAGAAATGTACATTTGAACATCATACACAAAATGTGTGTACACTTCAACAAAAGCCTGGCTTTCTGCACAAAAACTATTTCCCTGGTAGTAGATAAAGTATTGTTGAAATTGTTTTCCCCTCAGTTCCTTATTGTGGTGAAGTAATCGATAGACATGCTCTTGCCTCCACCTTTATGTCCTTAGACTCCATTTACCATTAAGCTCTAGGATTAATTACTGGAGATAATTACGCTTCCCGCCACTGCATTTTTCATGTTTAGGTCGGTTGGTTTTCCCTAAACTGAACGATACAGTAACCATCAGTGATTACTTATCTACAAACGCCTTGTTGGAAAATCACCATCTTGCTATGAAAGAAATTACTGCTTTATTGTTGGTGCAACCCAAACATTTGATACATCTGATACAACTTCCAAGCCATAAATGATAACGTTTGTCTCATACCTGTCTGCAATGCTTTAGATAATTATGTCAATGATTGTGTTCTCTTTGTTTCTGTTTATTTATATCAGTTAGTTAATTTGTCAGTGCCACTTTTAAAAGGTTGTTGTGGTGAACCTTTCATCATGAGTTAATGCATTTACATGAATCTCAATATTCTGTTGCAGCGGTGGAATGTAACTAAGTATATTTAGGTTACTCAAGTTCTGTGCTAATGTTCAATTTTGAGGTAGTATTTCCATTTCATGTACCTTTTATACCTTTACTCCAGTACATCTAAGAGGGAAATATTGTACTTTTAACTTCACTAAATGTATTTAACAATATTAGGCCTAGTTATGAATTAGGCTATTTTGAAGATTCAGATTACTAATACAAAATATAAATTAACTGATAAGCTATGATGTATTATTATATAGGATATAGCCGGGTGAGCTGTGCTGTGGTGTAAAGCTGTCACTGCCAGAGCCTCAAGCCAGTTTCTGTGGTGGGACAAAATAGACCTTGGCGGGCAACCACAGTCTAGGTAATTAAAAGGAAACACTGTAGCAATATCCATGAGGTATGTACTGTCTCATAAGATTAATAGGTTAGTCAGCTAATTTAAGCTTAACCCAAACTTTCTGGCTTCATTTTATTAGTTTGTGCAGTGTGGATCCAGTGGGGCACGTTTAGATAATATGATTTGATTTGGCCCACCCACTAACAAATCAATCAGTCCCGTTGACACATACTATTTGTTTCAGGACCAGTGATGCACAAATGATAGATAGAAAGGTGATGATGGTCAGATATCAGATTCTTTCACAGTATTCCTATCAGTGGTTGTTCTAGTGTGGCCTATTGCACACTTGTCGAGGCCTTCAGAATATGAGGCAATTAGAAAATCTCAAGTGTATTTTCTTTGCCCATATGGGGGATCTTCCCACGATGGGTTGCATCACAAATTAAATGAAAGCATGGTAATACAGTTTTTGTAGAATTAATAATTAAAGCACACACAGATCTGCCTAGAGTTGCATATCTGATGCTTAACTCTAATTCAAAACCTGTGCAGAAATCTACAGCGGGACGTCCGTATTAACCAGGAATCCATCTTTATTAATGTGAACACAATTTGCACACTGAATAGTAGTTGCCTCTAATTTATAAACACTGTCACATTCACACAGACCTTCGTCAATTGCTCTTTTCCTGTTGCTATTATGTTTAATCATTTACAATGCTTTTTTCCTCTAGTAATCTTCTCTGCGTTGCAGCAGAAGCACCAAATATAATAATGCATCTCATCATGAAACATAAGAGCAAAGCTGTTAGTAATTATTTTTTCCCTCACCCGCTGTGGGCTACTGAATATGTTGAATGCAGTATCATGTTTAATTTATTTTATTTTGTTACGTCTCTGTTGATTTTATTCATTATAGCTCTTTCTCGATCCATCATATTATTTTTGCCTTTCTAATGACCTGATTTTCCCATGAGGATCTGTAGTCTCACCCTCTCTTGAATTAAACATGCAGCTCTTGATCTGTTGATGTTGTATGTGATTGGCTGCATATTTAATGTCAACTTGCTCAAAGCTGGATTGGAAAACGATTCTCACAGAGGCAGTTATGTGAGACCAGTTATAAAGGATTACCAATGTCAGGCTCATTGAAGCCGAAATACAAAGACAACACTGAACTTGCTTTGTGAGTCAGGCCTCAGGACATGAACGCTTTGGCTTCAGTAAGACTTTAACCAGAATATGACCCTTTTATCAGGAAAAATCTGTGTGAGAATAAACCACCATTTGAGAAAGTTAATGAGAGATTTTGTGCATCAGACTTAAGTTTCTGGTGGGATCTGATTCCAGACCAGCAGGGGTTAGCATGGCTCCAAAGGCTGGGGTCTTCACCACCACATCATCTCTTGGCATTAGTCAAGTAGTTTTTTTTTTTTATATCCGGTTGACATCCACCATGTGTCTCCTCCCTGGTTCCCACGACCCTTTTCCCTTGTTGTCAAAGCCAGAGTGTGTTTGTGTTGTCGAGGGTGTGGACTCGGCGGTTACTGAGTTGGTGGCTGATTGTGTTTTCTAGCAAAGCTTGTTTGTAACTTGGGGACTTGGAAAAATATGACTCATGATCTGTTGTTTCTTCTTCTTCTCCTTTTTTCTCACTTCATCTTCCATTTGATCCACCCACTGCAACCCCCCACCCAGACAACACTACAGAAATAAATATTATATCGGATCAAGGATCAAACTCAGTGATGGTGTTAATTTGCCACATTCAGGCCACTCTACTCTAAGTTCTTACATGCATATACAGTATCTGCCCAAAAAATGGCTGTCTAGTGACAAAGAAACCAGAAGACATCCCTTACCCATTTACAGCTGGTAACAGGCCAAATTACATTTTGTTTAAAAAGCCCTTATTTTATAGAATAAAAGATCTCACATAAAAATACCACATAACTTCAGAAAAATACTGCCTCTGACCTTGTCCTTAATTAAAGTCAAGAAGTATGGGCGGTCCAATGTAGTTAATATTTAAAATGACAGACACATTTTATTCATGGAGTTGAATGAATCATTTACAACCTGTTCTTAATAAAAGTCGATTAAGATTAAGATAAGTCTGCCAGAAGACAAACTCGTGTCACCATAGCTGAACGTCTCAAGTGACTCCTCTGTTTGAATAAAAGTCTGTGTTTCTTCGTTTCATTTTGTGTGTGTGTGCGTGCATGCGTGTGTGCGCCCCTGCACATGAAGTGAATCACTACACCCTGACTGAACACACTAGTATAGTGACTGTGGGAAAACTGGGGCAGAAGAGCAACACACACAGAACTAGGACGGAAAGTACTTTATGTCTCTCTCTCCTGTTCTGTCTTTCTGTAGTTATGCAGGTCGAGTGGTTGGCAGCAGTTTTAAAGCACAAAAGGAGAACCCAGAGATGACCGTCCGTAATATAGATCCTGTCCTGAAGGGGGCGAAACAGAAGCTGGAGCAGCTAACTCAGGTACACACACTTCAAATAAGAAATATGGGTGAGGTGAATGTTTTCAACAAACTTTGGTATTATTTAATTTCAATTCCACTTTAGCCAGTTTATGTTTACAGTTAATATTTAGCATAAAGCAATGCTAATAGCAAGGCCTACAGATAGCAATATTGATTGGCCAGTCCATTTTTCATTAACACTTTGATCCAGAGCAAGCAATTTTGTTATAACATTGATATATAGATTTTTGGTCCCTAGATGATGTTATTTTATTTTATTTTTGGGTACCTCATGATCTTCCAATACATATTCGTATCTACGTATTTAAATCCTGTCTATGAATAGTTTCCCAGAGGATGACACCCATTGTATGAGGGGACCCTCTGACCTTTCCTCTATTAACATCAGGAAAAAATTTCCTCTTATGCACACAAAATCTAATGGTGAGAAGGTGATGAAATTTACCCCCAGAGACATTTTCCATTTCAGATACATGAGCTTTCCTTCTTTCTCTCCGGCACTGTCATCATCAGGCCAAAATGTCAACTTTGCATCAGCATGAACCTTGTAGAATTCCTCATAATCTTATAAGAATTCCAGCATGTCAATATCTGACATGGACATTGATATATTGAGTTTTCTAGCCAGGGCCCAAACGATGAAGTCAGTTTCTCCTTCTCTTTGTTTTTAACCATTCCACAATAACGTAAGCCGTGATTTATCTTTGCATTGGGCCAAATCATTTGTATATCACACTGTGCAGACTCTGCAGTAGCCTCTCTTGTAAAAAATGGTATTTTGGAGAACACCTAATTGTGTTTATGTAGAAGCAGATAAAGTCAGAATAAGCAAGAGGATCTGTGGGTAGTTTCATAACTCTTCCATAGAGCATTAATATCTTCTGTAGTCACCTTGACACCATGACGTATGACGGCGGTTAGCATTCTGCACAAATGTATCTACCTGCCCTTAATGAACTGATTTATTCACATCCATACTTAAATAATGATGCTATAGTCCGTTTGATCCTTGACTGTTATTATTATTATTATTATTATTATTATTATAGGGAAATATTAAGTTCAGCTTCTTGGTGTTTCTCTAAAGTGTGACGTAGGTGTGATACACAGTTGCTGAATAAATCTGCAGGGGTCAGGGTTGTGTGTGTGTGTGTGTGTGTGTGTGTGTGTGTGTGTGTGTGTGTGTGTGTGTGTGTGTGTGTGTGTGTGTGTGTGTGTGTGTGTGTGTGTGTGTGATGTGTGTGTGTGTGTGTGTGTGTGAGTGATGTGTCCTCCTGATCTGCCTCTCAATCATTCGTTATCACCTCATCAGTGAACCATTGCTTAATATAATACACTTGAATGTCAGCACTCTGAACAGATGTAGATAATAACATGCAATAATAAATGAATTAATTCAACAATTAAACTGGATTAATGCAGCACTTTCAAAGCTCTGAACAGCATGGTAATATGGTGATATGATTTGCATGAATGATTCATAAAATCATGTGAATATCATTCCATGAAATGATTCATCAAGGTTATCCATGGTGATGATTCATTATTTGCTCAAAGGACCATGTGGCTGTTTTTGGGGTCCTATTGAGACAGTTGGACTGACACACAAACAGAAGAGCAGACGAATAAACAGGGAAAGAACAGACAAAAAAGTGAATAAGTCAACAGCAATACATATCGTATGTCAGCCATTAAAGGATAAGGCTGTTAATATTCTGCACTTGCGTTATTGTCAACAAACTCCATTTTAAGACCAAAATATCTCGAGTCTAGCCAACAATCCCAGCCAGTCTGTAGCACTTGCGGGTCATGAATACATGCTCAGCAAGAATTTATGGTGCCAGGTTTTATTCGTTTTTGGATAACATTGGAGCACAATGGTGCAGAGTACATAGCTATGCCAATCTTTGGAGACACTGACTGTAGGATCAATTTATTCTTGGTTTTATTCTTTTCATGGGATTTGTTAACTAACTGAACTACAAAATATCACCAGATTTGTTCTTCAAAGTAATTTTCTCTTTAGCCATACCCATGAAATTGATGATGACATAAATTTCAGGCTGTGTGCGTATAGATTCAAGAAATCAATTTAAACTGAATGAGTGATATCATTGACATGTTTCTCTGTCAATGCTGACTGAGTGGTCTACCGTAAGTTCAAGAGTGGAAATCTGATCATTTCTGTTGAAGTAAGTGCTGTTTGGTTTTTGAACATTCATGGAAAAATCATGTAAATGAGACCTATTTCATAAAGTTTATGTATAGGACATGCTATGGTTTAATTTTGTATTGCTTTTTGCTTTTGAAGCTCTATCTGCGGTCAGTCTAATTTTGTTGGTGAGTCCATTAATCTGCATTTACATGGAGCAAATGTCTAGTCAGCAATCCCCCCCTCCCGCTACATCCACAAACACACACCACACATACACCATGCAATCACGTATGTATGAGATTTGCTTTCACTGGCCCATTAATTCTGTGTAGGCCGTACATGTCCTGTTCTTCTTTGCTTTAAAGACCATCGAAGCATCTATGAATCTTCTAACATGCACACAAACACACTCAAACACTACGAGGATAGGAACAGTAAGATCAATGTTTTTTGGACTTGTACTGCATGCCTTCTGAATTGATGATGGTAATGCTAACGGGCTATTGCATGAACCAAAGAGAAAAGTCAGCGTTAACAACACAGCTCATCTGCATTGAAACCTATTTTTAGTTCCAAAGGGTGTGCAAGCTTTCCGTCCTTTTGACATACCAAGTGTGTAAGTACTATACACACCATAGTTTAAATCACCTTTGGAAATCCAGGACCTAGGCTGTGCTTCTTTCATCTGGCTGCCCCAGTGCTTTTTCTGTGGGGGAGGCCATTTATCTGAGGCACACACATTAATACACACCATTTAATAATAACTGTTCATGTCTGTCATGTGCGCCATTTACACACTCACACATCTAGGATTAGAGGAGGATCACAACATGAAATAATACAAAAATCATTACTATTTTATCTGGCGTATTTTGGAGATCTGTCCCTCTGTCTGTCGATCCCTCCGTGTCCTAATGAGTTACTGTGTTGTTAATTAAACCAGTGCAGCAGTGGGTTTTCCCTCTAATGGGATTCTATTAGTGGCCAGTTTCCTATCGTGGTAATTAAGATGTGTATGTTCATGCTCAGCCAACCAGGCTGAGCCTTATCAGCCCTGTGAGGGCTGCCCCTGCGTAGGAAAATGGCATTGGTCTTACCACTTAAGTTACAGCAAAAAACAGTGAGTAGGAGGTTTGGGGCTCCTTAACTTCATTCAGGGACACCAGTCATGGTGGAAACATTGCTGTAATGTGTTTTTGTCCTCCCTTAGCCCTCATTTGAGGTCCAATGACATGATACTGAATCACTGCAGAGAGTCTGTCTCTATGTCCCTTCGGACATGCTGTCATATAATAACCTTTGTTCACCTTGTTTCCACGGGCTGCTCCACACTTGCTGTAGAGGGGAGGCCAGATGTCCCTCCTTATGTATCCAACTTGGAAACTTATTCTAAAAACATAGTTAGACTAAATCAACAATTGCTGTTTAATAACTGATACAAATTAGCAAAATATCTTGCACTTTTTGTTTATTTATTCAAAATATGAACACATGAAGTCTTGGCTTTTTGCATGACATATGTTAGTCCATTTAACATTATTTCCTCTTGTTCCATTTAAATACATACATAAAAAAGTACAGTATAATTATGTGTAGGTCTACGGCTGCACATTTTAAGAAAAAGATATACTATTTGCATACTCATTCGCTGTGTGTGCATCACATTTTAAATATATAGTGGGCCACGGCTAGAATATATAGCAACAGTTTATACCATAGTTACTGTGTTAAGGGATTATATTTGCTATGCAGAGTTAAGCCATGTTTAGATATTGCAATGTATAATGGATTTGGTTATCTAACAACAAACAACTTAGTTGTGGAAGCCTTGCTGTAATTACTCTTACCCTGCATGGCAACGGAGTTCTAAAAAACAAATTGTAATTATAAAACTCAAAACAGTTGTATTATTAATTATTCATATTTAATTTGACATATTTCAGTGTGAGTTAATTTAAGTCATTACGAAAGATGTTACAATCTTGGAGGCATCACGCAGCTTTGCTCTAAAGAAATGATATCTGAAATAAAATAGAATGAAATGTCTATATCTTTTTATTTTTTTCCTTTATAAAGCTGGTGTCTGTTTGCCATATCTCTACTTTCAGCTGGATTGTATATATTACCCACCTTGACTATCTGCAATACACATTTATCATACTGTGAACCAATTATATATACTCCTGTATACAGTATGTGTGAAAACTTAATAACTCCAATTTCGGTCTGTCTTTTCCTTTATGAGTAAAAAAAATAATTTGAAACAAAAATATTTGATTTAATAAATGAGTGGATGTTGTTTTTAAATCCTTCAATAGTTGCACTTAAGGAGAGTTTTCCATTCTGCATAATAATTATGTAACATGCCACAGCATCCAATCTGTTACTTAACTGAGCAGTAGAGAAAAATGGATCCCCGCTGAAACAGCATGACCTCAATTACCCTTAAGTCTGCTCTCTGACTTGTGTGTGTGTGTGTTTGTATATTTTTTGTTACTTGGTGTTAGTACAAAAGTGTTTATGTGGTCATTTAGTGTTTTTAGTGGGAAAAATATAACAGAAAAACATCCTTTTTTTTGTTTTATCGTTTATCATTGCTTTAGTATCATGCCCTTTGAATTGTCAGAGCATGCTATATTGCTGACTTTTGACCTCATTACTATCAGCTGTTGTAATGTTTATTATTTAAGAGCTGAATCTTATTCCCTTTTGCACTAACTGTAACTGATTCGCAGGTCAGCTAAATGCCTACAATTTTTATAAATGAACTGACTCAGAGTCTACAGCCATGCTAGCAGCTCTGGGATGCTCTACACTTGATGCAAATCAGTTAAGACTTTTAACATGCTAACATTTGCTAATTAGCACATAACACAAAGTCTGTCCGTGGTACATGTAGTTTTGTAGTATTAAGTCATTATAATGTTAAACAAATTGCAATTTTCACCTGATGACTAAGCTCAATTAGAAGTCAGACAAACATTGCCATCCATAGAGCAACTTGTATGTGTAATGTTTAAGGACATTTGGTTATGTTTGTGTGTGTGTGGGCACATGTTTTACAACCCTTGCGAGGACATCAATCTGTTTACATAGTCACACTGTGGGGACTCGTCTTCCTTATGGGAACAAAATGTATGTCCCTATAACGTAAATCACTCAATTTTAGGGTAAAGACTTTGTTTAAGGTAGGGGTAAGGTTAGGTTTAGATTTAAGCTTCGGTTTAGGCTTAGCTTCAGGTTTAGGCTTAGGTTTAGAAGTTAGGGTAAGGGTTAGGTTTAGGCTGGTAGTGGTTAGGGTTAGTCTCCAGGAAATGAATGTAAGGCAATGTAATGCCCCCAAAAGACAAGAAAACATGACTGTGTGTATGTGTTTTTTATTTAGGAGCTGTTAGTGGACCTCGGCTGGGAGACCAAAACCAAGGTAAAGGTTGAGGAAGACGAGGGAGGGAGTGCACAGACAGAGAGAGGCAGCGGAGACGACTGCGATGATGAAGATGGCTGTGAAGCATCTGGTGTGGAGAACGGTGAGTCATACACACACACACACACACACACCACACACACACACACACACACACACACACACACACACACACACAAATACAAACACATGCAAAAAAAGAACAGCAAATATTAGCAAATATACACCCACACATATAAACACATGAATTGATGCACACTTACAAGCTTGTCTTCTGCTTGTGCAAATATAGGTATTCTGATTCATACATCAGCATATACCATACACACACACACACACACACACACACACACACACACACACACACACACACACACACACACACACACACACACACACACACACACACAGTTCATTGGTACGGTGGAGGTTTCAAAATGCTGCAGCCTCCACACATCTTGTGCCAGCAGGGAAATGCCCAGAGGGAAGGAGAGCACTGAAAGATGGATTCAACTGCCCTCTCTCTTTCTCTCTTTTTCCATCTCTCTTTCTGCTGGCCTCAGCAGTTTATTTCCGACTGGGCCGGGAAAAAGGATGAACAAACAAGCAGGTCATCGCTAAAAACAGAAATGGGAAAAAAAAGAACTGTAATTATCTATTGACTTATTCACCGGACTCATGCTTATACATAATACATGGGTGTCACAGGGAGATCAAGGGACCCCTACAGGCCTTTGCATCCTACAGAGTGAATATAGTTCAGATTTGCTGTAATTTAAATTGTTGATGAGAAAATGTTGCTCTATGTTGAGGTTTATTGACCAAATATAATAGCCTCAAACTGTAGCACCCTTTTCAATGTGAGAAGTCTGTTTTGGAGCACTGTAGTAGTGGCAATAGTAACAATAAAAATAAAAATACAGGCATTATAGAGCCTTGTAAAATACAAAAGGGCTTTAAATTGTAACCTGCACTCAAGCACTTTGCTTTGGTGTTTCTGTTATTTTTTCAATACATTTTCACATTTGTTTGTGATGTGAACATGTTAGTTGAACTATCATCCCACAGTCATTGTAATTGTACTGTTGCAGTGTGGTCATGTATGATCCCATCACTTTTAGTTAAAAGCTAATTCACAGAGTAGGTTTAAAGTATCACACTCAGCAGATGGTTAACACCAAGTATTTTACATACTAAAGCAACCATCCTTCCAACTAGTCTGTTCCCACATAAGAGCAAACAGATCCAGCATTTTGTCAAATATCCATTTGACCCAAAAGCAAACTTAGATGCAGAGTAATTTTATTGAGGGAATTGATTACAACTAAGGGGAAGTAGGGGGAAGGAGGTTGGGTTCGGGGAATGGCAGAGAGCGAAGCAGAAGGGAAATGTTAGAGCGGTCGATGGCGTGGCTGGTCGAATGGCTGGGGAAGTCGGCATGCCAGTCAGGCAGAGAACCATTTTCTGGAACACAGGGATTTACTGAGGAGCAACAATAGGAGGAAAAAACATTGGAGAAACTACACAGAGTTATCAAAGTTTTGCCGAGAGCGCACACACCACTGTAGCAGACTGAACGATCTGGTGATCTGAGTGAGTGGAGAACCAGGATAGATATACAGAGCCTGAAGAGCGATGAGATGCAGGTGTGCTCAATCAGCCAGCAACCAGGAGCAGGAAGGAGGGGGAAGCTGCAACACACACACACACACACACACACACACACACACACACACACACACACACAAACACAAACATAGGGACATAGACAAAAAGTGGAACAGACCGGGATAAGGAAAGACGCAGGG
This sequence comes from Anoplopoma fimbria, assembly GCF_027596085.1. Lineage (NCBI taxonomy): Eukaryota > Metazoa > Chordata > Actinopteri > Perciformes > Anoplopomatidae > Anoplopoma > Anoplopoma fimbria. Next base: position 10,112,391 of record NC_072456.1, read on the forward strand.
AAAACACGGAGAAATAAACCCAGAGGTCTGAAGGACAATCAGTCTCCAAAGGCTGCTCACCCGACACCCTTCTCTTTACTCTATGGAAAGCTTTACTGTCCATGTCTATCTATAGCTGGAAAAACACATATGTTGATTAACTGGCCAACATACGAGAAGACCCCCGTAACCTTTATAGTGACGGAACTTTCCATGACACCCAAGTGGTTTGTGACTGGACTTTCTGTGGTCATATTGGTGATGACCCAGGCCAATTATTTTCAGGACAAACCAATAATGTCATACCAGTGTAAGCCAGGGCTTATTCTTCTGCAGCATCACCGTGATACCCATGATCAGAGGGTTTGTGACCCACGTGAACACAACACTCTGGTGATGTCATTGGGTGGTGGGGTCACTCTCTCCCCGAGGGTAGGATGTAATAGGTTCAAAGGTCATTGTCACACTAATTATCCTTGCACTGTCCTCATCATAACTGGAGTCATGAGTGTGCATGAGTGTGTTTCCGTACAGCGACACAAAGCACGAATGGAGCTTGTTATGATACTGAACTGTAGGGCAGTGGTTTCCAAACCCTGGGCCGTGGACTGGTACCAAGCCAAGAAGAAACAACTAGACATTAGAAAGTAAAAGTAAAATAATGAATACATATCGTTCTCTTTGATTTAGCAAGTTCAGTTAGTCATGTTTGTTTTTAGTTGTATCTCCTACAAAACAAATCTTTATCCCAATGAGTTTACCTGATTTAAAAAAAAAAAAAAAAGATTATATTGTTACAGTGTTGTAAGGTTGATCTGGTGGCTGGTCAAAAGTGGCAGAGACAGAGAGAGACTGCAGGATAAGAGCCTGGCAAAGCAGCAAGCGAGCAGGAGTGATCGTGCAGTGGCCGATCACTACAAAATAAATATCCAAAGTTATGGCATTTACTTGTATGCAAGAAATAACTTTCAGAATACGATTTTGTGTGTGCATTTTACAAATAAAAAAACTGTATTTAAGATCTGGCGCTGAGAAGCTTTGGTGAGAGTAAATCAGAGAATTATAACATTTTAACGCAAATTACAGGAGATAATAATTGATAGTTTTGTTTATGTAAGTAATTCATACTCAAGATTTCCATCAATTGTACATCAGGATTATTTTTGAAACATTGTTGAATAGTAGCTGTGGATTGAAGGAATGATAAAACAGGTATGCGACCTTAAATGTTTGTTTTCTTATACTGCATCCCCCCCTTATCTAACTGCTCTAAAAGTAATGTATTTGTTGGGACATTTGTCATACCTTTACTAACCTTAATGTGTCAGATCGGTGGATCTCCCGCTGGGCCTGAAACTGGTACGTTGGCTATTTACAGCGAAAATTGCTGGTTATGATTAACAGAGCTGGTGGCGGCGAGCGGGGATCGTGTATCTCAAGCCACAATGAATGCCTGGAGAAAGAATCCCAATAAAGAGTGACAAAAGGGGATTTTATGCATGTATACCCGCTCGACGGCATCTCTATGCATATATATAAGCCTCACACGCACTGAACCTGCAAGAGTGATGCGGCATCAACCAGACCACACAAATCACAGGGATTCATTTATTTTTTTGAGTTATATGTACTTCTTATGCCTCTACTGTATTAAATCAGTAGTTCTGAGTTAATGTATAAATAAAACATGAATAAATGCAGGCCGCTCTGACTTTATTTTGGATAGATCTGCCACCAAATCAGCCTGTCCACTCTTTTTCTATCTCTTTAAAATTTCTCCCTACAAAACATGTCTCTGGGTTTGAATCACTGAAATGTGGAGCTTATTATTTCCCAGCAGAGGAAAAGCATAGAAATAAAATTCTGCTTGCGTGAGAAAGAGAGCGTTTGCGAGTGTGCGGATGTGCATCCACAAATAAATGTTTATTGCCTTTTATTTGTGCGTGCTTGCTCGCCTTGTGCTTCACGTGCAAGATTTAAGGGTGTTTGTTTGTATGCAGGCGGTACATCTGTTACTGCAATGTCTCTGTGTGTAATCCACCAGGTTTTATGGATGGCCCAGTTCTCTGACTGACTGACTAAAGAAATCCAGTCGTGTGCTGCTTCTTGACTTGTAATGTCTTTCTCAATATCGACCCGTTGTTTTCTTTCACACACTCGGTTAATCTTAAGTTCTCTCTCTATCCCTGGGCTGCAGATATGATTATGAAGGAAATATCCTCCCTGTCTTCTAATTAATTCTCATAACATTTGGGCTTTGTTGAATACTGAAGAGAGAACAAGAAAAGTGGAGGTGGGGTGCCAGGTGATATCAGCCAAGAGATGAAATCAAACCTTAGAACTCAACACTTCATTGCCAAGCCTGTATTTCATTAATGTGATATTAAACAGTGAGAAGTTATTTTAGTCATCCTGAGACAGTACACAGCCTAATATTGTTGAAATTAAGTCCATTTACAAGTTGATCTCGGCCCAGAGAGGGAGAATCACTTGGTAAACCTTGTTCACAGATCAAAAGCAAAGAAAAAAGCAGACGCCTGAACATATGAGCAGTTAAAAGCAGAGAGCTTAAGTTAGCGCTATTTGTGCCATTTTACAAAGAGGCAGTGAAGCCCAGCCAGAAAAGTTGGTTATTTAATTTTCCCTCTTACATTGTAGTCATTTGTTGTATGGAAGTCAATGTTATACTGATGATCATGTGCATACAAACAAGTATTTTTTTATGTGGTATGTCAATAGAAGATGAAACATGCCTGTAGACACATGGGTCAAAGGTTGCTTTAAAAAGTGGTCACGACAAAACAGAGAGACACATAAACATCTGGCAAAGTACTCAAAACTACTTCCGTGGTAGTTGCGACTACAGTAGGCGTCTCCAGGAACACATTTTATCATGATGACACACACACAGACTCACAAGGTGAAAACAATACCAGCCACACTGTTGTGGACGGTAAATCTGTTACAGAGGGTTTTTGCTCTTCTCTTTTTTACTGCTCCTCTTTCATCGTTTAGTCATTTGTCATCCTCCCCTCCCCTTGAATTCAGAGAGATTAAACCGATTGATTTTTTTTTTTTTTTAAACCAGCTCAATCCCTTCTTCAACTGCCCCTACTCTCCGTCTCTCCAGACATACTCAGGTCCTATAATGTCAATAATGTAAATGTAATCACAGCTCCTCTTCTCTTCTCTTCTCTTCTCTTCTCTTCTCTTCTCTTCTCTTCTCTTCTCTACAAAATATTAAATGCTGTCTCATTAAAATTGCAATGCTTTAAATTGGGATGTGGTGTGGATGTACTAAAACCTCCAGTTGTCCATGAGTCACATTACAACCACTAATGTCAAGCAAACCCTACTAAGATTTTATATCTCACAGATTCATGCTATAAAGCATATATATATATATATATATATATATATATATATATATATATATATATATATATATATATATATTCAAGAGCTCTTTGTATCTTTACCAAGTGCAGGATGTTTTTGTATGTGTGTATGTATGTAAGAGAATGTGTGAATGTGTACTTGCAAGGGGCACTCAATCCCTGTAACCATGGTTACCAGGTGGTCAGTCCTCCCATGGGTCCTTATTTGATGACAATGAAGAAAGAGAGAGAGAGAATGAAAGAGATATGGAGAGATAGAGAAAGAGAGGAGGTATGGCAGATTGTGTGCCATCTCCCTTGGCCAAGTAACATAAGCTCTTGTATTTTTGCATTGTGCTTTCTGTAACCTCGTTACCTCCTTTGTGTTACAGGGCCTTGAGATCTGCTTAAGCATAGTTTAATTTGCAGTTAAAGCGCTGTCAGTATTGGGTTCCTATAATAATCCTGCCCTAAATAATGGATTTACTACTGGATACTCTACATTGCTAAGCCATTTTCTATTTATTGTCTTGCCTCCTCCAAGTATCTTCCCTCCTTGTCTACGCCTTGCTCCTATGGCCTCTCCCCCACTTCCCTGAGGCCACATTCACTAAGTCTTTAGAAGCCATTTCATCTTAAAGGAAAGGGCAGTTTTTTCCATGTTGCCCCTCTGCCTGAGGACGGTTTGATCTGCATTCGTAAGCATCTGTCTAAAGGGAGCCAGAAAGAACAATAAAAGGCCTGGCGAGGCTCCAAATCTGCACCCGTGACTATAAAGTTCCCAGAGCGAGCCTTTGGATCGGTTTGATCAGTGCAATAAAATGAAACTGCGTTCTTTGTACAAGCATGCACCGGAGAACATGAGGGTGGAAAATATGCTACGAATCCAATCAGTATCCCACTGATACAGCAGCTTTACCCTGGAAATCCAGACTGAAGCATTTACTTCCTATGATGCTTTATTTTCACATTTAGTCAATAGAGCAACCATGGTTCTTACTTATATACAAATGAGGATGATATGTATTAGTAAAAAAATAGTAGTAGTAGGGAATGTAATGCTGTATTGATTTTTGTTTACAATCTTTACAGTACATTGAACAAATATGTCAGCTGTTAGCAACATAAACCACAGCTAAATGTTCACCATTAACTTGTAAATATTTCTCTAAAATATTTGCTCTTTGAAAATAAAGCATATCAGGGTCTTACTTACACACCGAAAAGGTCAGGGCTGCTTCGAAGCACGAGATGAGACGCTTTTTCAATACAGAAACATAGAATTATATAGAAGTATAGAAGTGTGGAGATATTCTGCCCATTGTCAACAAATCCCATTGAGAACAACATTGAATTGATCCTATTTATTCCTCTGGGCCTTCGACCTCCATTGTTGTCCAAGAACTATTGAAAACACATCAATGAGCCACACTGTTATGACATGTTCCTTTTATGGAGATGGACATGGGCACTGTAATTCACTAGCACACTTACTAGCAATCTAAGGCTGAAAATTGTCCCAGTACACTTCTTACCCCTGATGAGTAATGTTTGCTACACTGTCGAGCTGCTTTCGGGATTTATTTAGCCTTTTATTTTATTTTTTGTATAGCATAGACTGTATAAAATGTAGTCGCTGTAACATCACCCATAGTTTTCTGAAGAGGTGTTCTGAAGCTCAAAGTGGCTCAGTGACGACACATGGACATAAAAATGGACAAAGAGGTGGATCGCGGTCCAGCCATGCTCTAGTGGCCATTTGAGGAACTACATTTTTGGCAGTTCTGCTTAGTTTTGATTTCTCAGCACTGGAGGTCAATGCTTGGTGTGGAGTTTGCATGTTCTCTTCTCTATCAGCTTGGGTTTTGTGTGGCTTCTCCTGCTTCCATACACGGACATGCAGATTAATTGTTGACTCGTAGATGTGAATGTGAGCGTGAATGGTTGTCTGTCACTATGTTTCAGCCTTTGGGATTGACTGTTGGTGTGTCCAGGTTGTAGCCCGCTTCTCAGCCAATGCCCACTGGGATCGGCTCCAAACCCCCACGGCCCTGTAAATGGATTGATGGATTGATGGATTGATGGATTGATGGATTGATGGATATCTTTTTACAATACACATCTTCAGTGACAAATGGGCTTGGATGCTGACAGATTATGGAAGTCAGAATGTCAGAGAGGGACTAACACATTGTTTGTTATGGTCTTTTTTAGGGATTTGTTAACAATAACAAAAAAAAACACAAATACATTCTCCAACCTGCTCCGTCTGACTTTTGGTTGGTATGGATGTGAGGTTTACTGGATTGGAAAAAAAACATTGCCAATGAAGTAATCAAGGTAGCAACTGCGATTACACCAAAAAGCATCTGGCAAATCAATTGCATACAAATGAAATGTCTACCATCAAATATTTGGTTTTATTTTGCTTTTGTTGCCCAAGTTTCACAGCCATGGATATATTGACTACAGCTGGTACACACACATCACATACACCCACATAAAGACACACCCACACAAAGAGAAATCAAGGGTGGGAGAAGAAGGAGATAGGGAGGAGCAGATACGGTGCGATAGGGGGTAACAGTGGGTGCCATGAGAAAAGGAACTCACAATGAACGAGCTCACATACTCTACGTATGTGTGTGTGCGTGAGAGTGTTCTGCATGCGGCGATGGTTAATAAGCAGTAGAGTTAAAATGATAGATCCTCGGGGCAGGAGATGCGGCTCATTAAAGAATTACAAATTCACTTTGCTCTCACTGTCTCTCTCATTCAAAGCGACTTATGGCTCTCTTTTGTTCAACTCACCCCGAGAGAGATAAAGAATGTTTGACTTTATTTGAAATTCTGCACATCAGAATTAAACTGAATAGCTACGTGCACAGTTGACTTCTTGCACTCAAGCTTTCAAAATACCCATAACCTCTATAAATCATATCACTATATTCTTATATATTCATGTCCTGTTCTCTCTCTGAATGCCTGTCTATCAACCTGTTTACTGTTTCCTGCCTGCCTGTGTTTCTGTCAGACTCCCTGCTTGTCTCTACACTTGACTGAGTTTGTTCATGCTAATATGATTAAACATCATCTGTTTATTAGTCCTCCTCTCTGCAGTGATGCTGTTATTCCCACACTTGACCTTTTGAAAGAAGCCCTTGCTTTGTCTCGCCTTCTCTGGCTGCACCTCCAGCTTCACTCCTCATGTATTTAAATGAGCATTCACATGCCACACACAATAGCACACGACAGCCCCATTGGCTTGTGTTGCTGTACAACCTTCAGCCAATCACTCTGCCGTCTTCATCCTTTCATCTACCTCCAATCAGAGTCCCTCGCTGCATTCAATCTTTCCTCCAAAGGTTTTATGATTCCACTGGAGGCTCTGTTTAACCTCAGTGAGTATGACCTTGGGAAGATGCTTCTCTGCAGGTCAAACCGTTAACTGTTTTTTGAAAACAAGCAATAGCCATTAACATGGATATTACATTTTAGACTATGTCACCGCACAGCTCATTTGGAAAGAATGGAGCAGATGACAAAGATCCAATCTCAATTACCTGACCGGCCTCAATTAGTAAATAAATGGAAGTTTTTGGGAGATTAGCAAATTGCTGAGCATTAATGTGCAGCATAGTAAGCAGTATACAAAGTGAAAAGACGTATCTTTAATATTCATATAATTTTCTCTAGGTTAAATTATATTTTCATACATCAGTGATGGGTGTTAAAACAGTGCTTTCATATTTCAGGTGAACAACTGTGTATTGATTGATGACTCGTCTTAATTAATGCATCAACACATGCCTGTTTTTCTATCAACCCAAAGTAATTAATTATGATATTTTTTTTATGCATGCCAGCAGCATGCTTCGAGGGATAGCAAAGGGCAAAGGGCGGTCAGTTGGTCGGTCCAGACTGAAATATCTAAACAATTGTCAGATGGATTGCCATGAAAATTCAAGGTTCCCTGAAGATGTACCCTAATGACTTTGCTGATCCCCGACTTTTCCTCTAGTGCCACCATGAGGTTCAAAGCCTATAACCAAATGTTAGCATAGCTGCAGCATTTTGTTTAAATGAAGATTTAGAGCATAGTGAAAACACAACGCTATCTCGGACAACCAGTTGGAAGTAAAAATCAATAAGCCTTTTAAAGTAAAACCCAACATTATTTTATGTAAATTTAAGAACTGATTGAACATCTCAGAGTAATCCCTTCAGAATAAGTTATTGTGTGCCCAGCCTTGGAGCTGCTAAAAGTTCTCTTTCCTTCCCTCTAAGATAAGAAGCATCACTATCACTCAGTATAATAAAGTATAAGCTGACTAAAATGCTTAAAACATTGTGGCAAATTACCCACCAGGGACACATTTGATGATTCTATTATCTGCAGATTCTCATCTAAATGATTAAGTTAAGACTAGCAGGCCAATATCATAATACTCTTTCTTTAAATCCATAAATAACAAGACGACAGCAGTGGAGGATATTAGGAGTTACAGTACAGTGTGTTCAGCAGTAGCCACTGTCATTGGTATTTGGATATATTTCCACTGTGTATTTTCTATGATGTTCACAGAACACAGTCTACTGTTATTTGTCTTTCCTTTTGTTGTCTTTCTTTCCCACTCAGCTTTTTTATTTACTTTATTATTTGATTCTGATAAGTACTTCCTGAGGGTATAATCCACAGTTACCTTTTAGCTTGCTCCTCTTGCTGTGTGTGTGTGTGTGTGTGTGTGTGTGTGTGTGTGTGTGTGTGTGTGTGTGTGTGTGTGTGTGTGTGTGTGCGTGTGCGTGTTTGTGTGTGTGTGTGTGTGTGTTTCCTCCCTGGGGATCTGTGGCTGAAGTAATGAAATGCTCATTACTGATTCAGCTGGAAATGCTGGGGATACATTTACACACCTACACACACCAGCTATCCAGACGCTTTTCAAGGTCACCTCACATTGTGTCTGTGTGTGTGTGTGTGTGTGTGTGTGTGTGTGTGTGTGTGTGTGTGTGTGTGTGTGTGTGTGTGTGTGTGTGTGTGTGTGTGTGTGTGTGTGTGTGTGTGTGTGTGTGTGTGTGTAAGAGAGAGAGGGAATGAATGTCTGTTGTACACATACAAATTGAGGAGCAACAAAATCGGGCATAATTGGGGCCTTAATTGACAGTTCTGTACAAAACGCCACAGGCATCTGATATGAAACACGCTCATTAACGCACACGCACACACACACATATTCACCTTTGCTGTCAGTTCACTTTTCAGCTCATTCTGCGTCCCTGACAACCTTTCATTTCTCTAACACATCGCCACTCATACACAAATAGCACACAAATACCTGAACTACTTGAGGTTACATTCTGAGGCAAGACAAGACAGTAAAAATGCACCTCTCTTTTGTTTAACACAATATAATGCATTGATTCATTTCTGCTTTACACACAGATCATGCTGATCAAAGCATAACTAACATGTCTCTGTGGCAATGTTTATGGACACACACAGTATTGTCTACTGTTATTAGGAAGAAGCTGTGTTGTCAGCCGGGTTTTGTTTTAGACGGCTGACTGCAGGAATGCATGAAAGAGAATTAAACACAGTAATGCTGACGTTTCTTCTCTGGAATGGATGTTTGGGGACATTTGTTAAAGGTTAGGCAGGAATGCTGAGCATTATAATGGATTAAAGCACCACAGGATGGTGATTTTGGCTGGATAATCATTTGGATCTATTATGCAGAAACATAGTCACAAACAACAAAAATACTAATGATCATTAACAGGATATATCATATACACCAGCATTAGATTGCTATAATGTGTCTGTTGTACCAAAGACATGATGTGCGTTTATTTTTTCAAATCAAAGTTTCAATAAAATAGTGAAGCCTTAACAATTAAATCATTGTGAAAAACATACTGGATATCTTTTAATGAGTTTGTAAGCAGGTACACATGTAATCCTTGTGAACAATATATTATCATCATGAGAGATTTTAACTTTAGCATGAGAGGCTGAGAAAGAACCATTGCAGCAGAAACAAGCTTGTTATCTGAATATGTAAAAAGAAAGAAGGATTATAGAAATTCTTGCTAAAATAGTTCTAATAAAAGAGTGAATTCAGTGCTTTACATTCAGTTTTAATGCATGTATTTTTGTTATTCACAGGTGGTATTTCCCACATCACATTAAAGTCATAGAAATTTCAGTTTTTTTTTTATTAACAATATTGTTTTTGTAACTATAAGACATTTTCTATTCTCTTATACAAAAAATATTCACCAGATCCTTAGAAACCTGTGTATTTGCATGTGTCTGTAAGAGAGAGAGAAAAGATGCACTGAGTGCTCGGCAGCCAGTCTATTTCCACTGGGTCACCACAGCTCTGATTTATGGCTCTGCTCCACCTGTTTTCAACCCTCACTGTCATCCCTGGGCGAATGCCTCGCTTGAATCCAATTCCATTTTTATGTTATTATTTCGGAAAAGTATCTAAATTACAAGTTGGTGGTGGACAGGACACATTTATTTGCTTGGACAGGAGTGGATGATGTATCACTGTCGCTCTCTTCTTCAGACATTGCAACACATGGTTACCCTTTCTTGTAAACTGTCAGTTCAGCTCCTCTGAGGATGAAAACTGTGCATGAATCGAGGTGTTAGCTGCTCACATGCTGGATGTCAATGGAAAAGGCTGAAACTTTTGGTTGATCTGCATTTCAATGACCTGGGGTCTGCAATCTACCGCTGCAACTTTCTGATGCTCCAAATGTCACTCCTGCATTCTTATTATCACACACACACACACACACACACACACACACACACACACACACACACACACACACACACACACACACACACACACACACACACACACACACACACACACACACACATTACTCATTCTAGTAAAGGTTAAACTATCCCATGAGTATATCACCAGTGACATTGTTCATCACTCATCACTGGCTGTGTCTGTGTGTGTGTGTGTGTGTGTGTGTGTGTCTGTGTGTGTGTGTGTGTGTGTGTGTGTGTGTGTGTGTGTGTGTGTGTGTGTGTGTGTGTGTGTGTGTGTGTGTGTGTGTGTGGACGTATTTGTTGCCAATCTCCCACATGTGTCATGTTCTGATTGTTGCTAAGAGACAAACATGCTGAAGGGCATGACGGAGGAGACTGTGCTCTGCCACCTGCTTTCAGAACACACACACACACACACACACACACACACACACACACACACACACACACACACACACACACACACACACACACACACACACATACACACATACACAGTCTCATAGTGAACCTTATCATTTCTTGTGCTTTGATAATCAATACATTTTAATCAAGAAAAAAATGTTAGTATTTGCTGCATATGGAAGTTTGAACTATATTGACTAAATAATTAATTTCTTAGTTGAAAAATAATTAGCAGGTTTTTCAATAATGATATAAACATTAATTGCTGCCCTACTACCATTTGTGATGGGGGCAGATGTTCTACAGTGATCAACTCATCTTTTAATCTTCAGTTGTGTTAATTAGTTCAGGGTGGAGGAAGTATTTAAATGGTCCACTTAAGCAATACCACAGTTTCAAATACTTCAAGCAGCAAAGTTCCTGCATTCAAAATTGTACTTAAAATGTAGTATCATCAGCAAAATACATGTTAAGCAAAAGCACCCTTTTTGGTTTGTTTGTTCTGTATGTAAAATCTAAATGTACAGATAAATGTAGCGGTGTGAAATGCTTTTTCCTTTTGAAGTAGAAGCATATTGGAAAGTGTAATTCAATAGTCAATATTCTCCCCATGTGTTTACTGTTGTCTGCTGTCATGTAACCAGACCTGGATCTTCCTTCTTCAACAGCCATTTGCTTAAATGTGTGTTATACCTCAAGCAAGTTTTAGTATTATTTTGGCTTTAATCCTCTAAAACTATAGTTTGTCAGCCTAATTTAAATCAAATATGAGAGTAACTCACTCACATGGCTAATGCTCTTCATTGTGAACTATTAATAAAATGTTAATCATTGTCTGATGTTCTTTTTGGCCTAATTAAGGGACAAATTAATTCTTTTTTTTCCATCTAAACCAGCTCCCTTTAAGAGCAAAACATTTCTTGCTTTTAACATAATTCCAATGTTATGAGAGCTATGAAGACTAGAGTAGCAGATATTGTGCAAAAATTAAAAAAAGGAATAAACATGCTATGCAGTTCTGTTCCCATAACAAGTTCAAACCAGATGTGACATCAAGGTTTTCAGTACTGGTGGGAGCAGATCCACACAAAACAGTTCACACACACACACACACACACACACACACACACACACACACACACACACACACACACACACACACACACACACACACACACACACACACACACACACACACACACACACACACACACACATATTTGCAGGGCCAAGAGCCCAGGGTCCCATATTGCTCCATGCATCTATTCATCAAGATAACACACACGAAAGGACAGATTCCTTATTTGGTAAACATTCTGCTGTGAGTAAATCTTCTGAATCATCAACACAGACAGTCAAAAACAAAAACAACATGCGTCTCTGAAACATTTTTTTTTTTTTCAGAAGAATGTCTATGTCTGTGTTTTTAATTTCAAACTTTGTGTGTGTGCGTCTGCTGATATTTGTGTGTGTTTATAAGGGTGTTTTCCATTATTTGTCCTGTCTGTATCATTATGAGATATAATACTTGTGTGAGTGTGTGAACACTAGCAACTCACCTCATTCCTCAGCGACTGAAAGAAGTTCTTTGTCTATTGTACTGCAGGACAAGGTGTATTGTAAGAGACAGAATCAGATATCTGCCAAAGAAGGGGTGTGTGTGTGTGTGTGTGTGTGTGTGTGTGTGTGTGTGTGTGTGTGTGTGTGTGTGTGTGTGTGTGTGTGTGTGTGTGTGTGTGTGTGTGTGTGTGTGTGTGTGTGTGTGTGTGTGCCAGGACAGAGCATGTTGTGACTGAGTGTTTTTTGTGATGGAGCAGGTGAGAATGATTATGTCTCTGGCTGTGTGTGTGTGTGTGTGTGTGTGTGTGTGTGTGTGTGTGTGTGTGTGTGTGTGTGTGTGTGTGTGTGTGTGTGTGTGTGTGTGTGTGTGTGTGTGTGTGTGTGTGTGTGTGTGTGTGTGTGTGTGTGCATTTAGCTGTCAGAACAGTCTGACCCCCTCCTGTCCTAATCTGCTCATTTACCTGAGTTCCTCCCATGGTATGCTGGAGTACAGCCAACACAAACACACACACACACACACACACACACACACACACGTACATACATGCATATGAAAGCGACAAAGCAGCTGGTGAAGTCCCGCCGTATGCCCATTAAATGATGCAACATTTTACACATACGTGTGGTTGTGTGTGTTCATGTGTGTAAGGTAACAGTATTTTTGTGAAGCTGTGTGTGGGTGGGTTGTAATTCATAAATCTTTCAGGTCTAAACAAAAACAAAAACAGCCATAAATAATGCAAGATTTTGTGCAATCATGAGACTAAAAACAGAACCAGGAATTACTTCCCCAAATCTTGACTCAGGCGGTTGATTTATGGACTTATTTATTCATAGGGTAACTAGATAAACCAGATTTTTCTAAATGATTGCAAAGGCCTGAACTTAATTTAATTGATCTTTTCAATCAAATGTGGAGTCATTGCTTAATTAAGTACTGCATTTTCTATGTTCAAGATTAGTTTCACGTAGTATAAAATATACTTTGGATTATATATTTGGAGAGCACTCAGAGCTTTGAAATTAAAGACAAACAATAATAAAAGTAAATGGAAATAAAAGATAAATCATTCTTGACCAAATTCAAAATGAAATTTAAAAAAATCAGTTACATTAAATAAAAGAAAGAAATAGAAGTTAAAACGGGATATAAGTATTTATACTATATTACCCTATACTTCTGGCTATGGTAAGCTAACTACATAGGACACACTTCTAATCGAACAGTCAGTGGAAACAAACTCACATCACTGGCTGTTATTAAGTTTGTGTGAAATTTAGTTAGTTAGTGAGCAGAAAAGTCTAAATCCATAGCTGAAAATAATGAATAATGCTCTAAAAAGTCCAGCTGCGGAATCAGTGTGAATGCAACTTTGATCAAACTTACAGTGAATTAAAAGAGAGAGAGAAAGAGAGCGTAATAGGGAAATTCCAGGATCACTATGTCTTGTGTAAACATTAAAATAACACAATCCACTTCTTTATTATTAATAGTGTCAAATTACATCCAGTTTATCATCAGTATAAATGCACACATGTGGAGCGGGGCTGGCGGTGTGGATAAAGGGAACTTAAGCTCATCTGATAGGACTGTTGGGTACAGAGACACTGCTGTACTTGTGTTCTCATACTGTTATGTACTTTGTCTTTCACTGCATCTGTTCAGGTGATGAGACAGGTGATACATCCAGCGGTCATAGTCCAGTAACAAAGGACATGGCTCCTCCTCCTCCTCCTCGTCGCCCCGTCCCTCCTCATCACCTCTCACCTCCACAGGTAGGCCATGGCTGTTCCTCCTTTCACACCCATTCTCTCCTTCCCCTACCCCTCTGTTCTTTTCGACGTATAACATTATTGCATGTTCTCTGCCAGGTGCCTGTTCGAGGCTCAGCCCACATGTTGTCTATTGAACCTTTGACCCTGGCGACCCTGCTGCTTCTACTGCTGTCGCCATGGGAACACCGCTGATCACTGAGAGACGGTCTGACAGAGACAAATAGACTGAGAGACAACCACAAACGTTTTGTGGTGAAATTGAGTATTTGGAGTTGCTGTATGTACAGGTCAACCACTCCGATTTTTTGGGTTTTGGGTGGGACGAGCTCTCGATTCATCACAGTTGCAGGTGCACTGTATGCATTTCTATGTTACCTGTACTGACCTCCACATGTGTTTGTTTATGTGTATTTAACTCTGATAGGATAGACTGCACAGCACTACTGACTTTTTTTGAAGAGAGATGTAAATACAAATATATATATATTATATATTTATATAAAGAATTCCTATAGATAACAATGGCTTGATGTGTAAATAGAGAATAATATAGAACAGAGCAGATTGACTTAGACGATAAGGCGTGTTTAGTCTAGTTTGACCTTCACATTGTGCATCCTCCACAGAGACTAAGATCCATGACAGCTATAGTTCAAGCTGTAGTTCAGCAGTGTACTTACAGTGAGAACCTGTTCATTTTGAAGAGAACTCAGCACTCGATGGTCAAAACAACCCATTATGTGATACTTCAGACTATTTGCAGATGGCCATGTAGCATAATGAAGAATTTCACAGTTTGGCCTGTAAGTCTGTGCAGATTGAAGCCCATCCGGCACTCTTTTTCACACAAACATGCCGTGTTGTTCACGCAAGCTGGTGATATTTTTTATTCATTTCTGCAGCAAGTATGCTGAGAGTTTTAACTGTGTAGCACTTGTTCAACATTTTAATTCCTTCAAAAATGACTCTTTAGCAGCGGATATCTCTTCTAAGAAATGGTGTCCTCTGGTAGTTTGACCTTTTATATTAGGTGTGGGAAAACTGAGTTAAGACTATTTTGTTCTCAAGCTGTAGAGTGTGAATCTGTAAAAGCACCAGAGGGAGGGATGTAACAGCTTTCTTTTGAATTTAAATTTCACTGCCCCACCCATCCTCGGCAGAAAGCCCTGTTATAAATAAACAATATATCATAAACAATTAAAAGCACCTTATACATGAGAAAACTAAATATGGCCCAGATGTAAGAGCAACAAGACACAATCGTCTGCCTGAACAATGACTAATTTGACATCTCGTTGTCATGTGCAATCACTGAAAAGTCACATTGATTTCCCAAGCTGACTGTTCTCCACATGTGAGTAGGAGTATCAGGAGAGTGATCAGAGTATAGCTGAGCCCGGATCCAAACGTGAATTAACTGTAATTCAAGTTAATTATGGCTATCAAGTCCTCCTGCCTCTCTGTTGAATCTCAAACCCCCCAAACTGCACACAACAGCAGGACAGACAACTGGAATACTGATTAATACATTCAAAATGGAGCAAATAAACCAGCTAAAGGAAACTGTGTGCATTTCCGGCAGCTTGTTACTGACTTTCTCCTCATAATTTTGTCCCATAGTAATTAGAAAATCTCAGAATTCTCATATAAATCAATTATTTTCCTGTAGAAATGTGACTGACAGTTGAAAAGACATAAAAGAATACCTTTAAGAGCCTACATGTGTGAGTTATCTGGGCAGGGAGCCCAAATACCATGTTGGCTAGAATGATGCTTTTACAAGATAATCTGTCAAATAAGTGGGCTATTATTTGATTCATATTTAAGTCATACCAAAAAGAGATGAGATTTTGGATTTTAGCCAACCCCTTCATCTTTCACAGCTCTTGCTAGGCGACCTACATAAACAAAACACCAACTCATACCTATGCACATACTGTACAGATAATTCAATATGTAAAATGGTTGCTCAACCTGGGGTAAGACCAGAACGGGCTTCTGACAGCAATATTTGAGTTTGGAAAATGTAAAAATGTATTTTAACGCCTATAATTAGCATTTACAGCTCTCTTGGATAATCATTTAAATAAAATCATCTGGAAAATGAAGGTCAAATTGATAAAAAAAGATGTTACAATTTTTCCTGTGGATGCTCGGCTTTAACGGATGTACTTTATTAAGGTTTAACAGCTCTTTGTGTGTAGGAATTCTAATGTTGTAGCAGTATGCAGGTACACCAGTATGAAACGCACAGCCAGTTTGATACAGTAGTATGGTTTCTCTGCCCCGTTCTGAAAACCATTGTGGTCATTTAATTTGACTTAACCAGTGACTCTCATGTGAAACATTAATTAACCTACTGTAATACATTGTGTCCTGCTACTCTGTTGTGTCACTAATCTTCAGCTTAATATCATCAGTAATAAACTATTTTCAAATACATACTGGACTTTGTCTTTTATATATTGTGTAACAGTCTCAGTGTCAAATGAGCCACAAACAGTACTGAAACAAGGTGTAAAATGTGATTGGAAACATGATTTGTAAATAATTATAATGACAGTATGAAGCTTTTTTTAATTGAAAAAAATGTTTATGATAGAAAATAAAATATGACATGGAGTAGTGGTCATCAAATTATAATGTGTTACTCTAATTGTAGCTTTCATACTTCAAGTAAAAGATATGGTTGTGTAATTTCTGCCATCTGTCTTCAGATAAAATAAAGACTTAATTTAAAAAGCTTATTTGGGTTGTTTTTCTCTCAGTGTATTTTACGATCAGAGCATCCACCATATCCGAGTTGCTAAAATGGTTTAAAGCATTGAGCGGTTTGGTGCCATCAGAGCCTTATGTGTACATATATATGGGAACGCAGCTGCAGCTCTTTGGCCTCTGGCCGTTGAGAGATTACTGTGATTGGATTGGCATGGTCAGGGAGTTGGCACATATCCCTTGGCTGGCACAGGAAACTGCCAGGGGATGATGCAAAATAAAGACATCATTGAATGCAAATTGCTACGGAGAGGAAGACAGAGAGAGAGAAAGTGAGCATGAAGGAGAAAGACTGAGAAGGATGAGGGCTCCAATAACTCATCCTGATGTTGGCTCAATCACCCATACATTCCGTTTCAGTGTAAAAATTCAGTATAATGCAATATTTTAATCTTTTTATTCATTGTTGTTGGTTTATTAATTTTTTTCTACTTTGATTATCTACTTGGAAGCAAAGTTCTGATGCACGGTAGACAAAGACGGCAAAGGGCCAGTACACTCTGCACATCCCTGAACAAACAGTAAGAACATGGAGACTGAAAGGTGGGCAACAGGCAGGAGGAGAGGTGAAGAGGGATGAATCAGAGTTCATGGCAGAGAGAAGGAGCCAGACAGAGGATTTGCAGGATGTTGTTTCATCAAGCTGTTCAGGTTTGAACTGCTGAATAATATCCTTCCCTGTGCCAGCACTAATGAAATCAGAGCTCTGATTATTTTAACCCTGTCCAAGGGGTTATAATTGAGGTGTGTGCTAGTTAAATCATATTTATGTTCCCATCCTTGCCAGCGTTTGCCGCCTCCCAGACACACATTATATCAGATTACTCACTGTGTACATGTTGCAACTTACTGTGTACATGTTGCAGCTCAACATGGTTTTATAGCTGTAAAAAAGCTATAAAAACATGACCAGAGGCTTTCTTAGTTATAGACCTGTGTGGTGATTGCCAGGGAAGACACAAAACAACACAACTGGATTTATAGTTGATTTATAAGGACATGACAAAACTCTAAATGTCAAATTAGGAAAGGCATGCCCTGCACTAGACAGAATTTATTTTTTAAATCTGAGTCCATCTATCTGGAAAGGGGTCCATTTTTTTTACTACCTCAAGTTATGTGTCGGTACTTCTTTGTACTGAAAACTGCAACCTAAGATTGAAGAACAAGCTCTTTCACCTCTCAGTAAGTAAGCAGAATAAGCTGTGCTAGCCAACATCGGATCTCTTATCCCTCAGGTGTTCAAATCTTTCAATTACTCTATTGTGAATGTGAAAAGCCAATTGTTGTCTGGGTTAATAAAAGAGCCATGATTATCAATGACTGCTCGTGGAATCTGTACAGCAGTGATTACGTTTTAAGTACTGATTTAACCCTGAAATATGATCAACTTCGAGGTGGTTAGGCCTCTTTATCCTCTAGCTATGATGCCAACATAGAGCAGCTCTGCTGAGGCAATCAGGGATCAAGTGTCTTGCTGACACATCAGTTAGTTTCTGTGTGAAAGGAGAGCACTGAATCATCTAACTACCCTTTAACACACCCATAGTATCCCAGTCATCCCTTTTATGCTCTAAACCACTAATTGTTTACAGGAAAACCGGCAACTACGGATTTTTTTTGCCATGTACGGGTAGCTGAAACAAGCTACAAGCACTGGGTTGCAAAGTTGCCTCTCTACACATCCAGCGTCAGCCCTGTCTCTTAAAATGTTGTTTCCCCCAGAACAATATTGCATTGTGATTTAGTTTTTGAGAGAAACTTATTTTGTCCTATATTTCTTTTGCTTTTGAAATATAAGAAAGAAGTTTCAAATGAGTCCATGGAAGTCTGCAAAGGTAAGATTTTGGGGTGATGGATAGAGACCCAGCAGACTGTTGTTTGTGTCCCGTGTGTACAAAGTACTTTTGTTGCCTAACATATCTAAGTACACTGGTCTGTTGCTGCTTAAAGCTACTGCGTTCAGTTCAGTATGAAACTAGCCTACAGCATTGCTAAAAAGGTTAACAGCTCAGCAGCAGACTATTTACAACAGAGTCAACACATTATGATAAACTCTGGGGCATTCACTGTTTTTTAGTAGAAATCAGAAAACAAGACAACCCGGAAAAAAAACAACCTGTGAGTCAACAAGCCATTCAGAATTGGCTCCTTTTCCTATGTAACATGCATATTCATAAGACTATAGAGCTCCCCAAATGAGTATCTCCTCCTTCAGCTTGACAAACAAAAGTGCACCATATTTTTCTCATGGGCCAATCAAAGCAATCTGGGCTTTTCAGGAGGGGGGCTGAAAGAGACAGGTGCTAAATCAGAGCGTTTCAGGAGGGTGAGTACAGGTTTATTAAGACAGACAGTATGAAAAATGTGTGTGTTTTCTGAACATTAAAGCATGTAAACGTGTTTTAGAAGAAACACAATATACAAGTATGAACCTGAAAATGTGTATGATTCACGCTGCCCTGTTCCAGTGTAGTTGGTTCAGTTGACAGTTTATTTGTTAAAGATTTGTTCCATTGTCCATTACCTTACGTTTACACTAATGTTAACTGACTTTGCCCTTCAGCATGTTTTCAGGTTGAAGCAGGTTCACAATGATCTGGATGTCAGCCAGTCAATCTCTCCCATGTCATTTTGCCAGCACTTATTGGCTACGGCTCAGAGATCTTATCTTAAATGACAGATAGTTGGGAAT
This sequence comes from Anoplopoma fimbria, assembly GCF_027596085.1. NCBI lineage: Eukaryota > Metazoa > Chordata > Actinopteri > Perciformes > Anoplopomatidae > Anoplopoma > Anoplopoma fimbria. The sequence goes on from NC_072456.1 coordinate 10,131,754, forward strand.
CAATTGTGGCAGGTAAGCTATTGAAAATTCATCAGATGATGTATGATTTATTGTTTGTAGGTGTGCGTAAAATATGCAACAGGTGAGCTGTGTGACAGACACATGGACAGTGTATGCTGTGTCTTCGAAGGATCCCCCGCTGTTTGTTATCTCTTGGTTCGGTCCTGCTACAGCACAAGCTATCAAGAAAGACTGACATGCGAATCAAGAGTGCCAATGGTTTAAAATCTGCTGAGAAGGAAATATCTGTCTTTAAGACTTGAAGGGCGACTGAGTGGAAGAGAGAAATACTACAGAATGGCACATTACAGGTCATAGCAGGCTGAGCTGTCTTGTCTCTGTCTTGTATGCTCTGATGCCTCTCAAGCATGGACCTGGAAACGCATGAGCGCTTAGATGTATCTGCATGATACTAAAAGGCTAAGTGTGTGTGGAGAGCAAGGTGCAAATATGGCAAACAGGGAATAGACAAAAAAACCAAAACAGCATTAGTTCTTCTCGTGTGTGGGTTTAAGGTTAAGCGCAGATGACAGAGTGCACGTAGTTCAGATGAGCTAAAAGTAGAATCAAATAAGACTGATGCTGAGTTCAAAAGAGTTCAGAAACTGGGCTAAGCTGATGAACTCAGTCAGGTGGTTAATGCAAGTGAATGTCTATGACCTGACTTGACTTGCCTCATGATGTCTTAAGCAAAGATCTTAAAGGTTCAGAAGATGAAAAAGTCTCAGTTTGGAGGAAAGGTTCTTGCTAGGTTTAAGTACAACAGGATTATAGTTTGTCAAGACCGGTTTCCTACTCTAACAACATTTAGGCATCTTTGGCTCAGTCGCCCACAGTGAAGTCCTGTGATGCCAAAAGGAAAGATGAGCTGACACTTGTACTCGTCAACAGACAGCATCCACATTGTTACAAGAATTAATAAACTAAATATTTGTCTCATATCAGTTCAAACCAGTTTCCAGTAGTAACACCTTTGACTTGACACACTGACTCACAAGGTAAACATAATACCAATGTCACTGTCTAGTAAACAGATTCTCATCCAAAATCTGGCTGCATCAATACATTTCCACAACAGGAAGGTGCCATTTTCCCATGGTATCTGAAGACAGGTGCGGTCTGAGAGAGAAGCTGTTATTTGACATGTTAGTCATCATTTTCTCTCACTGAGAACTGATAGAAAAAGTTTTCTCCCCGAGGGCTAAAGCGGCTTCTCTTTTCACGCATTAATCCTAACGGCACTTAGCCTGCCAAGGCAATAAATCATTGGCTGGATTAACACCTGCCCTCACACTCTATAGGCGTGCATGGAGCTGAGCATGTGTGGGATTATGTGGAAGTGGGGCTCTAATGCTCTTTGAATGAGCGGGCCCATTGAAAAGGTGACCTAAAGGTTTGGCTGAACCTGTTGTTTTTAAATGAGATGATCCAGCCAAAAAAGGATTGGCGTATTTGACATGCAAACCAACAAAGGGGTCGTTGACCCTGATTACTTCCATGATACCTGATTTTATAGGAAAAGTTGTGACATTTCACTTGGTAGGTCATGAATTAAAAGGCCTGTACTTCAACATGTTCATGCTGGTAATGACAGAAGATTTTATAATTAGCTTTATTTTTACACCTTGCACTGAGGTTGATCTTCTGTGTAATTATGTGATTAATGACCAGCTGAACCAATTACCAGGTAAACACAGAGGAGTCATGTGATCCTTCCTGACTTAACGAGTTGACGGGGACTTGCTGAGGGCACCATAGGCCTTTTCACACATGTCACAGTGGGAAAAGTACAGGTGTAAATGATAAAAGGATTGCTATTCCAATTTTAGCTTCCTCTGTGTCCTGGTATTTTGCATGCTGGCCCACTGACACCAGGTCAGGGCCTAGTGGGACACCTAAATCCTACAGAGCCATTGCTAGTGTTATCAATAACACCGCTGCTTTCCACACTATGACAGGTTCAAATGTTTGCTGTAGAAACAGGACTTATTGACCAGTATGCTGCAAAGGAAGTCTTCTTTAGTTGTGTCTTGACTACAACAAGGGTTTTTCAGTTCTTGGCTTATCTATTGGGTTCAGTTTACACTATCTGCTCTCTGCAGGCCAGTCAAGTTTTTCAACACCAAACTGGTCAGAAGTTTGGTTCAGTAGTTTTTTTCCTGCCTTGAGCGTTACATGGTTCCTCTCACACTATTAAAAGATCAAACTGTGTTCAGAGTTTCCGAAAAGAAAATTCTGAGATAGAAGTAGAGGCTGAGGTACAGTACACCGAGTTTCCTAATGTTCGGCATTTAATATTATTAATTAACATGCCTTAACCTTGAGCCTGATGCATTAGCAGGGCTCACTGTTACCTTCACTCTCTTCTGACACATCCAATTTAAAATTAATTAGTGCATATTTAAACCCTTTGTGCATTTAATTTCACCTGCAATTTGATTTAATTTCAGCTGCATATCTGAGGTGTGAGTCAGGTTACAGGGCTGCGAGTGACCTTTCCCCACCAGCCTTTGGACCCAGCACTGCTGATGGGGAGGATGAAGTAAGATTGTGGAGCGTCTGACAGCTCATCGGTCGTGTCCACCTTCCCTGCCGAGGAAGGCACTAAATCCTCACCAGACGCTGGTTTCCCTGCAGGGATGGCGTGTCTACAGCTTTGTGTGTGTTTGTGTGAGTCAGGTTTTGTTTTCAGAAAAAAGTATTTTTCTTTTCTCTCTTTCCCATTTCATATACTTACTTGCAGAAAATAAATGTACCCTTGAACCTCAAATCCAGACCTGGATATCATTGTTTAAGGTTGGTGAAAGATTTGACGAATGTTCCGACGCTGCAGGGCGACTGTGGTCGAAGAACAAATCAGTCTGGATCCCTTTAGCCTTCAAACTCGTCCTTTTATCACTTCAAAACATTCTTTTTGACATAAGACTGTTATTAATGTTCCCCTACAGTAGAGTTCTAACTTGTATTATCTATTTCATTTGTTCATCACGCTTATCATATTTTATTCTGTTTCATCCTCTGTACTTTTAATATTTCATTTTCTTTAATTGAAGTGCGGAACATATTTTCTATAGAATTCTATACAATTTTTTTAATTTGAATGGATTGATTACATGTTTTAAATAGCATATAACTAATCAGAATAGACACAAGATTTTTTAGCTCAATATAACAAGCTGTATTTTTTTTAACTATAATGTAAGCAAATCATCATAAAGGTTTTATCATTTATTTTCAATCAAAATGACTTGCATTCACATACATTGTTCTGGCTGAAGATAGTTGTTTTTCATGCAAAGAATACCGAAGATATTTGGGATTCAAAACATGGACATCTGTTCGATTTCATACAATGGAAAACCTTTTTTTTTCTCCTATATTTGTGATTCATTATAATGTTAAGCCTTCATTTTTAGGATTATGTGTAGGCATAATACAACCACTGTGTACTTTGTAATTTTGAATTAAAGAAAATAAATATTGTACAATTTTGATGGGGAATCCCTGGAATACCATTCTTCTACGCCCCCCCCCCCCAAAAAAAAAAAAACCCAGGACCTGCAGGTGGCGCTGTTTCAGAGGACACTCTCTCATATTCTCACACACACACACACACACACACACACACACACACAAGAGAGAGAGAGAGAGAGAGAGCACCGACACTCTCTACCGCACACTCCCTCAAACACTCATTTCATTGTCCCAAAGACTGGAAAGAGAGATTCACCGGACAGTTCTCCTCCTCTCTGAAACCTCCACTAAGTCCCGGATTTTGCTCTTTTGTTCCCCTTTAAACCGGCTGATACCATACCGTCCATACGCGTGGTGGATCTGCACCGCTCTGACTACGCGACACCTGCTCACACACACACACACACACACACACACACACACACACACACACACACACACACACACACACACACACTCTCGCTCCTTTCCTCTGTCTTTTGTCTCTGACATCACTGCATCTCGCAGCCAGCAGCGCTGAGGAGGAGGAGGAGGGAGGAGAAGGAGGAGGAGGAGGAAGAGGAGCGTGGTGTACCTGACACCTACAACCGCGCGTCGAAGCACTTCTCCCGCAGCAACACCCAGGACCTGCCCGCCAAGGGTGCCTATTTCTCTCGCCAGGTTATCGGTTAGTTCACCGGAGCTCCGTGCAGTTTTTTTGGGGGGGACTGGGAACACAGCTTCTCCTGACAGAATCTAAAACTCTTAAAATAAATATATCAAAAGAAACACAACACTGAAGACAGCCGGGTCTTCTAAGAACTCCTGCTTGATTCACTCGGACCAGAAATCTCCAGGATTTTTTTGACTGTAATAAAAAAAAAAAAAAAAAAAAAAAAAAAAAAAAAAAAAAAAAAAGGACTACACTTCAGAAGATGCGTCTCCCGGTGCTTCTCTGTGTCTTGCTGTGTTTGTCTGCAGCACCGGGCCCGGTGGCCGGGGCGGACAGGAGCTGCACCGACCTGCGGCAGTTCTACACCGGGAAAGGGTTCACTCTGGCGGAGGTCCCCCTGACAGAGATCTCCGGTGAGTTTTAAGGAGATTTACATTAAAAAAAACAAAAAAACACACGCAATTTCATGCACTTTGCACCACTTATTAAGTCTTTATAATTATGATTAAAAACATGAAATAGCTGGCTGGTTTAAATATAAAAGGATGTTATGGTATAATGTTGTCAACAATGAGTTTTCTCTGACATTGTCTGTTTTTGTAGTCTAAATGCTTAGGTTAGTGCATTGTGAATACCTAAAGCTTGTTAAGCCAAGTTTAAAGTTGAATTAACATGTTGTATCTTTCCATAAGGCAGGTGTGATTATATGAGGCTTTATCTAAGTTTATGGCTCTTATTGTGCAATTTTCTTTATACAGGCTTTTTTTCTTCCAATTCCCCTGACTGAGCAATGCACCCATCCTAACTGAGGTGTTTCCCAGTCTGTGCTCTCTTCTGCACATCTCAGTGCTTTCTGGGGCATTTTCATTGTCTGCTGGAGGCAGGGTTGCAGAATTGTGGGTGTGAGCGATGGCTATTGTGGCGCTATTATGGTCTTTTCAGGCCATTAATGGTTGTTAATGCTGATGTTTGCACTGCAGGTGTGAACAGCTTTTCATACAAACAACAGAGGAGATTATAGATTTGCTTTCTGCTCAGGTCCGCTGTAGCTCCATGTTGTACCACACTAATGTGTTCTCGGGCATTTTTCATTGTCTGCTCTGCTCTGGACTGCAGGTGTGGTGTGTGTATGTGTATATGTGTGTATGTGTTACTAACTAGATGCTGAAATGGCCTGTTTTGCCATTCGCATAAACTAATAATTTGGGCTACCCCAGGGCAATATCCAATAAAAAGCACAGCTCAGCAGGCTCGCAGCATGAGCCGCTGTCACAAAGTTGGAGCGAGTAAGATTTGGGATGCTTATTCTATTCTTTTGTTTCATCGTGGCACCCCTCTCTAGTCAGTCAGACAGCCATCCAACCATTCAAGCGATCATGTGTTTAATCAATCAGTCAATTACCCAGCCAGTCAATTAATCAATCAATCAGCTCCACCCTCAGTCAGTCACCCAGACATCACACCTAACAGTCTCTTTATCTCATCTCTCTGGTCTCTGGTCGCCACTCTTCACACATACTGACATTCCGGCCTTGAGGAAAGTGCAGATGGGAATTGTGGGAAAATGGAGTTGTTTTCCCCTTTAAGGCAATCTTCTGACTCCTTATCTCTTCCTGTGTTTTTCACCTAAAGATGTGCAGAGGAGGAGGAAATGAGAGCGAGGTGAGACAGAGGTGTGTGTATGTGCTCAGCGTGTATGATCTGAAGGTCATTTCATGTTGGGTCAATGAAGATCGTCTTGTGTGCGCATGAGTTATTAATGTTGGATGTGTGTGTGTATGTTTGAAATAGAAACCAACAAACGACACAAGATTGAGCCTAAGAAAGGTGGAGACAGAAAGACAGACAGACAGTGAGGTGGGTTGACGGAGTGAGTCACTCAAGGTCTCAGTCAAACCCGACACAACTCTCTCCCTCCCTTTCCATTAAAAACTCATCTTTTATTGACAGATGAAAAACACAATGCTTCAGTCACTTGGACCTTGATCTGCTCCAGTTATTTGAGCAAGAGTTCCTCCTTCCCAGAACCCATTAAAAAAGTGACAACCAGACAGGAACAGGGCCTCCTCAATCTTTCTCATCCCAGAGACCCAAGGTTGGTAAATTTAGCTTTTCCGCTTAGGGAGAAACAGAAAACTCCCCTGCACTCCTGTGTCAGTGTCACTCCGGAGGGTGTTAGTGTCGAGCAGGGTGAGGGTTGCTCACACAAACGATTTGGTGCAACCGGCTCATGTTTGCACTTGAAATGCCGATTCATTCTTTTGGGTGCCTTTTCTGCACCTTTGCGGCCATTAGGTGGAATATTAATTGTTTGGATAATGCAACTTCAGTGTTACAGCTGGAGCATCTTCACGCACCATGATTTTTGCAAACATGAAGTGGTAAAAATATGTGCTTAAAAGTAACTAGTTTTCATTCACAATTGTATGTTTTTGTTTGAACTACGAGCTTAACCTTTTCATTTTCTTCTTAATGTCTCTAAAGGTTCAAAATGACAAAACATCCAGGTTTGATGCCACTGCTGCCTGTCAGAACTTATTGAAGGTCTTAAAGCTGACGGGCAGAGTAAAGCTGTATGACGTAAAGAGGATTTTAAGGATAATAGATCTGGAATGTCTCTTTTTTTTCAGTGTAGTTAAAAAAAAATCTGTAAGTCAGTTACAAAATCATCACAAGACTAATTAAATTTACTTAACTTTAATGTGTGTGAATGTGTGATTCTGTAAATCGTAAGTTTTCTGTCCTGCCTGCACTATTAACACTGATTGTGCTGCTTTCCTAAGGGGGAGCTTAATAGAGGAATATATTAATAGAATAAAACTTAAACATGTTTTACTGAAGGGAAACTATGATGTCAAATCAGTGAAACATCAACAATGGAAGCAAAATGAGTTGTATTAAAGCAAAACATTCAGGCGTGCTTGATTCCTAAATGCTGCTTTGATCACTCAGTGCTGTATTGATTTTTCCGCCCCTCCTGTTCATGCAGGAGGAGTAAACAATTATTAATGATTTGGGACAAGATCCAGCTGTTGCCAGTCAAGAGTAGCTCATGATTAGCATTACCTGCAGAGCACAATAGTGGTAGGGAAGGTTGCTTTTTTTTTTACTAATGCCCACTGTTCGACAAATCCTTTAATATATAAGGTGATACTCCTGGTAAGGGATGGCTATTGTTATTTAATTTTCTGATACCAATACCTGTTTTCTCAATATCAAAACAACATTTCCCTCAATACCTTAGTTTGAGAAGTATATACTTCTTTTTCCACAAAATCCTCTCATAAACTAAAAGCAAACAAACATGACAAACGTCTTAGTGCAGTGTTTGAAGAAGACCAAGCAGTCCATCTCTAGTGCAGACATATTACATCTGTAGTAACATAACAAACAGTATTGAGGTTTGTTATGTTACCCTTAACTCACTATTTGTGCCTCTGTGTGTCATTCAAACAGCTCCACAAAAAAGTTATACAATGTCAAACAAAAGTGCAATTAAATTAGTAATACACAGAATTGTGGGCAGGAAAGTTGTTAATGTGAGTGCATTTCTCATAAATTTAGATTTTTGCAGGTAAATTCTGGCAACTGTTACATTCTACTACTACCTCTTGGACTACTTTTACTACTACCAACTAGTAAAACATCAGTGACATGCAATTGGTGAAAATAAATCCAAATTCTCAATCTGTATCTCTTGTTTTTTTCCAAACCAACATAGAAATATGCACACAGATTACAAAGGGAAGTGTATAATCTCAGTATACTTGTAGCCAACTGCAAGGGAAAGAAAGTATACAACACAATATAATGCGAGTTGTACAGAAGACAGTCTGGATATGAAATGCATGTCATTGCCAGGTGTAAACAGGTTGTGAGAACTGTATTTGTAAGTGGATATGATAAATAGATTAACGACAAAGTAAGCAGTGTGTAATTTGACAAGCAGATGCTCTTAATTCCTACACAGAGTTTCAAAAAGCCTCTATTCTCCTCAGGCCCTTTGTCCCATATGTTTAACACCATGTGAATGGAAGTCGACTTTCCTGCCGTCTACCTGTCTGTCTTTGTGCCTGCGAGCGTTTTTTAGCCCACTCACATTGTATCAGGTCAATAGTTAAAGACTAGCTCCTCCTATAGTGTGTTTGTGTGTGTGTGCATATGTGTGAATGTATGTGTGTTTAAAAGTCAGTGAAAGCCAACACCTTTTCCAGGGAAGACACTTTCATTCACACATGCTTTGTCCATGCAGAGCAGCACACACCCATGTGATCGTATGACTCCCAGAGACAGACAGAGACCTGCACGCTTCATATTCTGCATTGGGAGGTATTTCGTTTAGATGCCTGTGTGTGTTATGTAGCCTACATATTGAGCATTTGTCACGTTGTTGCTTGTTTGAAAGAACATTTAGGAAGGATGTGTGTTTTACATGATACACCTGTAGATTCAGATACATTACTGGTTTGGTTACCAGTCAATAACAGTGCTGAGTCAGCTAGGGGGCCTCCATACATTTACACAATGTCAATACCCTTTCTTTAAATACACTGAACCTGGGGCTAAGGAATAATTCAATATATCATTCAAGTTTCCTTTTGAATTAAGCGCCAATATTTAAAGAAGCACTATACAAAAATGTCAGTTTGGACCCCTGGAACTTTGAATTGAATAAGCAACCAACTGATTAATTTAAAGAAAAATTGATAGGTTAGTTGATGATGAGAACTATCCACAGTTACGCACTATTAATTAAATAAAGAATGTTGTGAATTGTGGTGAGTTCAAGTGCTCGGTCAGTTTCACTCGTTGTTGTGAACCTTAAGGAGAAACTACCGGTCAGAGAAAAGCAAAAACCTGTGTGGTCAAAACCGGTCTACGTTTTAATCAAACGTTCCCTGCCTAAGAGTGCCTGAAGAGCATTTTTTTTTTTTTTATGTGTTTTTAAAGTTTTCTTTAGCTTTGAGAATACTGCCGTACTACAAAGCACAGGAAAAAAATACATGTTTGATTCAAGCCAGTACCATATTTTACCTGCTGTAGCATCCAGTCATGCTGGTTTATATCTGTCCCCCGTGTCTGTCTGTCCCTTGTGTGTGTGAGCGTTTTTATATGTGTGTGTGTGATAGAGGAAATTGATACTGTCCGTCATCTGTCACAAATCACATGCTCACTCAGGCGCCAACAGCACACGCCACCAAATGGAACGCCGGTACCAAGTCCACACACACACATACACACACACACCAACACAACCTCTTTATAACTTTTGCACTCATCCCTCCCCCTGTCCGTTGTTGTCTGTCTTATTCCTGCTTCCATCTCTGCTTTGTTTTCCAAGACCGGCCTCAGATCTATGAGAGGAGGGTTGCCTTGTGTTTGTGAGAGAGCGGAGGAGGAACGGGGGTGTGGTTGGCTAGATCTGTTAAAAGCAGAGCGGTGAATCTTTCATGATGTCTGATGCAGCGACATGAGAGAGACACAGACAGAGATAGAGGTGAGGAGGAGGAGGAGGGGGGGGGTGAGAACATGAGATCAGAAGGAAGAAGGGTGGAGGCTCTGTCCTGTCATCTCTCCTTCATTGACATGGGATGGATGTCGCTACAGCTGGTTTGATACTGATCCTGGCTCGGGTGCTCCCGTAGCTATTACCCAGCATGACTGTGGGGAAAGGCCCAGTCGATTCAATTCCTCCATTGCCAACTTAGAGTCAAGTAAATGGGATGAAGACGGGATCAAGAGTCGTACAGCCCTCCTGATGATCACATATTAAAGGAGTGGTATGTAGAAAGGAAAAAAAGAACCGTTCGATGCCTTAACATCAATCTTTGCACCTCAAATCAATGTGGTACAAACCGGCATCCTCTCTCAACAACCTCTGCTTCTCTCTCCCCTCGCTCTGGTTCACACCTCTCCTCCTTGTTCTCTCTCCTCACTTTGAATGTTTACTTCCTCCTTCTTATCATCTGCTATTTTTACTTCCTCCTCCTCCTCCTCCTCCTCCTCTTCCTAGTCCTCCTCCTCTCATCTCTCTCCCCCTCTCAGGGAGCCAAGCGTCCATCTGTTTTCCAAATGAAAAGATGCGCTGTTTGTCTGATGTGGTGGACTCGGTGGTTGCCTGGTTGCTTTATGAGTCAACGCTCTTCATACATATGCTCCACGGGGGCCATATACAGTGTGTGTGTGTGTGTGTGTGTGTGTGTGTGTGTGTGTGTGTGTGCGCGCGTGTGTGTGTGTGTGGGAGGAAGATTTATTGGTGTAACAGGCATTTACACAGTGAAATGAACTGGTGCAGAACTGGTTATGCTGGTGGTTTCTGGGCTGATTCTTCAGTTACATTGATGCAGTCAAATAGCATGCTCATTCAATAATGAAACAATAAGTTGATAAATTGATTAATTTTGACAGAAAATTACAGGTAACATGTAAACACTGTACTGGTTCCAGCTTCTAAAATGTGTTTATTTTCTGGTTAATCAAATAATTGAGGCACAATAGTTCATATTAAAAATAAATTTGACTTGCAGCCCTACATTCATCTATTACTGATTAATTCCTGTTCAGCAAAGAGTTCAAATACACTTTCATTGTGAGTTTTAATTGACACATTCGTTATCTACATCTGTTAAAGAAGAATAATGAACTGAGTTTCTTTAAGTAATATAGTGCAACACTATATTATAGATGTGTAGTAACTTCACTTGCACTTAAAGCATTTATAATAACTTCTTATGGCGCTGAGTAGACAGGAGGGGAGAGGATGAGATGTGTCTTCTTAGTGCGTTCACTCTGCGTTGCAGCTCTGCTTGTTAGCTGTCATGCATTGGTGGTTTGTAATTTCAGGGAAGGACACGAGTGCAGTCTCCTCAGTAGGTTATCTACAGACAGCATTAGAGAATGTAGCGAGGCTTTGCAAAGTCTCTGACGGCAGGATTTCTATTAATAGGTTATTACAAGGATGGATATCCATTGTTGTAATTCAAAACTTGACAGCGAAATAAATGTTAATAAGATTAAACACAATTAGTCCAGTATTCCATGACATTAATTCATCATTGTGTAATTAACTGATTCTTGTCAATTGTAATGTATACGTATAGAAGTTGCCAGTTTATTAGGTACACAGTGCTAAAACTAATGCAGTGTAATACAACATTCCTGACATCAATCTTACTTTCATAAAGGAGGATTTATTGCAGGACACACAGAGATGTTTCTGTTATTTAGCCTGCCCTGATTGGTATAAATGGGGTGGAAAAATATAGTCGGTTAGTTCGCTGATCATTTGTGAAGAATGCAAATAAGGTCGATAACTTAATAACATTCATTGTCGTTCTGATGAGTCAAGTTTTTCATGAAAATATCAAGCTGCTGCTACAACACAAAGTAAGACAGTTGAAAGCGAACCAACTGAAAGTGACAGAAAATGAATAAAGAAAAATTTAATTTGTCAAGAAAAAACACGATAAGGACCATGAAATGTGATGTATTCATATGAGAATTTGTATTCAATGTGCAGCCAAGAATATGTAATGCATGTAATGCATGATGGTTTGCTGTACTGTACAGCCACCAGGGGATACATTACATTATTACCACTAATCACATAGCTTGTAAGTATTTTCCCCAAACCCCAGCAGGGTTTTTATCCGTTTTATAGCTGTACTGTGCTTTTGTGCATTAGAGGATGTTTTTTGTCAGTGTCCTAACTGAGAGGTCACAACCACAGACGCATGCAAAATCAGTGCACTGATAGGATCACTGACCGGTGGAGAATATTATCGGAGGCAGATCCCTTTGAGTGTGATTGGGAGTCCCTGGCAGGTGTGTCTGTCACAGCTCTATGAGCTAACTTGGCACCAGTTTCCAATAGCAACAGAGTGCAGTGATCATGATACATTACAAGTTAGTGGAGTGAAGAGATGATTGATTTTAATGTTGATGAGTGTATCTAAAAAGCCAGAGCAATAAAGGATCATGCTAAAGCTTTCACCTGAATCCAAGTATTAGCTGTTTTGCTGCTTGTCATCCCCCAAGGGATATCAGTAGATCTGTGGTAAATTAATAGATGAACGTGATACTAAATGCCGCATCTAAAGAAAGGATCCATCGCAGCGTGTGTTTGCGTGTTCTCATGTGTGTCTCAGATACGCCTATAATTAGACATGTTTCTGTGAAAATCCAAACTCCATGCACGTCTGCTGTGTTTGTGTTTCTATGAGCTTTACTTTGCTCCGTACAGCCAGTTCCCCTCCTACTTTTCTTTTTTTTTTTAATCATTTTAACCTCCTGAGTGTCGGCTCAGAGGCTATTACTTGTTATTCTTTATTGTTATTTTTATGGCATTTCTGCTTTATTAGATAGTTTGCCATCGGGAGTGACTGAGAAGTTTATTTGATAGAGGTGGCGAACTGCATAAAAACGGCTCCTTGGCTCATAACTTTTTGAAGACGTAATGTGCGTCATATCCTGATGATACACTAGGGTGTCCCTATGAGGTTTTCAAAATGTATCACATTTTGTGCAGTAGATCCAGCACAGTTCTTACAGAGCCTTGCCCAAAGGCACCATGGGAGACATAATCATGAATTTCTGTGAATAGAATTCAAAGCGGAAGAAGAAGTGCTCCTTATGAAATTTAAATGGCTGCTTTGCATTTTTCTAACTTTTGCATCTTGTCAGACATTGTCATTTATAGCCATGTTATCTGCTGCACATTTTAAACCTTCCCTGGCTTTGACAAACCCCCAGAGTTTGTGATAAATTAGTGGGGGATTAGTATGTAGCAAATCAGTCTTGCATTCAGAAGTTACTAGTTTTATGACTGTTACAGACCTTAACCATAGTTTAATGCCCATAACTGTTATGTTTCCCTTAACCTTAGCCATAGTTGCAATGCACAGATATTGTACAAAGCAAGAATTTTACAAATGTTGGCTCTTTTTTTTTTATCAAAAATTGTCCAGTATCACATTTGTTGTCTGGTAATAAGGTTGAAAGATCACATCAAGCAGAATAAAAACCTGATTCAGACCCTAATTTTGAAAAAAAGTTGCAGAATATGCCCAATATCTTAGCATTATCCAGCAGTAACATTGCACCAAGTGGCAGCTCATATTAGTTTGTTTGAATTATGCAATCTCATCACAGTAAACAATTGGCAAAGTAGCCAGGAGTACTTAATCAGCACTTTAAGCACTTTAATAACAGCTCTAATTAAAAAAAAAGCCCCTCAGATATATATATATTATTCATAATTATCCCTTTTTAACAACTGCATGAGAGATACAGATGATGTTTTTGTGTATGACATCAAAGGCTACATCAGAGTTTGAAATGTGCAGAATGCTGTCATTCCTTTAGTCAAACGTCAGATCACATTTCTGTCCAGCTCCCTCCAAAATCCAGTCTGTGTTCCCCCAGCAGCTCTAATCAGGCAGCGAGTGCCACATTCATTCAGTTTCTCCAATGTTCTGACATTGAAGTCCTGACCTGGAAACGGCTGACCCGAGGGCTGTGACCTAATGTTCCCCCAACCACAGAGATATGATGCTCCCTGCTGAGAAAGAGCAGGGACTGACGGGTCTGATGTGCCCCCATTACCCCTCATCTTACTTCACACACACACACACACACACACACACACACACACACACACACACACACACACACACACACACACACACACACACACACACACACACACACACACACACACACGCACATTCACATACTCCACCTCTTGTTATCCTACCTTACGGTCGCCACCACCAGCACTGTGCATTTGGATTAGAGCCTGATGTCTAATCTCCTGCTAATCCCAGCCTGTTAATCTATGTACTAACAGTTTTCAGCTCACAGCATGATGGTTTATTCCCTGACCTTGCCACAGAGGGAATAACACACTATCTAATTTAGTAATTGCATATTTGTATCTGTGTGTTTGACCCATTAAGCATGTTAACAGTTGCAGAAACGCTCTATATTTCTTTTAAAATCTCTTTATGATTTGTTACAGGGCAACACAATCACCTGTTTGTAATGAACTGTACTGAACTGTAAACAAGGGCTAATCCCAGTAGTCAAAGATAGCTGATTGATCTTTCACTTATCCACATACTCGCACAAAAGTGCACCGTCAGACACCGACTCTCCGCAGCGTGGCACACATCAGCTGGCACTTTTACTGAGTTAAGGAGAGTCAAAGTAGTAGTTAGTTTAAGAGCCTTTAACTACTCCCAGAAATAACATAGAATTATGGTATTATATGGTGAAGCTGGTGCCATGTGAACACACAGACACACACACACACATACACACACTTGCTGGGCAGCAGACAGGGCTGGACTGTGGCGCGTTGGGGTATTTTTAGTTCAGTAATTGTATAAAATAAGGAAAGGTTCACCCAAAACACTGGTAGCCTACACCTCCCTCTCATCCACTCTTTACTCCGTCTTTCACCCTTTCATTCCCTTTTCATTTCAATTTTATAAGTCTGGTCTCAAGACCTTAATAGCATCAGCAATTACATTTTTTATTACTCTGTGTTGCATGTTTGTTTTTTCTCATTAAACGCGCCTATATTGGGAACAATAAACACAGTGTTTCATATATATTGATCATGGTAAATGCGATATATAAAGAATGAGAAAAAGAAGCAGTGGCACTTAAAAGTACTAGCGTCCACCGCTTTGATTCAGACTGATATATCTTAAGAAACCATTTTCTTGTGATATGTTAGCATCCTGATGTTAGTATATGGCTAAACACTGTGCCCAAGTCGAGCCTTGCAGAGCTGCTAGCATGTCTGTAGACTCTTAGAGTTGTTGAATGAAAGCTGCCACTAACGATTATTTTCAGTATCAATTAATCTGACGATAATATTCTAGATTATTTGATTAATCACTTAGTCATGAAATATTAAAAACAGATAACACACAGTTGCATAGCCTGCAGCATGTCAGCAGAGCAGCTGTCTTCCATACTGTCAATACAGGATGCGTTCAGGTACAGTAGGTATCTTTTCTTTCAGACACTCCATGAGATGGAGATGGGAATTGAAAGTATTCACTTTATGATCACATAAAACGGAAAAAAAGAAACACTCACATTGGAGAAGCTGAAACAATGGGATGTTTTTGTGGAATGTTTACATTGTTTCTTTAAAAAGACTTAATGAATCAGCAAAATACTTACTAATCAGTTCACCTTGACTTGAAGTACAATTTACATCTACAACAGACTTTGGCAGTATTCTTGGCGGTAAACATGCAAATATTGATAAAAGCTGCAAGACAAACAGCCTCATTGATCTGCATTTTGACCAGCGCTTCAAATGGCTCTGCTTGCTGATGAAAATTGTGATGATCTGTCACAAAACTGCAGCGTCAGACATTACTTGTGATGATGGAGAATCGTGTTCAATGAAGTGTCTATCAATTATGCAGTCATTTGTGAGAAACTGTGAATATATAAGCCCCCCAAAAAGAGTAATATCACAAAATCAGAGAGAAAAGATGTAAGTTTGAGATTTATTGGACACTTAGAAGTAAATTACAGCTTTATAATTTACTCCATTTCCCTTTTTTCTCTCTTTGCTTCCTCTTCAGTCTCCACCGACGATCTTTCACTCCTCTCTCCGGCCTCTCCCTCTCCTTTGATTTCCATTTTATTGCATTCTCATCCCTCCATCTCTCTCCCCTTTCATCATTACAGTTCCTCGGCTCCCCAACCCCCTCGCTTGTCGGTGGATAGTAAAAAGGTAAAAGTGTACTTTGGGAGGAAGGCCATGTGGAACCTTAAATCACATACAGGTGCCTTTAAAAGAGGGTGACATGGAAACGCACACACACATGCATACATAGGCACCATCAGCCCCTCATTTAGGTAGCAGTAATTTGCCGCAGTAAGTGACAGGGTTATTGTAAGGTGCTCATTAAGAAAGGGAAGCAGTGAATAAACGTCTGACTGAAGGGAATAAATTCAAACCAGTGCACCACTTTTACTGCTCAGCAATAAGCCGCTTTGATGTGGTGTGTCATGGCAGAGCCGGGGCAGACTCAGGGTGTGTGTGTGTGTGTGTGTCGGTTGAAGTTGTGTCCTCTAACAATGATTTTACATTTTATCACAGTATAACATGTGATGACATTTAACATGAATGACTTCCATGATTATTAAAAGAAACAATGTATTTTAGACTCAATCCATCATAAGACTCAATATTATATATACGTTTTTAACCAGCTAGAGCCATGTTGGTTCAGACAGAAATATCTCTGGATTACCAGAGGATCGACGTTGATGATCCCCTGATTTTTCCTCTAGCACCATCAACAGGTTGACATTTTTAGTTCTGAGTGAAATGTCTCAACAACTATTAGACTTACAGAAATACAGTGCGGATATCCACAGCCTCCTATGAATGAATTATAATAACTTTCCATCGTCAGTAAGCATGTATGTTAGCAACAAGCTAAAATAAGATGTTCTGTAGACATTGTATCATCTAAATCACAGCATGTTAGCATTGTCATAACGAGCATGTTAGCATGTTTTGCTCAAAGTCTTGCTGTGCTAGTACAACCTCACAGTGTCATTTTTAGACAAACAAACCAGGGAGCCAACATATTCTAGCAAGCATAACTTCCAAACTCATATTAGATGATGACATTAATTGATAATTATGTGTTATTACAATGTTAGTCCTGTTTATGCCATCATTTCTATCCAAAGTAATTACTGAGATCTGAGGACACAGTAACATTGCCATAGTAGTGTAAAAGGGCAATAAACTGGTTGTAAACAAGTCAAACTCTTTTGCCAGTTTATCTAAACCATTTTATTTTAAGGTGAAACTAAAAGTTACCATCTGGTTCATGTTGATATTTGTTTAAAACATGTCTGAAAATCTGAGTTCTTGTATTTCTTGCTGACTTATCGGCAAACTGACTTATTTTGGCGATTTTGCCACGTTTCCAGATCACTGCAATAAACCTGGTGAACACAATGTTATCTCCGATAGAAGTGATGAAACTGTGGCTGGTGTTGTATTTAACTGTAATTATTATTTTGGGTTATTGTTTCTTTCTTTTAAATGGACAGCAGTGATGCTCCACCCTACAGGAGAGCTGTTTGTCAAACTCTAATTTTATTCCTTTGTCAGCAGCTGAAACAGGTTGAGCAACGGTCTAACATCTGGAAACTAGTGATTTGAGAGACTACAGTTATGCTTTACAGTGTGCTGATTCAGCTTCTGAGAAAGATTGTTCTGCAGTGTTGGTGCAGGTTAGATGTGTGATGGAGCACTTTTGTTGCTGAGAGTGTAATAGGATTTACACGTCTCATTTAACCTGCTAGATGCCTCGACAATCCCAGATATTGGAAACATCGCTTGAGTTTCTCGGGTAAAACCAAATTGATCTTGTATTTTTCATGGTACAGAAATACTCTTTAATTACTGTACAAACAAAAACAACTTTCAGCCAGTTCAGCAAAGTTTAGCCATATAAATAACGTTTTGATTGCAAAGTCTTGCTGTTTTTGAGGTTTTGTCTTGATTCAAAGAATTGGGGAGTAAATTAGGATCTTCAATTTGTTCTAGCAGCAGTGATCAACAGTTTTGTGAAACACCAAAAACTGATGTGTCAATGGATTTACAGCACATATTAAAGGCTGTGGTGTGTGTATGTGTGTGTGTGGCCTTTTAGATTAACCGAAAGCCTCAGGGTATTATGTCTGTAACATTAAATGTCACCCTACCTTTGTGTGTGTGTGTTTGTGTGCATGGATAAAAGCTTACACATATAATTTCAATAACTGGTGTGTGTGTGTTATGAAATACAGTGACCTGATCTTCTTAATTGTGTGTCTGGTGACCCTGATCCACCCAATCAAGGCCACAAGGAGACCAGCATGTGTGTGTGTTCTCTTAAACTCCCATTCAGTGATGGAAATGGGCCTTTTTGCTAGTAGTATTAATCTTGCAATGTGTAGATTATATTGTATGTATAGTGGTTTATGATTCAATAAGGAGATAAACTAGCTAAACTCAACCACTGCAATATGTTAAGGACCCAAACCAAATAAAGGCATGATAAAAAAGTCATTATAGTAATTAAAAAGAGGAGCAACAAGGTGTCCTGATAAAAAAAGCTATCGGGGAGTAAAGTGAGGCGTGAAGTGTATTATTGCTAGGGTGACCTGCAATATACTTTTAGTTTTAACTAACACAGCCAGCTAGTCAGACACCAGTGTTTTCTATTGCCATTGTGTTTGAATGTTCTGTGTCTATATTCTCTTCACTAAAAAGTAGGATCCTCCTGATTTTAAAGGAACAGTTCAACATTTTGGTAAATGCAGTTATACGCTTTCTTTCCGAGAGTGAGATCAGGAGTTTCGTTATCTCTGAGGGGCAATAATTAGTAAAGATATAACTCTTTTGTTTAATCCATACAAAACAGTAATATCAGAGTGATAATGTGTGATTTAAGAGGGAGCCAAGCTATGTCGCTTTGTGCTAAACAAGGTAATTGCCTCCTCTGACTCTGTATTGAATGCAAATACATGAGAGTCTAGATCTTATCATCCAACGAACCATCACTGTTAACAGACGACAAATGAATAGTGGATTAAAAATACAGATGTCACTGATAATAATTAAAGTTACATAATCTCAGTGAAACTACTCTAGTTTGATCAGGTCTTTAATTTAAATTGGGCAGTTCATCACAGTCAGTGTATTGCACTCTAAAATAATTCACTGGAGCTCAGCTACAGTGGGTCCAAGTCAAATTATCCTACTTTCTCTTGGGAAAATGTGTGCAAACAAATTCAAGTCTGTGGTGATTGCTGGACCAAAATCTGTGTAGTCAGCTTGCCATGTCATAAAGGCAAAGATAAACAACTTGTCAAACCAAAAACAAAAATCTTCCCATGAACATTAAAAATGTAATTTACCGCAGGGGAAATACTAATTATCAGTCTGCAGCATGACACTGTAAGTCCAAACAAAATTATAAGTAATGTGTCAGACAGAGGTAGCTGCTGCTGTCAAGAGTTTGATTAATTGCTGTATTTTTTATTGAATCTGGGTGTTGCCAAAGCTAGAATATTTGACATATTTGAGAGTTTGGCTTGATGGGAGATTCATTTGAGTTCCAGTTTATTTCTGCTTAAGTTAATGGTGTCTA
The DNA here is from genome assembly GCF_027596085.1 of Anoplopoma fimbria. NCBI lineage: Eukaryota > Metazoa > Chordata > Actinopteri > Perciformes > Anoplopomatidae > Anoplopoma > Anoplopoma fimbria. Next base: position 10,151,068 of record NC_072456.1, read on the forward strand.
GATTATAGATGTTTCTCTGACACAATAGGCAGAGAGCAGAAAGTTGCTGAGTGGTTTTGATTCAGCTCATTGCGCGCAGCTGGATGGCTTCCAGTCGGCCTGCATTGCGGTGCAGGGTACCTGTTCACCTGCTCGGCACACGTGCTGATTGCCGGCTCACTTGTTGAGACGGGCTCAGGTATGTTGGGGTTGCCACAAGGAATGCGGCGAATAAAAGGGAGACGGAGCGGGAGGGTGTGACGGAGAGAAGAAAGTGAGAGCCAGATGCTTTTGATGGGAAAAAGGAAATTAATAGCCAAGCGATGTTGTCTTGATGTGGTCTCCATGGCGACCCTTGTAAGCTGTTAAACGTCTGCAGGCAAAACCAAAAACAAGTTTTGAATTAAATGGATTCACTAATGATTAAGTGCAAAAATGCCCTGCAGCAGAACAAGGTTCTGCAATTTCTCCAAAGCAGCACTTAGCTCCAGGAGGTCTGTGGGAAACTGTGATCGCTACTTGGCAAAATATCAAGCATTTAATGAATTATACCCATAAGTATTACGTCAACCTTTCCACATAATCAATACTAAAGAATTAACCTCATCAGGTGAATAACTATATTTGTAAAGAAATAAGAAGGGTGATCTGAGTTTAAATTAATTTTGCCTTGACTGCATCCTTGACTCAGAGGTTATAGAAAGCAGATTGAGGACATGAGGTTGTCGGTTTGATTTCCTAAGCTGCTGGTAAAATGTAAGTGGAGAAAATGAGTGAGCAGTGGCCAAAAATGGAGGGCTGTGATTGAACTAAGGAGCACTCAGGGTTGATTGTGATGATGATTATATAAAGTGAAGCATCATTTTACAGGATAGGAGCCCAGTCGACCTTTCCTGGATACATAAATGTTTACAATATGAATGGGCAATGATTGTACAAGAGCTTTTTAAGTTAGATTAGCTCTTGTTATTTTTGGGCCTTTTACACATTTAGGGTCAAATTCATATCAGACACACCTTTTCTTTTCACTTTAATTGCAGTTCCCCTTACAAGGTATGTGTTTCATGTAGTATGCATTCAATTGGGACATACTACGTATGCATAACATTGCACCTTGAACTTCAACCCTCTTGCTCGTACTGTATATCCGCTGTGCAGAGGATTGTAGGTCAGAATAGCCAGAAAACCATACTGGCTTGCATGCTGCAAAATGTGACCTGGTAATTTGGCATACTGCATTTGACATGCTATTTGTTGGGACAAACAGAATATTTTTCTGTCACACACTACGCACAGAAGGTCTCTTCTTTAGCTGCACACTCTCAAGTTTCATCTTTGTTCACAGTTCTGCAGGAAATCACTTTCTGCTGATCAGGTCTTTTCTAGGAAGCAATAAGAGGTTAAAATGTTCACACCAGGGCACACTTCATCCACAGTGATGACACTAGCAGCTTTCTGAAAAGATTTGATATCTGCAACTAGAAGCTCTCACAGTGGCCGCACTGAAAAGTTGGAGCTCTCTAAAAAACGACACTAGCTGCACCACTTTTTCCCGAGGTATGACCAGAGAAAGTGCTGGAGCCAACTTTACTCATTGGGAACAATTGAAAACAGAAAAAGGCCAGTCAGCCTCACACTATCATACTTCTTAGTGATAGTCCAGAAGGAGTTTATCTTATCACTGGTGGACAGAAACTAAAGCTCTGCATATTTTTAACTGAGTGTGTTTCTGTGCTCCTGTAATTCTACTCTATCTTTGTGCCCCCCAATTTTCTATGTTAGCCCTTTGGAAGGAAAACGGTTGTTTTTCTCATCTTCAATCCTTTAAAATGCTTTTTACAAGTTAAAACTTGGTTAAATAATGGTTTTCCCCATTGCACGCATCAGTTTGGTGTCCAAGGTGTCCAATCTTTTGTTGAGGAGATAGGAGACGCTCCAGATTTTAGGGTTAGAGTTATTCGTATAGTTTTGATTAGATTGTGTTTCCAAACACAACAAATACTCCCACGTTAGCAGAAATTGACCATTTGCTAAGCCACGGCCCCTGCTGCTATCACGATAGCCACACTGTCACCTACTGTACCGGCAAGTTTGTTTTAAGCATTTTGTGGCCTTCAGAGTTGGGGACGTTCAGTATTTTGAAAGGACGGTTGTGATGCTAACTGAACGCACCACAGACTACCTGTCAAACCATAACAGGCAACCAATGAGAAATCCTGGAAAAAACGAATTATATTCCAGCCTACCTTTTTATTGCATGACTCATGTCTCATGGTTCAAGGTTCATTTATTGTCAATGTACAAAACAGGGTTGCACAATAAAAGGCAGTTGTAGTCCCTAGCTACACAAGAATAACAAAGCAAAACAATTTCAGTAGTGCATTTTTCAGATAATATGGCCGACATCTTAACATTAACTATTCAACATCAGGCAAACAATGTCCATCAGCTTTGAATCGTTTGAGCACCAAGCTGTTATTGTCTCTCACGATATCTCTTCCTCTTGCAATGCTCTTAGCAGCTTGTTTTTCTCATCTGAATGAGGCCTTGGGCACAAGGGAATGTTATGTCAATGAAGGTCCTCACAAGTGTAGTAGAAGCCTATGTCTGTGTGTGTGCCCCTCGGGATGTGGATTTTACTAAATATATACTGAAGCTTGAGGGAAAAAATCATGTGAGCAACCAAATCACCTTTAGAAATTGATTTTATTATGACCTAAATCCTCTCCTCTCCTCTCCTCTCCTCTCCTCTCCTCTCCTCTCTCCTCTCCTCTCCTCTCCTCTCCTCTCATCTCCTCTCCTCTTTGTGTTTACAACCTTTTTCCATGCAGCACTTAAAAGCTGTGTTTTCTCTTCAAGGCTTTGCTTGAAAGGACTTTCCACCATTTTGATAATCTCACTCTCTCACTATAAGCTCTTTCCATTTCCCACCACAAAGCCCTTTAGCAAGTCTCTTATTCACAGATTTCGTGAGATAACCTGCAATAAGTTCTGGTCTTTCAACTCCTGTAATGTGTCCGCCTGCGTGCATTAGCATGTTGGCAAGCTTGCTTTTTGATCATGTGTGTCACCACTGTGTTCAGTTCTGTCTTTTCCAAGTAAATTGCAAAGTAAATTTTTATAGCAGGATGCCAGCTGCTTCCATTACCCGGGAACCCAGGAATGCAGTAAAGCATATGTGGTAAACGCCCTGCGTCGTCGGGGTTGGTAAGCAAACCAACAACTAAATGCTACTAACTTTAGCTGCAGCACATGAGTGCACAAAGATGTTGTCTGCTGTGTCTGACACACATGTGTCACACTGATGGTGTGGTTTTTAAACCCTCGCAGAGGAATCTGTCCTCAATCTGTGAAGCCCTTTAAGACGTTTTCCGAGAGGTGACCAGATCAAAGAAAATGATGTTGAATGATACATCAGATCTCAGTTGGTTCCCACATTTCATCTCCTCTCGTCCTTAGCTTCTTATGCTCCATTTTTGTGGATTAGTGTCAGAGGTCTTGAGCTGAAAAGTGAAACATAATCTGTAATGATACTGTAGCTATTGATCAAATAATTTAGAACTTTCCTGGGCAGCGGTTGACATTTTAGGACCGGCGTTTTTAGAGAGAAGCACCAAGGCTGGATTACCAACCAGTCCCCTGAACGTTAGGGCCACATATTCAATGTATGACCATAGAATATATATATAGGAAGTGGACGTAGTGATCATGACGTCACCCATTGGTTTGTGGACGGCTGTTATGAAGCCTCGAGTTCGGTTTTTCGATCGTTGCCATCTTGACTTTTTGCAAGTTACCATACCGGAGGAGTGACGTAGACACTCCGATCTACAGCTGTGGTAGTGGCAGCGACCTGTCAATCACAGTAAGGCCGCCCTAAAGAATACCCTGCTTTATGGTCTATTTTACTTTGGTGACGACGAATTTATTAAATGAACATCATGCTGTATTGAAGAACACTTGAAACTAGCTGTTCAGACCATAAACTCTCATAACGATTACGATTTTTGACGAATAAAGTACAAAATTAGTTCTACCTAAATTGAAGTTTATTGCAGTTCGACCAAAAATTTGTCTGGGGACAAAAGTTGAGGAATGTGAAAGTGCAGTTACAGTTTTAAAAGCTTTTTCCAACGTTCAGTAATCAGACTAACACACACACTGCTCAGTAAAAAACAGGTGTGATTAGCAGGAAGTGATTTTGTTTGATGGTGTTTGGCTTCAGAGGAGTGAAGCGTCTCATCTCAGACTGACTGACCTGCACTTAACACTTAAGGATTACTTAAGAAACGAGAATATTAAATGAGTGTTGTGGCAGATCTGTGGAGTGTGTGTGTGTGTGTGTGTGTTTGTGTGAGGTTTCATCTTAAGCTCGAGATCCTGTATTCCTCTTCTACTTGTCCTCTTGTATTTGTGATAAGGAAAAAAATGACTTCTTAAATATCCCAAAATGGGATTTGAGAAAAGAAGTAAGAAGGAACATAAACTGGTATTCCCTATGCTATGACACACACACACACACACACACACACACACACACACACACACACACACACACACACACACACACACACACACACACACACACACACACACACACACACACACACAGCTACTACCAATGAAAGATTCATGCAGGAGTGATGATTAAGGCGTCTCCTCTTCTGCTCCACTTACCCTGGTGAACAAATTCTGCCCCCCAACCCACACATTCACATCCACACACATTGACACACACACACACACACACACACACACACACACACACACACACACACACACACACACACACACACACACACACACACACACACACGCACACACACACACACACACACACACACACACACACACACACACACACACACACACACACACACACACACACATACAGGACCTGTTAAGAAGAAGGAGAACAGTGATGCACACAGCTGTGGGGTACTTACTCACCCTTAACCTTTCCATGTGTAGGCATACACACAAGCACACACACACACACACACACACACACACACACACACACACACACACACACACACACACACACACACACACACACACACACACACACACACACACACACATATCCCGTCCGTCAAGAGACTGATGCTGCAGACTGCTTTCTAGGCTGTCTGGCAGACTCAGTGTGTGTGTCTGTCTGAAAAATATCTTTATTTTTACTCTTCCCTGTAGAAGTATCCCCATTAGAATAGAAAAAAATATGTTGTAAAAAAAAAAAAATGACTGTAATGTAATGTAATGTAGTGGTGCAATGTTCTGGCCGCCTATTCTACATTTTTTATATTTTCTAAATTGGGGCAGAGGTTCAGGTTTGGTGTGTCATGATGGTATTATTTATTAGCTAGAGGGTAAAAGGACAACAATCTCATTGCTGTCAGTAATCATCACTGCAGTTTCTGTGTTACACCTCTGGCCAAACAAACTGTTTGTCCTGTAAGCTGACACAAAACTGCACATGTAAAGGTTGAAAAAGTCACTTTTATTATTATTTTTGGACATTTGGGTCTTTTTCCAAACACTTCACATATCTGAAATACATATATTTTGTTGCCCATACATCAGTACTTATACCTAAGTAAAATTTTGAATGCATGACTTTTAACCGTAGCGGAGTATTTTCATAATGTATTGCCCGTTTTACTTAAGTAAAACATCTCAGTACCTCTTCTTCTACCGCAGAGGTGACAGGAAATTAGGGATAACATGCAACAAAGTTCTGACATCTGCATTGCAGAAGAAAAATAATTTTCTTTATGAAATGGATACAATAATTTGTATCTGTTCTCAGTGAACCCATGCAAAGTCCCTAAATGGATATACAGATACACAAACATACAACTAAATGACCTAGAGCACACTGTACCTGAGTATAGAAAAAGACAAACAACTGAAAAAAAACTTGGCTGCCAAATCAAATTTACTGTATTTACTTGGTAACTTTAAGAGGATTCCAATCAATGATTCATGCCGTGGTGTGAGAGCCACTCAAATCCTTTACTTGAAAAGAAGCACAACCACTTTGGAAAAACACTTCAGTCCTGCATTCCAATTGTAATTAAATCAAAGTAAATTAGTATTAGCAGAACAATATACACCAGAGCCCATAGTTTAATGAATCCTACAAGGTGCTGAGTATTGATGTATTAATACAAAAGCCAAACACATTGTTAAACTAATGTGTCATACTGTTATTGTCATATGGAAACCTCCTAACTCCAATGAACTTAATGCTTTCAGATAATGTTGAAGAATAATACGGTCATTTACAGCAGTGCTTTCATCCTGGTGCTCTAGACAAACAACAATGGAGATAATTTAAGTCTTATAAAATGAAGTCCTCTAGGAATTATTCAAACACCATAACTGGTCACAACTGGTTGACTTAAAGCTTGCCACAAGGGGCCGTTAGACATGGCCTTGTTTAAAGAGGTCAACGGCCCAAAACATTCTGCTCTAGAGGCTGTTTAAATTTTCTGTAAATGTTTACCCTCTCTATAACTAACTTCTTTATTTTCAAACTGTCCTAAGGCTAAAACAAAGCTGATTTTCACATTGTACTTCCTACAAGGCTGGGATTAGGAGATTTGCATCTAAATATTTATTTAAAAAGGTGGGAGAATTAAGCATGTACAATACAAAACATCAGGTGACACTCAGGTGGCTGTTGCTATGATGAATATAAATATGTTTTCCATTTTCACAAAGTGCATCTTACAGGCACAGTAGTGCCTAAAGCCTTAGACTGATGTAATAATTCTAACATGTTGATGTTAAGCAGGTATTATGTTTACCGTGTAATAAGTACCAAACTCAAAGTACAGCCGAGGCTAATGGGAAATCTTGGAATAAGCAAAGTTGTAATCATTCCTCCTGAGGGCGACATGAATCTCTGAAAAAAATTCATGGCTATCGATTCAATAATTGTTGAGACATTTCTCTCAAAACCACAAATGTCAACCTTGTGGTGGCACAAGACAAAAAGTTAAGGGATCAATACAATAAGTATCCTCTGGGAACCATGAATGTCTGTACAGAATTCAATGGCAATCTTTCCAAATAGATAGTACAGATACATAAAGTAGAGCCATGCCATGTGTTGTTAATAAAAAAGAATACCTGCTGTTATAATTACTTTGTTTTTAACTTTGTGTATTTGAGCCTGGTGTTGATTTGGTGTTGAATGTAACTGCTGAAGAGCTCATATGTGCAGTGATTAATATATGTAAATTGAGTTAAATAAAACAATTAACACTCTGTCTTTCCCCTCCCCACCAGGTGAACATCTGAGGACGTGTCCTCAGGGTCCAACTTGTTGTACCAGCACCATGGAGGAAAGCCTGGGCGGTCTGAGCGCCCAAGAGACCGAGGGACTGATCAGAGAGGCCGGCAGGTCGCTGCAGTCTGCCTTCAACGCTCTCCATAGGGGCTTCGACAGTAAGTACGATATGTGTGTGTGTGTGTGTGTGTGTGTGTGTGTGTGTGTGTGTGTGTGTGTGTGTGTTTGCAGGACAGATGCTCATTACTGCTTGTGCTCACTACCAAAGCATCAGCAGTGGGCCCAGTGGAGAATGACATTAGTATGTTTGGTATTTGTGAATTTGTGTTTGGAACAAGCTCTGGCTGTGCTTAGCGCTCAATACTGCATCTTCAATAGGAACCGTGTGTATGTGTGTGTGTGCGTGTGTGTGTGTGTGTGTGTGCGTGTGTGTGTGTGTGTGTGTGTGTGTGTGTGTGTGTGTGTGTGTGTGTGAGGGTGCGAGGATGTGTTTGTGTCCTGCGTCAAGGGGACCCCTGACTGGGTGTTATAATGAGAGCGGAGTCAGCCAGACACAATGAAATGTGATAAGCCGATCCCCTGATCTCGCCGCACACACACGCACACACACACACACACACACACACACACACACACACACACACACACACACACACACACACACACACACACACACACACACACACACACACACACACACACACACACACACACACACACACACACACACACACACACACACACACACACACACACACACAAACAGAGGGGTGTCCCCTAAGGCAGTGGCTGGTTCAGCTAATGAGCAGTTGACCCACTGAGGAGCCGAGGCTGCTGATCATTGCACATCAGAGAAAGAGGGGGAGGAAAAAAAGAAGGAAAGTGAGATGTGCCACTGTTAACAACAGGACCGACAAATGCAGAAAGTGAGAAAAGTGTCATTAGTAGAGAAGAAACAGTGAGTCAAAAATAAGAAATGGAGAAGAAAAAATGAGCAGGAGGAGGACCAGTCAGGAGAGGAGGAGGAGGAGGAGGAGGAGGAGGACAGTAGTATTAGTGTCAAGGCAGCAGGCCACCTCAGTAGCAGTAATGTGGCCGCCCATCTGGTTGTGGTTACAACGGGCTGGCACTGATCCAAAGCCTTTGAAGCATGAGGGAAAAAGCACAGACCAATATACTGTAGAGACAGCGAGCTGACTCCCTTATTCTTTCTGTTTGACCTCTCCATCACTTTGTACCCATCTGGCTGCAAAGAAAGATTTCAAGGAAACCTTTAAATATGTTAAATAATTGGGCAGAAATTGAACCAAATAACACCCAAAGCCATGTTCTATATACAATCTAATTCCTTATAAATTATTTATTTATATATGTATTACAATACTCATGAAACTCTGCAGTTTGAGTTGTGATTTAACTTCCCACTACTTTTTTGTTTTGGTTCTGTCTTTCCGCTCTCTTTAGTGAAGTTTACAGAGGTAACAGGCAGCTCTGATAAAACCCCTACCTGCCACGCAACAAAGCATATTAACAAAAGTAGTGACTACCTGGCGAGAGCTAAAAGAGAGTAAATACTGGACTCTAGTCAGGGGGACAAAAACCTGAAGCCTATAAAATACTAATGTTTCTCTGTGTACTCATCTCTGTTTTTGTTTTCTTACTCCATCCTCCTCCTCTCATTTCTCTGCTGATCAACTCTTCTCCCTCTATCTTTCCTTTGTCTTCTTTGTCTTCTCTCCGCCTCCAGCCTATTTCACTGAGCTGCATGGCCGCTCTGAGCGCTCCCTCCAGGAGATTCTGTCTCCCCTCGGTCCTCTGTACTCCCAAAACACTCGTCTCTACGGAGATCTCTACACTGACCTGCGACAGTACTACCGGGGCTCCGCTCTCAACCTGGACGAGACCCTGACTGAGTTCTGGTCACAACTGCTGGAGCGCACCTTTAAAATCTCCTCTCCCACAGATGTGAGTATGGAAGTTAAACTTTATGACACATTTTGAATGACGGTCTGGTGTACAGAATGATGAAAAGATAATTATTAAAGTAGAAAAGCAGACACCGGAGCGCTGGTTGGATAACTGAGATGAGAGAGGAGATGCTAGGGCACAATATGGCAGTGTCAGTTGTATTTTGGGATGTTTAGTAATACCCTTATAACAATTATAGATTTAAAAAAAAAAACCTCTTTAAATGGAAATATTTTTTATATTTATTTGATTTCAATTCTATTCAGTTTATTTATATAGCATCAGATCATAACAGAAGTTATCCCGAGACACTTTTCATACAGAGCAGGTCTAGACCCTACTCTATCATTCCCGGAGACCCAACATTTCCTCATGAGGAAGCACTGGGGTGCAGCACAACACGATGGAAGGATTTTGTGAACTAGTTCTCCTGATCCATTCAGCTGCTGGCTGAACTGCCTCTTGTCAGTTCCTGCTTCTGTTCTGGCTCACAAAGAGAATAAACATTTGCAAAATTTCCATTTTTAGATGCATCACATGCCTTATTATTACTATTAGATGCAAAACCAGAGCTGATTTATGTTCTACCGGTATGAAGTAGATGCATTTTTTAATCTCTTATAATGACATCCTTTTTGAGGTTCACAAGGCTGATCACGTGTTCACAATAGTCCTGGACTGGAGTCTGGCCTTTGACCTTTGTTGCGTGTCAACCTCACTCGCATACATGTACTGTCAGCTCCTAAATGCACGATATGTAATAAAGGAATACAGGCCAGAATAATACTAGTTATACAGTTTTTTTCTCAATTGCCAACACACAAAAACTGGGATTTGTGGCACAATTATTAATACCACTAAATCATGTTTTGACCAGGACTAATTGTAATATATTGTGTTTTGTTTTAGTACAATACAGTAACAATGTTCATGTTATCTTAAATTAGAATAATTATGTCTGGTTTGGAGCATTGAAAAAAACACAATTTCTCTATTTGTATTCATATTCTGCATTTACAGAATGCTATGAAAATGCCAAAGACACTAGATAATAGTGTTTAATATTCAACATATCAGTTTGCAGCTGTCATGAGGAAAGAGCTATTTATATGGTGTTTGAATGTAAAGATGTAATGCAAAGATACCACTTTTAAAAGAGTTCATATCGTTTAAAAGTGTTTCTTTCTAGAGATGTGAGATATTTTTTATTTTTTCAATCCGTTTTAGCTTTTTGTGCGTAGCTCTAGTTTCAGAAATAATGTTTAGGCAGTTGCAAAACACTTTAACAGACTTCTTCATTTTTTATTCCTGTCACCTCCTGTCTGGCAGGTCAGTCTGTCAGAGGACTACCTTGAATGTGTTGCTAAGCAACAGGAGACGCTGCGGCCATTTGGAGACGTCCCACGGGACATGAAGGCAAAGCTGATCCGGGCTTTTGTCACAGCCAGGTCGTTTGTCCAGGGGCTGATAATCAGCGGAGAGGTGGTCAGGAAGGTCTCACAGGTGAGAGAGTGTCTGTTTGTGTGTGTGTGTGTGTGTGTGTGTGTGTGTGTGTGTGTACATGAGCCGTAAGGAGAGACACAGTGAGTGAGTCAGACAGAGAGAGACAGGATGAGTTGGTGGTGTGACAGAAAGAGAGTTCAAGAGTCAGTGTCTGTGTCTTAGTTAGAGAAAATGTGTGTGTGTGTTTGTGTGTGTCTGTGTGTGTGTGAGAGAGAGTGAGAGACACTAAGGCCTGCTGAACTGAGTCCAAGGAAAGCAGATATGATCGATGCATGGTCGTCACACCCTAAATGTCAGGGAAAACATCTCCACCCTAAAAATTAAAAAAAAACAAGGATCATCAAAATTGAAGCATCAGACTCTTCCATCAGAACAAATCTGCCATTTGGAGGGATGACAACAATGTTTTTCCAGCTCTTGATACAGTTTTTCTCCGAACACTGGAAGACGCGGTGTGTCAGATGTGACTGTGCTTGTTTTTTTCTGTGTGTACTGTTGTTAAAAGGCTATGGTTAATATTTGAAACAGCTTATATAGTCACAAGAAAAAAAAATGTACACCCTCCTGTCTCAATCCATACCCTATCACTTAGTATGCTTTAAGTTGCAATTCTGCAACGTAAAGCATACTAAGTATAAGCATATTTACCCTATTTACCACTACTCCCATGCATAGTTATTTACAACACAGTTAATAATTTTGCAAAATGTTCTACTGTCTTTTTGAAATTAAAATGTATGACTAGTTCTTCCTCAAGCAGCTTAATTTTATTTCCCATTGATGTAATAACATACCACATTCTTGAAACTAGCTTGAAATGTGTGATCTATCTCTGTGAACATCATGTCTGCATTCATTTTTGTCAAAGCTGCATTATCGTTATGAGTGCAGACATTTTCTATTGGCACTTAAACCACATTACAACACAACAGTAGTGTAACATTAGCAACAGCATTAGAAAGTTTATTTCTATAGTCCATTTTGTACATAATTCAGTGCACTTTACATAAATGAAAACATAAAGGAACATCTATATTTAAAATATGATTAAAAGATAGAAAGTATGAAATAGTTGGAGACTAATTTCAATACTACAAATAAATAAATGCATCCAAAGGTCTAAAACTGCGTAGAATGCATTTTAGAATAGTCACCCAAATATTATGTAAATCTTGCAAACTTACTGGTGGGATCACTTCCCTCCTTGCCCCTGTTTTGAAGGTGTGCCTCCATCACATCTGTGCAGGATAGTGGTAAAATAACTCAGCTGTGACACTGGACACCCTTTCATAACTTGCGAACATAATCAGAAGCTGACAGTGTAACAGAAACCATGTACTGTATGAAGACAAGAAGAGCTTTCGTTGCTTTCTTGTTCAGGTTGTGTTTCCAATAATGTAACAATACCGCCCTCTGCTGTTTGTCCTTTTCCTTGAGCTATTTGTGCTCTGTTAAGCACGGCCTCGTCGAGTAAAAGACTCAGGACCTTGTATGGATAAATTCCTGCAATATTAAATGTCCTCCCCAGGTCCACCTGAGTCCAGAGTGCACAAAGGCCCTGATGAAGCTGGTTTACTGCCCCAGATGTCGCGGCATGGCCTCGGTCAAACCCTGCTCCAACTACTGCTCCAACGTCATGAAGGGCTGCCTGGCCAACCAGGCGGACCTGGACACCGAGTGGCGGAATCTTATAGGTGAGATTCAAGCCCTAAAGTAAGAATTTGATCATCTAGATGTACTTATTAGTCGTAGTGTATTTACAGACATTGGTCCTCATGAAAGAACCACTCGAAAACTAACAGATTCATTCTTATGTGGCACATTCAAATGTTGACTTAAAATAAGTATATTGGTATATTAATGAGTATTCCTCATTTTGAGCTAAAATTATAATGGCGTAATCTGAATGAATTCATAATCAATATTTCATAATAAAATTACATATAAATAAGACAAGCTTTTTGCAAATTAATATTCTATTCACCACATCATCATGTCTTTTTTTTACTGAGGATTTGTGATTTTATTGGCATATTTCACCACAGTACCTTGCAGTAGTTGTCAGGATATTTCTCTCACTTCAATTAGCTATTTCAGTTCCCTTATACAGGTCACTGTTCAGTGTCATCCTCTGTTGCACCCGACAATGAAACTTGTCCATCCATATATGGTGAATTAAGCAGCGTTGATTATGTTAATGAAAACATCTCAGGAACATGCATGGCCTCATGAACAGGAGGCTTTTATCCGGTGAAATAAAGCAATTTACTGACATTTTTGTCCAGTTATTAAAGCGTCTGGTGAAATCTACTTGGAAGGCTTGTACAAGAAAGCATGACAGATTTAGGCTAATAATATGAAAATGTTCTTGCATGAGGTCCACTGAGTTAAGGTCATAATGAAGTTAAGATAAGAATGCAACTGCAGACGACAAGAATGAAATATGCGTAGGCGTGAATAACCAAACATACATTTTAATGATGTGCATATAAATGTATCTGATATATACAGGTAAACTGTGATTTAAGGGCTTGGCAGCATATCAAGTTTTGTGACCCCAAATATGTCTCTCTCTCCATTCAGACACCATGATCCAGGTGGCCTCTAGTTTCAGCACGGAGCCCAGTCTCGATGTGGTTCTCTCCTCCATCCCTGCTCGAATCTACGAGGCTGTTCACTTCCTGCAGGAAAACATGGACACTTTTACAGCAAAAGTAAAACGCCTCCCAAATTTCCCTGGGAGCTTTATATATATCTCCTGTCAGATGCCATCTCACCTCTCAAATCCTGCACTCTTAGAATTATTTCTCAAACATTTGACCTCTTTATCAGAGCGTCTCATTAAAGCTACAGTTGTTAACTTTAAGAAAAATATTCTTTTGTCATATTTGCTCAGACTGTCACGATATCCTGACATTAGAACACGAGACAGGTAATCTGTGAACACTTTTTAGTGCTAATAATGGCATTTGTAAGATTCCACTGCCAATCAGAGTTATGGAATCTCTACAAGGCTATCATCGCTGCTCTTAAAGCTTGAATACTCGGATCAAGATATCAAACTAGGCAGCGCTGGACAAATATGAAACCAGATTCTGTTACTGTTTCTGTTTTTGGCCTCAAATGTTTTCAGAAACATATTTCAGTGTACTGTTTGGCTGTAAACTTCTCCTATAGGTTGATTTTTTTTAATCTTGCATATGCCATAAGGAGCGCTATAAGGAGGCAGAGGAACCTGATTTTTTCACAGTATGTCCGTGTCATGTACTGTGAGGACAGTTTGAGCAAATATGACAAAAAGTAATTTCTATTCTACTGCAGTTATGAAGGGCAAGCAAAAAGTTGTTTAATAAAAAGTTCTTATCCTCCAGAAGTGCTTGCCTTGCACATTCCTGATGAAGAGGCTCAACAATGTGCTCTAGTTTTATTGGGTTCAACCTCTTACCACTGCATTTTATTGCTTTTATAGATGCATCCTTCAAACAAGGCTTGGCAGCATTATTAATTACATTGCTTGGAATTCATACTTGTACTGATATATCAATGCCCGTTTATTAAACAAGCAGTGAGTGCAGCCGTGAACAGTCTTGGCCTTGTTTTCCAAGCGAAGCCGCTGTAATCTTCACTTTGTTAAGTGTGCAGTTTATTTTCAAGTTTTGTTCAAGACTGTTAACTTGAATGTTAACATTTATGTCAAATCAAGTGAAAAATGTACATTTATATCTGCCTGTTTAATATTCAGCACTGTATGTAATATTAATGTGATGCTATTGGACACATAGGCCATAGCAACCCTCACATGGCAACCAAAGAGCCTCACTGTTTCAAAGACTCGTATGTGGCGACATCTAGTGGATATTTGTAGTTCTTACAAAATGTTGCAAAACGGACCAAACTATTTTTAGATCCGTGATTCTTAATATCAAACTTAAGAGTTCAGAGTTTCAGAACATGTTTTGGTTGATGTGAATCTGTGTGTGTGTGTGTGTGTGTGTGTGTGTGTGTGTGTGTGTGTGTGTGTGTGTGTGTGTGTGTGTGTGTGTGTGTGTAGGTGTACCAGACATGCGGAACTCCAGGTGAACTAGGAACAGGAAGCCCAACTCTTCATGAGCAGAGGAAGAAGAGCGGCTCTCTGACGGCATCTGAGTACAAACCCTCTCCAACCGCTGGGCTCAGATTGGAGATGCAGGTGTGTGGATGTGTCTACCTGTGTGGTTCGGGAGATATTATTAATATTTAAGGCACAGGAAACATAGAAGAGTGTACATGTGAATGTAAGGGTCTGTTATTGTTAGAAGCATTGTATCATTGTTTTTCTTTAATTAAAGAAAATATTTATATATCTTAGAAAACCTTGAATTCCTTCCTATCTTTGCACCACTGACTTTCTTATGTTGACGCTTCATTCCAGGGTGTCATTGTCTATGTTGTATTTGAGTGCCTTTGTTAAAGCTTTTCATGCATAACAATGGATTGTACATTTTGTGTACAGGTAACAGGTAATCCTTTGCTGAATAGATATTGAAAGGATATTTCATCTGATTTAAAACCCATTATGAATTGTTCTGGATTATTTACCCAACTTTATGATCTGGGAGTTGAGACTCACCTCTGACGTAAATAAACAATACCATCTCTGTCCTCAGGTGTCAGATCTGTCCAGTAAGATGAGGGAGATGCGGCAGTACTGGACCCAGCTCCCTGTGGCACTTTGCAGCAAATTGGCAGCAGGAGGTGCCGGGCAGGATAAATGCTGGAACGGCATGACCAAAGCCAGGTGAGGGAGAAACCTGCTCCAGGAAAACATTGCTTGTCACTGGCCAATCACAAGCTTGTTTAGGTTTAAAGTATAACTTCAAGCACTAACTGCATCCAGCCTATCAGCTCTCCATGAATCAAAATGCCCCTCAAATCCAGACTTGGTCTAGATACTGTAAACTAGATTTCATTTAATCAGCATTAAGATGTTTCTTTGCTTTGCCTCAAAAACTTATTTTGGCAGTCCATTTAATATTTCAGTAAAAATTTTGTCCACTTCGGAAAATCTTTTTGAGAGTGCATCCCCGGTGCATCATTCATTCATTCATTCATTCATTCATGTATTCTATATATTTCTGATTTCCATCCTTAAACCCTTGTTGGTGTAAACAATGTTCCTGGAACAAAGCTCTTAAACCCACCACTCCCCGATTCTCCTACATAAAAACTGAATTGTAGAGTCTTGAATAAAAGACTTTCAAAGTCTGAAATCTGCTCAGCTAAAGTTGCATTCATGCAGCACACAAATGGTACATTACAGAAAGACAACTCGTGTTTTTTAGCACTTAAAAGCTAAAAGATACACCTGAGGTCAGGAGTATAAAGCGAGGACACAGGACGACTAGCTTCTGCTTAAATTGCTTTGATACAGGCCAGTTCTCTTCTTGTTGAAGGCCATGTGTATCCTTTGTGTCATGACAAAAGAGGCAACAAGCTATTTCTTCTCAGACAAACTGAAAAGAAGTGGTGAATGGAAATACATTTGATGGTGTTATGAACTGACATTTCTTCCGCATTCCGATTCAAAAGCCCAAGGAGATTCACATCCTGCAACACAAGCAGCCATGGCCACACACGTACAAGCCCAACCCCTCCCTAATCCATGTGGGAATCGATTATAAAACAATTTGATGCCATGTTGATATGTATGCATGTTATCTCAGCCCTCCACCACACATACAAAAACACACATACACACACCTTGCATCCGTTAAAGTGGTTGGATTACAGCCAACTGATGAGATTTGTGCTGAGTACAACACTTAGAAATATAAGACAGTAAAATGGCATGAAATATAGTTATGTGTGTGTTTGTGTGTGTGCGTGTGACAGAGAGAAATGGGAGAAAGTCCATGAAATATAGATTAATCGCTGCGTGTGACAGATTAAAGAAATATGTGTGTCGGAGTGTCAGAGTGAATTATAGCAGTTTGAGACTCTACAGCGACATCTTGTGGATTTCTTAAGAGCTCAATAAATGTCACATACAAATTATAACTAATAAATTCTCAGAGTGGAAGATTGAATGCACTGTTGAAGTATGGAGTTTAAATAGGGTTATATGAATTTTTAAGAGGCTGCTAGAACATAAAATATGTGTGTGTGTGTGTGTGTGTGTGTGTGTGTGTGTGTGTGTGTGTGTGTGTGTGTGTGTGTGTGTGTGTGTGTGTGTGTGTGTGTGTGTGTTTGTACCTCTATCTTTGTGAGGACAATTTGACCCCACACTTCTCACTTCTTTAAAGGGAAATTTGGGAGTTAAAGCATAGGTTCAGATTTTCTATACGACAGACCTTAATGGATCATTCCTCCTGCTCATACTCATGACCATTAAGGGATCCTTTTGTGCTCCCCATAGTAACTTAGTAAGATCATGTTTTTTGTCTTCCTCAGATTGCTGAGGTCAAATATTAGATTGAGTTAAATTTTGGAGTTTATTTATATAACTAACCCCATGTCCCCAATCGCTCCCATTGGGAAGTGCAAAGAGATTTAATTAATAATGAAAGCACGCAAAAACAGTTTCAATGTGCATTTAGGCACCTGATTAACATGGAAAGTATGTGAATTTATTCTTCAAGCTACGTAAACGAAGCACAGAGAGGCTGGGATCACAACAAACTGAAAGAGAGTGACTTCATTCTCTGCTCAGGTAGACATTACTGCATTATGTCCTTACGTTGCAAATAGTTGTTTGATGCAACAATATTGATCTGAATATTGTATATAGAGAACCTCTAAGTGTCAAGCATTAAAAAGCTTTCTTAACAAAAAGAAAACACATGATAAAGCACTTTAAAGCAATATATCAGCTTGAGGCTACAAGCATAACACACCTGAATCTCTCCACTCAAACTGTCAGTGATTGAGAGACATTATGGTTAATGACGGCACAAAGTTTTGACAAGGAAGAAGGAAGCATTGAATAAAACAGACAATATGTCTGTTGTCGATGTTGATCTTGTTCTTTTTTCAAAATGTCCGAGGGAGTACAACAATATTATGGTAGTGAAGAATCGGTGGAGTACTCTTGTCAGTTAGGGCCTTCACAAGTGAAAAAGCACAAGCATGTATGTGTGTTTGTTTGCTTCTGTGAATTTTATTTGTGATCTGCTGACCAGGCGCTGTCAGCACAAAATGACTCATTTAATTTACAAAATTGAGCACAACTTTACAGATTAAGTGCAATCATTTCAAGTTGTCAAGTTAACGAAATATTCCAATAGAGCTATACCGTTTCATTAACCAGATCTTCCCCCTTATAACCATACAGATTTTTTTAAACACCAGAATTTCCCTGAGGATGTTGCCGCACATTAACCTCATATCCCTGCTCTCCTCCAATCAGGTACCTTCCAGAGGTGATGGGTGACGGCTTGGCCAATCAGATCAACAACCCAGAAGTGGAGCTTGACATCACAAAGCCAGACATGACCATCCGGCAGCAGATCATGCAACTCAAAATCATGAGCAACAGGCTGAAAAACGCCCTGGATGGCAACGACGTGGACTTCCAGGATGCAAGTGGGTCCTTTTCCAATATCTGTACTGAAAGATAGCGTTAATATTTCGTAAACTGCACACCTTTTTTTGTTTTGTTTCTGCCTTTCACAAACTCAAACTCTCACACAAACACGTATACCACTGTATGATAGTATTTAATGGTCTGATGCCCTATTTTAAACCAGACCAAATACTCCCAACTAATGACTAATCAGTGTAATTAAAACATTGATTTTAACCCATCTAACGTATTCATGAAGGTCAAGTGGTGCCCACTCAGTAATTAACACTTGCAAACTAAAAAAAGTGGGAGCTGATCAGGAGCTATTGAAGGTGACATCTTTCTTGTCTTCCGTCTCACTCCGATGACCTCCCTAGGTGACGACATCAGCGGCTCAGGAAGCGGGATGTGTGTAGGTGGTCATTGTTCTCGGAACAAACCGGGATTGTACGCCTACCCGCCAGACAACAACCGAGTCAGAGGGGCAGCCGCATCTCAAACCCGCCTCTGTGGCCTCCTACTCCTGCTCCCTTTGGCCATCCTGCTACTTCAGCGATGATGGACCGCCGCTGCCTCCAATCAGACTCTGAAGTCTAGAGGAGGGCTGAACGACGTGACGGACAAAAATTGGGTTTTTTTTGGGTGGGGGGAAGATTAGAACGTAACTTTGCCAAAAAATGAAAAAGACATTCTGGAGAATGAGTGGACGACATTGTCTTTGAGCAAGATGAGCAAAACTTGACAGTGACAATATTCTTTTTATTTAGTTTTGCTCAGTTTTGATGTCGGTGATGTTTGGGTGTGATTCAGTTTGTTGAGCTGGTTTCAATGGATTGTTGGAAGAAGCTGGAGATGAAGAAGGTGATGAAGACAAAGAGAATGATGGCTGTGGATGATGATGAAGATAATGATGGTGATAATGATTTTATTGACACTCTATCAGGTCCATTCGGCTCCAGTTTCCAGTCAGGAGGTGGCAGAGCTCAGTGAAAAAATGTTTAGTTCCCCAATATATGTGGTGCGTTCAACAAGGCTTGTTTTTTTTATGTTGTTTTTTAACTCAAGTCGAGGTTGTCTACAAACATTGTGTAAGTTGTAAATGTGTGTGTACATTAGCTAAAAGACTGGCACTATATTGAGCCATGAATGTACAGTATAATACTATATTGGCAATGAATCCCCCTCATAATCTGTGATGTGGTCGTCCAGATGTTTTGGTGTGTGTTGGCATAAACAGATACATTCATTAGGGTTTATTCAAAACATTGCAGATAAATGATCACATTCCTGAAATATATGAGATGTTGTGATTGCAAGATTTCCCCTCAACTGGACCATTTCAAAGGAAAAAAGGAAATGACCACCTTTTTAACAAATCATCACCTCTGTAAAGAAACAAGCAGTGTCATGAAAGCACTTGTAAACAAGCACAGACACGCAGTTTCCTTAAATCCATTCATGATGCCAGAGAGGACTCCTTGTTGAACGCACACCTGCATTAAATAACTTTAAACAACGTCCAAGCATCACAGTCGCTGATATACAGTAGGTCAAACCAAAGCACTTGTTACACTGAATACTTTTTTATTTGTTTATTTTTTTTTTTAATCAGACATTCCCCCGAGTGCGTTGAACATTTCCTACCACACTTTCACGATGTTTTGTAACTGCATATGTTTAAGAAGAAAAATCATCACAAAAAAAACCTAATGTTTTGTACAAACAGTACAGGATATGTACAGAATATTGACGTCATGAGTACATTTGCCTGGTGATACATCATTTACTCGGCATGCCTTTCTTGCAGTCTACACTACTATACCGGTACATATGGGACTCCTGATTCAAGTCTCTTGCACATACACACATTTACACACACTGGGGTTGTGTATTAAGCAGATTTTTATTCATCGGTGTATTTAATCACAGATTTCTTTCATTAAACTCTGTTTGATTGTTACAGTGGATTTTGCCATGTACATTTTGATTTGATTGTTACTGATTAGCATCCATTAATAAGAAGGAAGCCCTTTATTTAAAGGTCAGAATTGTATAATGCTGTAGCTTTCTAAAGTTTGAGAAAATAAGCATCAGCTTGGGCTTGGAGGCTAAAAATGTAAAATAGAAAGATGTGTGCTATAAACTGGGGGCGTCAAATTTGGGTTTTTACCAGGCAGTGAGGGTCAAACAAAATGACTGAGTTGAGGCAAATACAGTGTTTTGTGTAGCTTGACCCATAGTAGGGATTAAAGTCAGAATCTGCCTCTGCCGCTTCATTTAAAAAAAATAATTTGCCAGGCTTGAAGCACGTCTGTCAGTTGGTTCATCACTTTGATCCTAACTGAAATATCTCAGCAACTATTGGATGGATCGCCATAAAATAGTGTTCCCAAAAGGATCAATCCTATGACTTTGATGATGCCTTGACTTTTCCTCTATAGCACCACAATGAGGTTGACATTTGTGGTTTTAAACAGGCCCTATTATGCTATTTTCCGGGTGCATATTTTTATCTCAAGTTACAGTTACAACATGTTTATATACGTTAATGCTCATAATCCACCTTGTTTTTCTCATCCTGGCTGTCCTGCAGCACCTCTTCTCACCCTCTCTCTGAAACGCTCCATTGTAGCGCTTGCTCCTCCCTCCAGAAAGCAAAGTCTGCTCTGATTGCTCAGCTAGCCCGCTCTGTTGTGATTGGTTAACGTTTTGCATACGTCAGAAATGTCCCGCCCCTTATAAACAGAACTCAGCCCCGTCTTCCAGAGCGGTTCAAAACACTGTTGAAGCCGTCCTCGGCAAAATGCCGTTTAAGGGCGGGCCAAACCAGCCGGAAGGTGTTTTACGTCACTTCTGTAACATTATAACCTCATAAAGTTACGGAAGGGAAGGAGAGAATTCAATCGAGCCGTTTCAGGCAGCTCAGGAGCAGTGATTCTGAGGGGGAGGGTAACTCCTTTTAGGCGTGGACTTCAGGTTTTATACTCTACGGACCTTTTACATGTACAAAAATATATATAACACACTAAAGGAGAGGGAAAAAGTAGAAAAGCATAATAGGACCAATTTAAGTGACATGTCTCAACAACTATTGGACCGACACTCATGTTTGCCAGCAGGATTAATTCTAATCACTTTAGGGATAGCTTAATTTTTAATCCGGAGCCATCAGCGGGTCAAAATTAACACGTGTCCAATACTTTTGTTTATGTATCTGCAAACCGAATTACATTCCTATAAGCCTCAGCTTTACGGTAACCAAAGGTAAACTAAAATGATGAACATGGTAAAGATTATGCCCGTCTGGCATCATTTTGTATGTTAGCATTGTCTTTGCGAGCATGTAAAAATGCTGAAGTTTACATTTCGCTCAAAGTACCACTGTGCCCATATACAGCCTCACAGAGACAGTAGCATGGACTTTTAGTGTTGTTTAAAATGCTCTCTTGCAAGTCCCCCTAACTTTATGGAGGTGCAATACTTAATTATTGGAGGACCCCTCTAAATTATCTCTGTTCCTCTCAGTGAAAAGTCATCTGATTCAGCTTTTCATTGTGTTTCCAGGAATCTATACCTTAACCAATAGAGATATGACCAAGCACCAGTTGCTGTTGTCTTTACATCGCCTGTGCCTGATGCTCTGGCCACCAGATTTAGTCACGACTCACTCCCCGATTTCGCTCTTTTTCTGGAAAAAACTCAATTTGCCAGCTGCACTACAGCTATAAATAAACATATAACTCTTTGTAACAGGCACTGACAAGCCTCATGTGGCCCCGCTGGAGAAAAACGGGGCCACGTGTTGTGTGTGGGGATGACTATCCTGCAACAGTCAGGGGGTTTGGAGTAAATTAATGATTTATTGTCCTGATGCATATACAACAGAATGAAGCAGAGCAGCAGGCACATGCACACGAGTGCACAACATCTTTCACTCTTTAAATGATGGAAAAGTATTAAATGTTTTGGTGTACAGCGCTCACATTTAATTTCTCTACACCTGATCTGAACATCTGTCCTTTTTCTATATCGTGTGTCTTTCCTGAATTGTGTCTTGTCCTGTAATTGTGTGAATTGTGATGTGGAAGTTAAGGTAGAATCTGAACTGAGACTTAATGAGATGTGGGAGGACACATGTGGCAGCCACAGTCTAGCACACTGTTGATTTTACTTGTCTAGACATGAAGATGTATCGATGCTCAGCAATCCGAGTTGAGCTTTCTGTCTTTGATCACCATGTTGAGTCCCCCAGGTGAACATTAACTCCGAACAAAAGGTGTCACAACTCTAGCTGCACAAATTTGGAAAAAAAATCCAACGTACCTCTGGAGACAGCTTAAGCGTAATCATTCTGCTCATGTGGCAGCCGGCAGGTCTAGAATCGATTTCTGGGTCTCCAACAATTTCAAAAGCCTCCGACTGCTGGCTATTAGATAAGACGCATCTCCCTCTCCTTTGTCCGCGTCTTTCTCACACACAGACAACAACTCTTCAATGATGGTCAATGTGTACAAGGATGCAAGAGCCACTGAATAAAAGTGATTGTTATAGTGGTACACGGTGTGGTGTCATGAAAGCTACTGACAAGTGAAATGTACTGTCTGCACAGAAAATGAACTGTCTGAACTGGAAAATGCACTGTCACAGCAATGTCCTGTTGTTCAGCAGCTTTTTCCCCCTTTATACAGACAATGTAAGAGACAAGAAGCTGCAGGAGATGAAGGAGGCGAAAGACAGGACAGAAACTTCAAGGGTAAATTGATCCAAGCCATCAGGGGCTGGAATGTAACTTAGTTCAACTTTTAGCTTGTTGTTGCAGAGGAACTAAAAAACTGTCTCATTGCTCATACAGCTATAAGGGATGCATCTATCCAACTTTTTCTCTCCTGTTACCAATTTCAGAACCTCAAAGTACAAATCCAAATTATTTGCTGCATTTTCTCCAAAATTAAAACCTGTAGACGTCACTCCGTGGAACCCATTAAAATCCTTTTTCATGTAAGATGTCGTGAAGCCGGTGATTTTCTATGGCTCTGAAAGCTGAATCAGTCGTGACTGAATGACTGTGAGGGACTGGAAAAAATAAATTCATAATGACGTTCACAAAGAAACTGTATTTAATATCACCTAGGAAAAAATTCTGCTTCATTTAAGTAATTAACCTTTTACTACCACCCACTGTTCTGCCTGTGGGATGCTGGAAATATGAAGATCTTTCACCTACTGCTAGGGGTATTAAAGTTACATAAATACGAGCATGTATTATGTCTTGGATAGTTTTGGGGGGGTCATTTTGGGTACTTTCAAAAAGAGCTCCCAATCCAGGGTAGCCCAATAGTGTAATAAATCTTTGAAAACCTTATGTCTCAATCCATCAAAAATATTTTGGGGGTTTTCATTTAAATGGGCGGACTCCAAAAGAGAAAAAGGTGTTTAAGGGTTAAAGTTGATAGACTGGAAGGTCAAAGGTGCAATGTGTAGGATTTGGCAACTTCTAGCCGTGAGGTTTCAGATTGCAATAAACTATCATTTCTCCCGTGGGCCGAGCGTGAAGGAGAACGTCGATGGCAGACATGAAAATGCAAAAAAGCTAAAGCCAGGGTTTGGTTTGCCCATTCTGAGTTACTGTGGAAACACTGCCATGAAAAGGACCCGCTCCACACACATATACATATAAAGGGCTCATTCTAAGGTTATTCCCACAAGTCTATCCAGCACACCATGACTTTCCAGCTGTCTTGCCTTTAGAGTGGTGTCTGACTGTTATTGGTATTGGTAATAACTGAAAGATCATCATTCATTTCCTCGACAAAAGACTAAACTCTGGTGAGGCCATAGCCGAAAGAAAGGTCTGGTGAATAAAGTCTAGTGTATTAATGAAGAGCGGTGCTGTGGTTTTGTTTTGATGGACTCGCGTAGTAAGCTGTCAAAAGTCCTGAAACAATCTTGAAATTGTCAGTTTACTTCTTGTATGTAGACTAAAACACTTGCAATTTATATCATTGCACCATGCTTAAAGACTACAACTCCTCCTGTCATTATACACGAGCCAGTGACACATATGCACATGCCCTGTGACTGACTTTGGTCCTCTCGGTTTAACTGCTGTACTGCAGTTTGACCGCTGTGTGTCGCTGTCCCGTCACACAAGTCGCCATGCCGGGGAGGGTAAGGTAGGGGTGGGGGGGGACCTGTCCATTGGGCATTCAGCTTGGGTCAGGTGGAAGGGAACGGGTGATTGGTTAACGAGCCACCATACGTGTCCCCTGATTGGACAGAAAGGTGCGGGAGGCGAGAGAGAGAGAGAGAGAGCGGCGCCGGAGATCCACCAGCAGTGTATCTGCTTCAGTCCCCGCTGACTCCGCCGGTGAAGCACACACACACACACACACACACACACACACACACACACACACACACACGCACACGCACACGCACACTGGAGGGTGAGATGTGACTGATAACCAGAGGAGTACAGCGTGTTTCTGTGGGATTTTTTTTTAATTTAACTGTCAGCCGGCTAATGAGAGAGGACAAGCTGCGGGTCATTTCGGCCATGCGGGCCATGCGGGCCACTTGGGTTGCGGTGCTTCTCGCTGTGATTACACCGGTGTGCGCAGTGGAAGGTAGGTGTGCAGAGAGGGTGGAGGAGGGGGGGGGGCATTTGTCTGTTCCCGTAGCGCAGGGTGAAAGCTTGAATGAATGTAACTGTGGTTAAAGCTGTCCTGTCAACTCTCCTGCTTCTTCTTCTTCTTATCCTTGTAATATTCTTTTGGACTTTAATTTTCCAACAGAAACTTATGTTGTGATCCTGAATATAAGTGCGACTCATTTAGGATTTATAATAATAAGTTTTCTTGTTCATCAGGGTGGGTGGGGTTTAATAGGAGGCTTCACTTACCTTAAAGCTGTGGAATTTTGGACATGAATGAATCTGTGGCTTATTGGAGGTTTCTGTAATTACTAAATTTCTGTAATAAGTCATTACAAAATAAGTCACTTGCAGTAACCTACTGTTCCACCATGCTCTTCTGAAAATGTTTATTCTACATGTGTACGATAATCTATTTGTCTTCTATTAATCTTAAGGGGGCACGATATACATGCTAAGTACTACCAAGCATTGAATAGCACAATAATGTTTCTTTCAATTACATGATTTAATCAGAGAGTATTGCCTTATTATGATTTAAGAGGTATTCACCTGTAATCTAATTGCACTTTGTAATGTTCTATGATATGCATATGCTGTGCACATATATTGTGTGGTGTTTAGTACCAAACATTACTGTGTTTCTCCCCCATGAGTGCACTGGAGTAGCTGCTATTTACACAATCGCTGCTGCACACTTGGAGTGGCAAAGTGAAAGATAATTATGGCTCACAGCTGTAGTAGCAGTGACTGCTGACACCTCCCCTGCCTCTCCTCCTCCCACTCCTTCCCAACATCACCTCCTGCTTGTCTCCAAACATCACCTTCTGCCTCTTTTCTTGCACCTCTCCAAGAACCATCTCCTGCTACTTCTCCCAAAGCATCACCAGATGATGCCCCCGCTGCTCTCTATGCAGAATCAGCTCCTACTCCTCCACAAGCATCGCCTGCTGCTGCTCCTCCACAAGCATCGCCTGCTGCTGCTGCTCCTCTTTGAGCATATCTTACTGCTGCTGCTGCTTCTCTGCACGCATTACCCACAGCTCCCTCTGTTCCTTCTCCTCACGCGTCTCCTGCTGCCAGCGCTTCTCTCTTCAATCCTCAATTTTTTCTTGCTGCACCTCACCATGTATGACCTCCTCCTCCTTCTCTCAATGCTTTACGATGCTCCTGCTGCTACTCACCCAGAATCCTTTTCAGCCACATGCAACACCTCCCGCTGCTCCCTTTCTGACTGCTGTAACTGCTCCTTCCTAAGCCTTTCCTAACGCCCCTGCTGCCATTTCTCCCCAAGTATTGCTGTGTTGTTTCATCCTAAGCATCACCTCCTGCTTCTCCTTTCCAAGCATCCAGTTCAACTCTGCTCTTTTACTTCTCCTGTTGCTAAAGAATAACCCAGTCCACTTCCAGCCACACAGCAACCTTGTCTGCTCTCTCTTATACTCCTTCGCAAACATTCCTTACTTGTTCTCCTCTTGCTCTTCTCCAACCGCCTCCTACTGGCGGTCCTCCTGCTCCTCTCTGAACATTATCTATAGATCCTTCTTAATAATTAATAATCACCTATTGTTGCTCCGGCTTTTTATCCTCATACATCAATTTCTGGCACTGCACCTCTCCAGCTTCCTCCTCAAGCATGACTTTCTACTAATTATCCTTCTTTTCCCCCAAACATCACCTACAGTTTTTCCTATTGCTCCTCAGCAAGTATCTCCTCTTGTTGTTCCTGATCATGCGCCACCCGCTGCTCTTTATTACACTGCTCCGGCTGCATTTCCTGCTACGCCATCCTCCCTATCTGTGTTTTCTGCTACTCTTTCCCACTAATCTCCTACTGCTGTCGCCACTGCTGCTCCTCCACAAGATCCCCCTTCTAGATCCCTTTAGCAGTGTCACTGTTTTATCTTAGTTTAGTTTAAAAGGATAGCCACTCATCTGTTGTTTTATCAAGGCCAAACAGACGGTCCGAGATGATAGGCCATTTGGGTTAGTCGGCTCAACCGGCATGTATAGTTGTGTGTCATCTGCGTAGCGTTTGAAATTTGTATTGAACTCGTAGATGATGTTACCTGATGGAAGCATAAACAACGAAATAGCAGGGGACCAGGACGGCTTCCTTGTGCAATACCAGCAAGTCATGCTTCACAGATGCATGATCGCTCGGACTAACTTTTCTACCTATAATGTATGATCAAAGCCAGTTTAAAGCACTGAAGGAGAGACAGGGATCCATGTCCTCTACCGCATCTCCTCCTGTTCCTCCTCCTGCTGCCGCTGCTGCTACTGGTGGTGCCTTACGGAAGCGCTAGATTAGTCTACTGCTGTGTTTTAATGGTGCGCGTAATGACGGGCTCCGTAGTGAGTCTCCCACACTATGAGACATGTAAATGAGCAGTTCTATTTTGATTAAACAGAACACTGTATGTGGGTGTGTGTGGTACAGAGAGAGAGAGAGAGAGAGAGAGATAGGTAGGAGGTTAAGATGAAGAAGAGAGACAAATAGGTACAGTGTGGGTGGTGGGTTGTTTTGTGGTCACGGTGGCCTTTTCATGGTAAGTAGGTGCTTAATGAACTGAAGCATAAGCTGATCTGAGTCTGTTGTTGTGAAATAGACCCACTGCTGACACAGTCACTGCTCTGTGTCTCTACTCTGTGTACACTATTACAATTCTCCGTAAACTTTCAGACTTTTTTTTTTTCCCAAAGGCCTGACTAAAACATTTTCTGGGCCGCTGTTATTGGCTGGTATCAGCCTCTCACAGATCTATCAGTATCGATATGTAAATATTGATTGGAGTTTAATTTGTTGTAGGGCTGCAGCTCAAGATTCTTTTATCAATTAGTCTGCCAATTATCCTCTTGGATCGTCAATTATTGGATTCATTGTTTAGTATTTGAAATATTAAAATTGTGAAAAATGTCCTTAAAATTATGGCTGGGTGATCTAACGATCTATGTCTGCAAACAATATAAAAATGTATTTTTTGTATGTATATTTATATTTTGGCATTGCCCATCCCCGCTTACCAAACCACAGATGAACAATTAGTCTAAAAAGGTGCACAGTGTTGCACATAGTGGTTTTGATGGTTTACTTTTTTGTGAAACTCATAGTAGGCCATATTGCGATTTTGATAAACTTTTGAATAATTGTGCATCCCTAGTTAAGGCAATATTGAAGTCAGCTGACCGACGCTTTATGTTCTGATCCTCAGACCCAGCACAACCAAAACAAATAGAGCTTTTAAGTAAGTCAGACATGAACTAGAAAAACAATATTTTGTAAAGTTTGTTGAAAGTTTGTTAAAAGTTTCCTTGTAGTTCCCCACGACAGGCATAGTCAGAATCAGTTGTCATAACCGTCAAAGTGTGCCTTTTTTGTTCTTCACCTTAAATGGACTCCAGACTACAGTCCACAGAGATACACTAAAACATTAACACAGTCTTTTGTTTGTGGCTGCTTAAGTAGGAATAGTATCTCTGTTGTCAGTAAATGGATAAATGAAATAATCTGTGGAGAAGCCACACATTCTCTTCGTGAATCTAAAAAACTGATTGCCATTCACTTCAAAAATCCAGTATTTGTCATACTTAAGTGTTTTATCTATCTGCCTCTTTGATTTTCTTGTTTCTCTTGAATTTTCTTTTGCCCAAATCCTGCTGACTGATATGTATGATGTGAGTACGTTGCTAGATTTGAAAGGTTTTTGTCTTGATCATATCTGTTGTTTACAAATGGACCCAGAAGCCGCTTTTTGAAAGCGTAAAGTCACGCATTCTTTGCAGATTTCGGCCAAAATACTAGAAAAGTTTGCACTCAGGAATAAAAGTATAATGAAAACATCACACCGGCTATAGCCGCTCGCTGTCATCTATGTTACCTGATATTGCTGCACAAATACAGTGACCTTTACATTCCCCCAGGGCTTACACCTTTTCATAGAGCCCAAAATGCAGTTCAGTAATCCAGAATTTGACCCAGTCATTTTGAAAGTCAATGCAAACCCTGACCCAGCGGATATCGTTGGGTATAAGTGCTACATATCCCACAAACAAGCCTTGGGAGGGGTGGCAAAGTCATCTGCATCTGAACCAAACGCCCAGTCAGCAGCAGGCTCTGTCACTGAAATTGCTGATTTGTGTCAGTGTTGAGTGTCGAGAGGTCGAGGAGTTAATGTCTTTCCGCTTTTTCATGCAAGAGCTGCTACTTTAGTCACAGCCTAAATTAGGAATCTGGTGCGTCATGACTACATGTAAAATATGCACCTTACATATGAATAACTGCAAATATCATTCTGCTGCTACGCGTAAACTATTTCCGTCCTTTCCCCCAGAGCCTAAACACATACGGGCCGTGCCCCATCTGTCATCTTGTGGGAATGCGAAAGGTCAAATATCGTAGATCCGTTTTATTTATGCCGGTGTGAACATGAAGTAACTATGAACAAATGTGTTTGTGTGTGTGTGGGCATCTAATGATGGACAACATCTCCTCAGGGAAACCTATCACATACTTATTGCAAATAGATATGCAGATGATACACTGCACGTACACATCACCGCCGCCACGCATACGTACACGCATACGTACACGCATACGTACACGCATACGTACACGCATACGTACACACATACCGTATCCTGCACCATGCTCTGCCAGCTCATGTTTAAAAGATACGGTTTCTATATTCATCTGGTGACAGGTTATCAATGTGACAGACAGATTGTTGAACTGGGGAAAAGTAGGAGCCTGGAAGAAGATCCTTCACTACGGTCCTGAGGCTTTTACTCCCAGTCTATTTTTCCTCAGGGCCTCTCGTCAGGATTAAATATTTATTTCCATGTAGCATTGAAATTGTTTCGGAATACATTTTCTTCTGTAAGGTACTTGGAACCTGTGAGAATATTTACTTTCTGCTGAGAGACTCACAGTCCCGGGATTTGGTGCTGTGTGCTTCCCATGGTGAATTGGGCATCAAGAAGCAATTTCAGAACAGTAAGTCTGGTTTTGGAAACTGTGCTTCTCTGATCCCACACAGGCTATCAGACCTGAATATCACAGCTTTCGGTAGTTCAGGAAGTAATTTCCAACAAAACATGCTCAATGTTTACTGAGGTGTGACTAATAACTTCTATTAGTGTGAAAATAAATCCTTAACTATGTATCTTCACACCTTGGCTGTGAATTTTCACACAACTCACAAATCCTCTTATATTCGAGGAAGAACTTGTTGTGATAAGTCAGTCTAGTCAGTTACTGAGGAGAGATAGCTTTTTGTTAATGCATACTGTTGGCAGCATTGCTATACCAAATGTTTGGTCGCAATTTACATCTCTGTCTAATGTGGGTGGTGGATGAGATCTTTGCAACGTGATCCTAAATAGTTAATACTGTATCTGCAGCTGTAGCTAGTTTAAAAGTCTCAAGTCCTTTAGGGCAAGACTAAAAATCACAGGTCCAGATGCAAGTCTTAAAAAGTTACACAGCCATGCTGTATTAATAGTACTTAGTACCAAATAATAAATAAAAAAATTCAGGCTGTTTTGCTATTCAAGGCCTGCCTGACACTGTCTCACTTATATATATATATTTTTTTTTTGTTACGAATAAAAACGTGAGTAAACTTCTTTTGGCTGCCAAGTCCTCAAGTTTAAAGTTGTGGCTGTAGCAAAACCAGCACAGTGTAACTAAATTACATACAAAGACCTTATTTGGCACTTTGTGCTCGCAGTATTGTAACTAGTGAGTAGTGACTGAGTCTAGGACTAGAGAAGGTAAAAACCATTCATAATATGGCACTATAACTGAACCGCATACACATTGTTACTATGTAGAGGTTACAGGTTTAGATCCTATTAGATTCCTAAAGTCCTTAATTGATCCTAATATGCAGAGAATGCATCAGTGTCTGCACATACAACGTAAACCTTGAACCTGCTAAATACATACATTTTCTTGCACAGCAATCTGTAAACCCAACATTTACCTATTATCACCTTACAAAGTAGTAATGTCAGATACTATTTTTTTCCCCTTCCCGATACCGATTCAAATTGCTGACAATTTGCTAGCTCTAAAGTCACACTCTCCGCTAGCACCTGCTTGACCGATGCAGTCCATGTGCGACACTCAACAGAGAGTAGAAAGAAGTGAGATGGCTCATTTGGCTTCTTCTTCCATCAACGAATTGGGATTTAGCGATCAGTTTTTTTTCCAGAACTGATGATGGCTTTTTAATGATCTTTATTGAGAGTTGCACATATGACACCTGTAGTTGTAGTTGTTGTTCCTGTGTAGCGTTAATGAGCCGATAAACCATATGATAACCTGATACTGGATCAGTTGATAGACTTGTGGACTGTATCTGAGGCATTTCTTATACTGGTATAGATATCGGAACATTTCTATGCTCAAGTCAATATGCACGTTACGTGTGTGCAAACAGCTGCCTATTTAAACATCATATAGGTAATGTGCAACAATGGCATTAATTTCGTCTTTCGCATCAAGACGCCTTTTTGTTCACCTGATGAATCTAAATACATTTTTACAATTCTTTTAACTCTGTTTTGTTGTCCACCAACTAATGAGAAAGATATCTGTCTCTTTTGTTGCTAATATAGATAGTTGCAAACTTTTTTCTGCCTGTCATTTGTGCTTTGCAGGAAGTCTACTGTCGGTTTATTAGGGCTCTCTGCAGGTAGAGCAATTAGAGTGAGCCAAAAGACCAAAACAATGAGCTGAGAGACACTAAAATTACCAGTAGATCTTAGTGGATTATATAGCGGCTTTCAGCCTGACATGGAAAATCTGCGCTGGTGTCCTACCTCATCCAGAAAGTGCTGTGAAACAAGACAAGTCATCTGCGCTGCAACCTGCTCAGTGAACATACCGTTCGTATGAACAACACTCAATCAGCATCCAAGCACATTTATTACAAACATTTAACTCCAATCACTATTTCTCCTCCACAGCTGCCATCACTGACATGTTTAAAAATGCGTAAATTGATTTTAGCTGTAGAGAGAGAAGCAGAAGGCTTGTGCATAATAAACACTTCACCACCCAAACTCCTCAGGTTATTTGCATAGCAAACTAGTCTAAATAGATTATATTTCCCAGATATGAGACTATAATTGATATAGAGCACTGGTGGGCATAAAAGGAATGAAAGAATCCTTTGTTTTCACCTAAAAATTCCCCCTTTCATTTCACTTGGATCCATTATGCTGTCACTTCAACTAATTTGCAGCTCAAAGAGTCACATCAATAAACCGCTGTACTAGACAGATGGAAATGGCATGCTCCTTGAGTTGTTTTGTCTCCGCTTTTTCAACATGCGAGGTAAGCGATGGCAACAATTGCCCTTTGTTTCAGGCTGAGGCAAAACTGTTTTGTTTCAGCCAAAGGTAATACTTGCAGTAGACTTCACCACAAAAAAACCCACCTTATTTATCTTGACCTCAGGCCTCTGGCTGACTTCTCTACCTGCCGGCCATAGAAAATAAATTAACAGGAAGAATGAGAGAATTTAAAATATGCGTTCACTTCTTTTGAAAGCAAATTAGACATAATGAGAAGGAAAGATTGCTCCAGATTGCGGTTCTTTTAGTTATCCTGTAGTCATGGCACAGCACCATTATTTCACCTCAGAAGTGTTACATGCATATTCTTATGTGGTGCTGGCTTGCAGTATACAGAAAGTGAAGTGAATAATATATTTTTTAACATTAATATCACAATTATATCCAAGAATAATGAGGCCAAACCTGGTTGGAGTGCGAACACGTGTTTATATTACGGCTGCAACTAACTATCCTTTTCTTTGTGGCTTAATCTATCATTGTTATTTGTTGAAATTAAGTAATAATCGCATGGTTTATGAAATCTTCAAATGTGTTATAAAATAACCATCACATGTTACAAGAGACCAGGGTGACACATTCAGACTTGCTTTTTTTTTGGGCGGGGGATTCAAATGAACAATGATAAAATCTATCCAATTTTTTTGTTAATTTGTGTTAAATACACTACTTATAACCCTATTGTTTTTTATGAAACGATACATTAATCGACTACATTTATTTCAACACTAGGCTTCTCTTCATTTACGTGTTAGAATTGTTTTCATTCTTTACTCTCGAGCTACAGTTTGGAAGTTAATCAATTGAAATACACTTAATCAGTTTAGTAGTTAATTGCCAACCAGTCACAGAACCCATCGGCAACGGGTGTGTGACCACAAGGGGCTTTATTTCTGGGGTTCTGGTGAAGCCAGCAGATACCCGGGCCAAGACTTCCCTTTCCGTGCAACGCTGATTGTCTACAGTCGGATTGGCAACTTAAGGTGCAACACTGGTGTTGAGAGACAACATTTACGTTTGTTTCACGAGTAGCCAGTTAACAAGCTCATTTCAAACAAATAAAAAGCAAATTCATCATCATTCAATAGCCAGTGTGTTCCCAGATTGAATTTTGGCCGATGTTGTCCATATTGATTGTTTACCTGCATTCATTCAAAGCCTGATTGAAACGGAACACTCCTGATACCAAAAGCTTGTCCTGTTTCCTTAAGCAGAGGAATGCAGAATCTGTTGATGGAGATTAATTGCGTACTATCAGATATGCAATAAGGCTTAACTGATTTACACTTTAAGCTTTTGTGATTATGTTTTTCACTAGTAACCAGAAGTGAAAGGGATTACTGTCAGAAATTCATGAACAAGCTTACTCCAAAATTGTCTTTCTTATATGTTGTTTTTTGTTAGCTTGCCAGCTTTACAACCTACAACCAGTAATCAGGGTTGTTCAGATCTGGAAGGTGTTTACAGTCCCTTAGCGCCACTGAGCCGACAGCCTGTGTGCAGTCACTGGGTCTAATGTTAAGTGTCCTGTGACATATACTAGCTGTTCGTGGATATACCTCCAAACTGTAAATTGTTTTACATGTGTTAAACACAGAATATGTGACCTGTGGGTGAAGAGGTTTTGAACTTGTTTAAAACCATCCTTGATGGGACCGAGTAATGTAATGAGTGGGATAATGTAACAAATGACCTTTGCTGTTGAGTACTTAATAGTAGTATCGCAGTATTATTAAATGTAAACCTTTCTATCCAGTTCAGTTCTTTTCCATTCTTCCCTTCTGCATGCTGCAGCTCTGAGTTTAAGACCTTTATAGCTCAGCATATGATTGAACATAATGGCCCATTATTTATTTGCTGGTCGAGAGTTGGCCCTCTGCCAGCATCTTGAGGGATCCTGCCGTGGGCATATGGTCTCACAGATAGCCATGCTGGATGTTAAGGACTGTGTCATTGTTGGAAGCAAAAGAAAATGGGGAGAGAACATAATGGGTGAGAGAACGCACATCAGTGAATTCGCCTCACCTTGAAAAGGTTGCGCGGGGAAAGTGCCTCATCGGGAATTTCAATCAGTTTTGATTTGAATGTAATGTTGAACAGTGTAAAATTGCTCAGTGATAGGTTCAGTAAATTTCAAATCTGTCTTAAAGCATTACTCAGGTGTCCATATGGACGAGGAAAGAGGTTTTATCTGCTATATTCATTCCTCCAGCTGATACAGACTGTATTCCCTCGTATTCTGCTTCTTATAGGAAATAGGGGACACAATCCACAGCCCTTGTTCAGTGGAAAACAGCTTTATCTGACGCATATATAAGGCATCATCATTCTGAGTTAGACAAATTAAGTTGATATCCTTCAAAGTTACAATTCTTTCTATTAAATTCACTCTTTGTGTTTCCCTGTTAAGATGCAGTGGAGGAAAATGACACTATTTTAGTTTTTCTATAAAGGCTGTAACTTCAGAGATATCCACTAAACACTTTTTTAGCAAAGAGTGAGGTTTGAATCCAGGCTGTTGCTTTAAGTAATCTGCTTTAGTGCATGTGGTGTCTGTCAGGTAAGCTACCGGGGTATTAACACATACTACATTGGAAGTGCATTAAGAAAACCTCTTTCAATATTCATATTGGCACCTGATTATTATTTTAAGATTGACTTGAAAAAAACCCAAAAGTCTATCATGATTTTCTTTTTGTGCTCAAGGTGATGTCAAACAACAGACGAAATGTATAATCCTCACAAGTTAAAAACCCGGGGACTGACATTTTTCTTGATAAATGATTTAAAGAATTTACTTCCAAAATACTTTTCAATAGATTTTCTGTTCACTTAAAATCATAATCAACGGTCTCAGCCATGGATTTTTCACATTTTCAGCAGCTGTCAGAAATGATTTGTGTTTTTGACAAGACCATGAATTGTTTCTGAATGTCTAAAATGCATTCTCCTTTTTATTGGTAGTATTTCCTTAAAAGCTCTGTCAGTTCACAGTTGTAGTTCTCTACCTGCACAGAGTACACGTAATATTATCCGCTGTTGCCATTTCAGTTTAAACTTTATCAGCTCGCGGTAGGTTGACCAAGCACCCATGCTCTTATAAAGGGGTTCACACTTGCTCGGTTTCATCCACACCTACCTTTTACAGCCACAGGCTGAACGCTAAGCTGCTCTGCTGGAGCGGCGGCTATTCAGTGGTTCTGCTCAGGAACAGATGGAAACTGACCGCAGGAAAAAAAGAGAGATTACTGTTCAGGTCCGACATGTGTATTCTAAGAGTCAGCTTTTGTCTGGAAAAATGTCACATGCTTGAACAGTGCACTTATCATGACCCAACATTTCTTGCTTTTTCTTTCTTTCGTTACATTTTTTCCCTTTTTTTGTTCTCCTTACTAAATTTCCATCACAACAGGGGCAAAGCTAAAACCAGGGCAGAACAGACAGGCGACGGGGGCATTTTTAGTTTGACAGTTTTACTCTGCGTGACATGAGTTCTAATAGAAAACCTCCTGAGAGATGGAGGAGGATAGAACATGAGTTAAAGCAAAGAAAAATACATGAATACAGAGACAATGAACTTAGGTGTTAGCCCTCTGCAGTCTGATATATGGAGCAGAGAGCCAATAAGTGTCAGGTCCCACCCACTAGGGAGCCATTTTAACAAGCTCTTAGTGTTTGAGTGGCTGTTAGCAGGCTTGTAATCCAGCCTGGCAATTTCTGACTGCAGTGAAATGAAAGTTTTAAAGCTGTGAACACATACAAATGTATGTACAAGTAAGCTAAATATAGCAACCCCTTTATTTATTATTATTCTTTAAGGGATTGTCTTAGATAAAGATAGAATAGATGGAAGGTACAAAGCAAACATTCTGTTGGTCATGAGCCAAATTCAATATTCACACTGCAAACATACAGCTTCACTGCAATCATTCAGTGTGTGTTTTAAGCCAATGGTCCACCTGGACACTTCTGAGCTCTAACACAATTCTTCAGCCCAAAATGAGAAAATCAATTTTTGATGTGGGGCCTGTAGTAAACACTAATGTACAATATACTTGATTTTTTTTTTTTTTTGTATGAAATCTCCTTCACTGGAACACTGACCTCTTTGCTGCACTCTTCAAGCTCATGTTGTGTTTTAGTTTTATACCATTCTTAATCCAGCCACCACATGAACACAGCACACAATATGTTGCAGATTGAGAGAGATGAGATTCATCTCTAACAGGATGATAGGAGCCCTTAATGCAGTAAAATGCACCTAAGGGAGAATCACAATGTATATTGACTTGGGTATGATGGTGATCTCACGCCCACACTATCCTCATAGGTAGTGAGTTTCATACAATCTCACATAGAGAAGAGTGAGCCCCGCACGTCAGCCTCTTGATAAATTCATAATTTCCCACAGCAGCCATTATGAGATTCACATTAATTTATTTTTCTTTCAAATTGTATTATTGCGTTTGTTAAACTGAAGTGAGTAACAACCAAAGTAGAGTCTTCTGTGCATTGTAATGCAGTCCAATAAAAAGTCTGCAAATGTATTATACATTTGAGCTGTTTTCAGCAGTTGGTTTCAGTTGCACATTCTGTTGCTCACAGCAACCACTACTGGAGTTGGATCATTTTAACTGACATTGTTACAGTTGCCATTTTGTCAAATTTTGACATACATATTTTATTTACTCCCCACATGCCTTATTGGATCTTCATCTTTTTTTTTTATAGCTGTTTTGTGATTGTAATTTTTCATTTTTTTTTAGATTTCTGCTATCGTACATTTATGTATTAGACAACATTTTACCTCACACAGACTGCCGGACGCTGCTCTGGGTCAAAGGGATCCCGGTTAAGTCTTTAGCCTGTCCGACTTACTTTTTCTTTTATTAAAAAAGTGTTGCAACTGCTGCAAATTCGAATAGTTTTGATGCCAAAAATTTGCTGCCAATTATTAAGCTTTTTCATATTGTTTATTTGTCACAACCCCCAAGTGTGTAAATGCCTTTTACTGTGCTGCATGTTATTAAGTGTTTTAGGTATTTTATCTTTTTCTTAATTTATAATTAAATCCTAGTATCATATTGTTCAAAATTGCTGCTAGTCAACATTTCAAGGGCAAACTCTTCAAAGTCTTATGCTTTTATTGGAAGTATGTTTAACTGGCTGTATGTCTGTGCACCCCCACACAGGGATGGAACAAGAAGTATTCTCAACAAACTGAACATTTTAAGACAAATTGCATTGCAATGCAACTCACCTCATGCTTTTTGTTTAAATGTCTCATTGTTTTCAGTATATTTTTGCCAATAGGCTGATGACTACCAGACAAATGAAAAAGGAATGGGAATAAATATTTTGTGTCCCCCAACCTGGTACTGAAGCGAGCTGTAAACAAGCTGTACATAAAATCAAATAGGCATTTTTGTAAACAATCTGTCTGACAAACATAATCTCGCCCTTACTGGTGACATTGATAAAATATGTAACTATTATTTTGCAAGTTAAACATAACGTCCTTGACGTGTTGAAGTCTAACTTCACATCACTTCCTCTTCACTGCTTCTCTGAGTGTAAAGTATATATTTAAGGCCACAGCAAAGAGTAGGCTCGCACTCAGTCGGGGACCCAATTTATACTTGAACACTGACAAGCTGTGCTCCAAGTCCCAGCAAAAGTAAAAGACAGCAGCGACGGGCAGAGGTCAAGATGGGGAGGGAGGGAAGCAGATTCACAGAGGAGAAGTGGAGTTGGATGCAGCTGTTGGATCCCTGAGGGCGGATCCAGGAGGAGACACCGCCTCATCTCTATTACAGTGTGTGTGTGTGTGTGTGTGTGTGTGTGTGTGTGTGTGTGTGTGTGTGTGTGTGTGTGTGTGTGTGTGTGTGTGTGTGTGTGTGTGTGTGTGTGTGTGTGTGTGTGTGTGTGTGTGTGTGTGTGTGTGTGTGTGTGTGTGTGTGTGTGTGTGTGTGTGTGTGTGTGTGTGTGTATGCACTCAAGCGAAGCAATGTGCTTGACTAGAATCCAACACTTGACTTTGACGACCCTCTCTCACACACACACACACACACACACACAGACAGACACACACGGAATCTTCAAGGCACAGATGATAAGCTTGGTACCCATCAAAGTGACATAGAAACACTGCTGATAGTAAAACTAAACTCAGAGGAAGAATGTGTAGAATCAAATTCATTTTTTAAGCTTTATATAAACAAAGATAAACTGAACTCATATTTAACCCCTCGTCCTTCATCAGCAACTCATCCTGCTAAGGTTACTTAACCTATGAGCACTGCTCCCACGGCCAAACACGTCTCTCACATTGCTTAAATTGTTTAGGTATGCTTGGTTTACCTTAGCTTGCATGCAGAATTTCATAACCATCTTCACTGACTCAGAAAATAGCTGGGGCATGTCACGGTGCTGGCGACCTTTTGGCGAACTCTGCTTCTTAAATTACATATCTTGACGTCTAAATCTGTTCTGCTCACCTCTGTGGCACAAAACTGGTGGGTTTACGAATGGAGAAATGGATTTTGAAGAGTTTTTCATGTCTGTTCAGTGCTGGCACTTGATTTTGCAGCACCTCTCCCAAATGTTTAAAGTGGCCTCTCAGCATTTAAATGAGTAACAGGAGATATGAAATGGTACATGTTAAAGCATTTTATTTTTCCATTCCATTGTTTGGAACAGTAGTGATCAAATTTAATGAGTATTTTTTTTGCAACTACTTCTGCAACATCTGTCAACGGAGGCGGTTTTAAAGTTGTTTTTGTTTTCTACTGTGCTGTTACCTTGGAAGGTATTGCATATTGTGTTGCCAAATTGATTGTGTAATTACTTACAGAGGTTACAATAATTTCAATTTTCGAAATCCGAGTGAGTCATCCAGAATTTGTAGCTACACTTACGAAAAAATGATGCGTGGCAGTTCGTAGATATCCCACAAATTGTTTTTGTATGTCATCCATCTATCTTGAAGGAGGAAGTAAAAAGACCACTAAAGCACACGCAGGGTGGGTGGATGGGTCCAAAAGCAGAAAATTTCGAGACCGCTGTTGGTTCCCCATGTGATACGAGACGCCATGTTCATTTATTTGTCATGTAACTTGGGCACTTCGGTAATGGCATTCCCAAAGTTATTTCAAACAAAACTTCAACATTCTCCTGAAGTGAGTAGTTTTGTTGCCCAAACCTAACTGAGTCGTTTCCTGTGAAAACTGACATTCATTTAGAAAAGAGCGTATGCATGTACTGAGTGAATTGACACGTGTTGCTGGCTTTCGTGTGAAATGCACAAAAGATTAGAAGTAACTTTTTGTAAGATATGATAAGAATCGTTGTATGAAGATCAGTTGGAACGTTACAAGGTTCGTTTATTTGTCATTTTACAACACAGGGTTTCACAATGAAATGTAAGTTGTAGCCTCTTAACACTGCACACACTTGGAACATATATACAATTATTTAAACTAGAATAAAGTAAGACAATACATGCAGTTCCTTATGTACATGATAATCTAAACATTTATAAACACAGAGTATGTACAGTATGTGCAATGTCAGTGTTATATGCGTACTTTAAATACTGGTATATAGACTTTGGTTTATAGTGGGAATGAGTGTAGTGTAGTGGTATGGTAATATACAAAACTAGCATAACAGAAAGTTCCACGTCCTGTTTTATTGGTGGAGTGTGGAGGATGAGGTTTAGTCTCACAGTCTGAGGAAAGAAGCTGCTCTGAAGTCGGGTGGTACGACAGCTGATACCTCTATCGCTTGCCAGCCGGCAGCAGGGCGAACAGGCTGTGGCTTGGGCGGGTATTGTCTTTTAATATCCTTTGAAATGAATTGGTAAGTGATCAAACAGTTCGCTCAGCAATGTGACATCTTTTGATTTTCTGTTGATAATCTGTCAAAATCAATCCGCAAAGGTTAAATCTTTTATATACTCTTTTAAAATAAAGACGCTGATTCAGGATGGGTAATATATCTTTGTTTTGTCTAAATGATGATATGAGACTAGATATTCACAGATTTGGGATATTGTAATATCGTAATGTGACGTAATTAGTGATGGCTTTTGTTAAAAAATGCCATTCACAAATGACAAATGTCCAAGATTACTTATTCAAATGTCTGTTTTTTTTTATCCCAACCAAACATATTTAGTTAACATTGATATAAAATAGAGAAAAGGGGCAAATGATCACATTTGAGGAGCTGTTCAGTGAAACAGAGAATATCTGACAATTTTGGTTTAAAATAAAGAAAAATGTATTGTATGTTTTTTTTTCTGTGGATTTTTTTCCCAGTGTGAAGATCACAAACTCTTTTACTTTCAGGTCCATTTTATTGATGAGATCACAAACATTGAAGAGGTCCCAAAACCTCAACATATAAAACCCCAAATTTCTACTGCATGACTAGAAACTAATAGGAGACTTTCGATATCCATATAAAAGCACCAATAAAAGCCCCAACCCAGTGCTGCCTCCTGATCTACAAAGGTTTCTTCCTCTCAGGGGTCACGGCAGCAGCTCCTCCACCCTCACATTGTGGTCTACAGCGAGTCTGGCAGTGTGCAGCTCCACGCTGACAGGACCAAGCTCCATACTGTGCGAGCATGTGTCTCTCAGGCATGTTACACACACCGAGTTAGCACAAGGTGTCTCACTGAGCGAGCGGATGTCTTCCAGGCTCGCTTCGGCAGAACATCTGTCATCAGATTGAGCCGCTTATAGATTGAGACTGTCAGGGGAGATACAGCAGAGGCATGGTGGCATGTGGTCAGCTGGTACCTCTCTCTCTCTGTCTTTCTTTCTTTGTTCTTTTCTGTCTTTCTCTGGCTGTCTCCGGGGAGACAAGCAGAGACACATGCTGACATGTGATAAACAGATCTGTGACTAATGGTCGGCCTTAATAAAACAACAATTAGACGATTAGACCACCTCTTCTATGCCATGCGAAGAAAAGCAAGGTTCACAATATAATGCTTAAGGCTGGAGTCTGCTTGTTTGTTTTTATTTCCTTATATCCCATTTATGGCATAAGAATACAACTGGTATGGCCTGGTGATGTGCTTTGACTTTTGGGAAATATTGATTGGCTTGTCAGGTCATGCGTGATCTGATATATAATGTCAGTAAAGTAAATAATATGTTCATGTTTATACAAATCGTATCATGATGAAATCATATATCAAGATTTAATGATACACAATTAGGTTGTCTAAATTGATAATAACAAGCAAATACTAACTCTTATTTCAAAAATAGGCTTAAGCATGTGGTTATTTCATATAGACATTTATTGAATTACCAGAAAACGTGCTATATTGAGATGTATGTCGTTATCAAGATATTTAATTACATATTTATGAATAGGAGATTTTGTCCATATTACACAGCCCTACTGCTAAGTCCTAACAACATAACCAACGTAGAATCCCTGAACCTTAAACCTTAACAGATCACTCAGTTTCATTCTCACTCTCTTGTTTCCAATGTTAGCAGGCAACCAAAAAGACAATGGAAAAGGAAAATACGTTGGTCATGTTTTCATCGTCAGTTGGTGTCACAAATTCATAGGACAGTGATGATTCTGACACAGGAATGTAATGACAGTTGGAAGAACGTTTTCAGCTGAGAAAAGGGCTTTCACTTCTCTTTATTGTGATCCATTAAGAGGTCCTTTTCTGTCCTTGTTTAGTATTTTTATCATTATGAAATAAGTGACCACAATAATTAAAACTCGACACCAAAATTGCATCGTTGCTTTTGCTCGACATATATGGCAGGGCGAGAGTCAAATATGTCAACTGATGGAAAAGATGCAGAGAAGACATTAATTAATCAATGCTCTCTGCTGTCTTTGAAAAATGAAGATGATGCTGGCATCCTAAAAATATTATTGTGGCTGGACTCAATTAATACTGCGGATAAGAAATGTCTTTTTTGAAGCTGTAAAGTTTTTAGTAATTTTTTTGTTAAATACTGGATTAGTACAGTTTTTTGAAAACTGGATTAGTACAGAAAAAAATATATATATATATATTTTTTTTTTTTTTAAAGGACAATTGTTCATGTAACTTTTAAGGAATAACTAAGAAAAAAATCACGGGATTCAGCTTTTCCAAATGCCAATGTTTCCCAGCTTTCTTTCATTCTGTCTTCTATCATATTAAACTGAATATCCTCGTGTACGTCAGCCTAGGTTTTTTTTTCTTTTTGGTATTTTCTTTTTTATAGACCAAATAATTAATTGATTACTTTAGAGAATAATTGTCAGATTAGTCAATATCATTTTCATTTCAGAAATGATCATTAGTTGCAGCCCTAGTGTGTTATGATATGCATTATTTGTCGGAGTGTAATGTTAGCCAAAATAGTTTTCTTCGGATCAGTTTCTTTTTACAAAGATTCATAATTGTAGGCTCCGGATGAAAATATTGGCTTGTTGCAGTCTTCAATTCACTGAAGATGTGTCATTTTTTAGACTTCTTTTTCAGTATCCACACTGCCTCCTGAATTCACTTATTTAAACTTAAGAGGCCGTAATGCTGCTGTGGGTGTATTCTTTGTGAATAGGATGAGCTTGTCACCATTTGAGATGCGTTGTAGATGTACAGTACTTAATACACATAGTGGCCCATTTCCTTTCAGCTAAGTTCTATTCAGCTACCGACTCCTTTTCTATCTTTTTCTGAGTCACAGAACATAAAACTATTTCGACACCCCACTTTGATGGACTCCAGTGGGTTTCTAAATTATTGTCAGTTTACGTGTGTCAAAATGCAAAAGAAATATAAAATGGAAGTATATTTACCCAAGATTGATTTGATGAAAAATGTGGGGGATTAAGGCTTTGATGTTGGGGGCTTGGAGATTAAATGTTGGCGTTCGGAGCTGTAATGCTTCGATGTGTAGCTTTCAGTTCTGCCTCGTCTGATTTCGTGTCCCCCTCATCTTTCATTTCTGACTGGCAGCTCTGAGACACACTTAGTGATAACATTGGAAATCTCTTGATGCTCTTAAAGCCCTGCTGGATTTTACTGCGTAGTTTTGTGAGTTTGTGAGTTTCATGACAGTTGAAGTTGTTGTCTCATTCACAGTGTACTCTAGACGTCATATTAAAAATGGCAGTTTCTGACTTTCAAACAGATGCCAGTAGAAGTTCACTTTGAAAATATTATAATCATCACCAGCCCATTAAATGCAGATGCTATGATTATATCAGCCACAGGAGACAATTACTTTAAATTCTGTGATACCTTCTTTGTTGTCATGGTTAGTACTATTCAGCCAACTAAATAGTTAAAAAATTACCCCAATAATGTAATCTGGTTAGGGTTTGGAGACTGCACGTTTATAACAGAAAGATTGCCTTAACAACAGGGAACATGGAGTTAAAAAGATGTGGGTGTTCAGCACATGAAGGGAGGAGTCTACCTAAAAGATGATGTTGGTTGTATTATGAAAAATGTGAGTCAGCATTTTTGGAGCTTGACCCAAACTAAGGGCTGAACATCAGGCTCTCTGCTTCCATATCATTGTTTTATTCTGTCTCTAATCAGTTCCCCAACTTTATGGAAGTGCAATAATAAATCACTGAGATACCTGTTCAGCTCTATATTTGACCTTTTTAGCATTCATCTCTTATCAAACACAACTATAGCAAATGCTGAGGGTTGCATTGATCGGGATTACAATACAATTCAAGTGTCAAATATTATTCTGCAGATAAACATCAAACAACAGGCAGCAGCTAAGGGGGTATCAGTCAGAATTTGCCCTGTCCCAGTACCAAGTCAGATACCGAATCTCATGATATCTGCTGATACCGAGTACTCATCGTTATCCTAACTAATCCGGTTTCTGTTTCCCCAATCTTAACAATGCTGCCGTGCTGCGTTGAACACATGTGGATCAGTCAGTCTCCTAAATAAGGCCTGTATTGGAATTGGTGAATCATTCAATAGCTGTTTCCTCTCCCACCTGGTTTTCACTCAGATGCCTCCAGATGTCTGCTGACACTTTTCATGGACATGGAAAATAGCCTAGTCAGATTATACAACAGAAAGCAAGCCTACCAACAAAGTATATCCATTGTATTACAATCCCTTCACACATTCATCCGTTTTTTTTAATGGTATTCTGTTTGTTTTAACACCCATCTAACAAAATAGGACAAAAGGCTGCCAATCCCACTTATCCATATGTACCACAGGGAGCACATTAACTTTTATTTGTGCCTCAGCCTCACCGGTGGCCACTCATGTAGCCCTTTGAATTACCAGTCCCATCAAAGCACTCGATGGGACTGGTAATTCACGTTAACAAACGATCCGTCATGTAAAGATGTTTAATGTGGTGTCTAAAGGCGTCGCTCTCCTTTAAATACAGAGCATGTCAGTTAGAGGCCTGTTCCACTTGCTTTAGTCACAAAGGCACAAAGGATTCTGAAACATTGACAGACTGGATGTTTCACACAGCGCTTGTGTCTCTCAGCGTGTGTGCGTGTGCGTGTGTGTGTGTGTGTGTGTGT
This sequence comes from Anoplopoma fimbria, assembly GCF_027596085.1. NCBI lineage: Eukaryota > Metazoa > Chordata > Actinopteri > Perciformes > Anoplopomatidae > Anoplopoma > Anoplopoma fimbria. The sequence continues at coordinate 10,195,924 of NC_072456.1, forward strand.
GTGTGTGTGTGTGCGCGCGCATGTTTATTTTTGTGGTAGTGGAAATTTCATGTTGAGCTTTCTTCCAGAGAAAGAGAGAGAAAGTGAGGCTTCATCAGCGCTCAGTTCTAAAAATAAGAACCCAATATGTTCTCGTTTTATTGTTGTACCATTTTTCTAAAAGACAATAAGTCAGTTATATATTTATTTTACAGTGACTAGCACACCCTGTTGTCAAAAAACTCAATATGCTGCGGTCGTATTTATAGTGACAAGCCTCTACTTTGACAAGCAATCATATTCTGGAGAACCACGATACAACCTGCCCAGCTTCTTTAAAGATTATGTATTTTGTCGACAGGTCTGCCCTGTTTTCCTGTGTTGCATTGAATTATCTAACATATAATATGTCTTTGTGACAAGTCGTCAAACTATACTATTCTAAAGAAATCCAACATTATAGGAGCAATGTGCCAGCATTTTCTCAACCTTGATTTTCTTGACGGATGTGATGGAGAAAGCTGTAAATTGTTAAAACGCACAGGTATCGGGGGGTTTAATGGGCCTTTTTTCAGATAGCAGGTTTCTGTAGGACAGTGATGATGTGATAGCTTTCCCAACAGTGACGACCATGTCCTCTTTCATCAAGTGGAATCATGACACCACACATTTTCTAGGTCAAGGCTGTTAACAACAGATGGAAAAAGGGGAATGAAAGGATAGGTGAAATCAGAGGGTGAGGGACACGGTAGAGAAAGAAACAAAGTCTGAGATTGAAAGTGTGTGTGTGTGTGTTTTGTGTGGAATGCTTGTTCAATAAGAAACTGTGACACAGATAAATGTATGACAGCTTGGTGGTTCTTTTTAACACAGGGGCCCTGCGCCTCCACCCGGCTTCGATTCACAACAACGTGTCAGCAGTGAGAAAAACAACCTGATACCACAAGGCATTGGTTACACTTGTGCTCACATCTGATCCTACAGATCTGTAGCTGTGACAGCAGCACGCTGCTTTGTGGGCACATTTGGCCTAAAAACGTCTACCATGAGCGTGATGGATGGATGAACGTCTTTAAATCTGTGTCCATTTATTATCTGTTTATCACCTGTTGTCAGGTTGTTCACGCTGCTGCTTTGGACTGGTTTATGGAAGGGTCAAAAGTTTGACATGTTTGAAGCTATACCAATAATATTGTGATTTTTTTCTTTATTTTTTTTATCCACTTGTGGGGAGCTGAACAAGACTGAAACACAAGACTGAAATCAACTGATGAAGCTGAGACGGTGTGTGCGTTAGCGTAACAGCAGCCTATTTACACATCTGGCAGACGCTGAGCAACATTAGCACTCATTCGGACCCATTGTTGTGATCACTTGATCAGTGTTAGTACAATATTTACTCCCTTTTTGCTCTGTCTGGTCTTCATCAGCACCTGAGGGAAACATCTGGCTCTCTAGCTTCTAAATGCTCCACGAAGTTCACCTCCTAGTCGCTAACACTGTTTGCAGTTTGGTGCTGGGCAGGCAGCGTACAGTGAGCTTATCCAAGCTTCTTTTGCTGCAAACAGCTGTCTGCTGCAGCTGAAAAAAAAAAAAAAAGATGAAAATGAAAAAGTTGCTGAGCCGAAAGATGCTAAAATTCTCCACAGAGCTGAGGAAGACTGTTAAGATTGGGCGATAAATGTCTGTGGGTTTTTCACTGTGTGCTCCTTTTTTTTGGCTGCATTTTTACCGTAATATTAAATATTTATTCGTGCAGCTTTAATTCAGTTCAATTCAATTAAACACAGCTGGTAGAATCTTTGACAATACAGTATGCAACAGCACAAATCCAAAAACATCACATGATAAATAATAAAACTTGTATATACTTAACCCTCATATATCTCACAACATGTCACATATATACACATGACAGTTTATCAACATGGTGCATTGGTGCATGTTGCTGTCATGCATTTGCAAACATCAGCTGACGAGCTTTAAATTTGAGGAAATCAAGGTGTGTTCTGCAGAGGGGATGAAAAGAGTATCTAATTACTACCTATATTAAATGATAGTGACAGTTGAAACACTGATACAGGCTTACACATAAAATAATTTGTATCAGGCCATATTAACCATATTATAATCTACAGTTACAGGCTTTATGGTTCATAAATAAGAAGAACCAATATGTGACTGTAATGGGCCCACTTATACCAAGTGACCAATTAAGCTATTGATTTATAAAAAAATTAAAAAAAAGATGAATCTTAATACTCTATAAGCTTTCTGGTGCTTTCCTCACATTTTGTTATTTAAGGGATTTCTTCAAACCCATTTTGCCCGTTTTACTACAACACTATGCTGTAACATAGTATTCAGAATGGTCCGTGTGCCAGAGTCTGTTTTAGCAGGGATGGAGTCTTGAATTACCCCTCTTGGTAAAATGAGTTCAAATGTGCATAAATAAGAGTGGAGCTGACAGTAGCTGAAACCAAAAATACTTCAAGAGGCGTAGCACCTAATTTAGCAGCTAGGAACCGGAGAGCAAAAGCTGAACACCACAAGAGCACTTCAGCAACCTCAAGTGGAACTTTGACACAAAAGACGCAAATCCAATAGACTGCCACAAAGACGCAGTATGATTTGTCTGCACAGCTCCTTAAAATAATCAAATACGAGTATAGATATTTTTATTCAAGCTGGAAGCATTTTAATAAGATGTATCTTCTGAACAACCTCTTAATTGGCCTAACGGATCAATTAATGGCTTGGAGTCCTTTGTGTTCATCATCAACGCTCATATACTGTCAGCCTGCAGATTGGCCTTTTCCAGAACGGGTATATATGGCGGCCTGCCCGAGTACTGAAGTCCCTGCAGTATGTGAAAGCAAATAAATAGAGATTAGCTCTTAATACATGAGGACCAAGAGCCCCATGTGTCTAATTTGTTTTGAGCAGCTCACAGAGGAGGAGAAATCAAGAAGGGAATGAATACCAGAAGAGTTAGCAGATAGTCTGTCCTTAAGCCTAATGCTTTGTTACGGGCAGGTAGCAACCTCTGGTTCTGCTGAGTAAAGTCGATGCGGGAGTGTCTTAAAACTTGCATTCTCTCTACTGACCAGCAGGGGGCGACTCCTCCTGTTGCAAAAAGAAGTCTGATTGTATGGAAGTCAATGAGAAAATACATTACTTCTCCTTGATTTATTACCTCAGTAAATATTGTAAACATGAGCATATGGTCTCAATTGCTAGTTTCAAGTCTTTTTCAATACAGCATGTTCATGTAGTAAATTATGGTCCCTTTTTAGAGTAAAATAGACCTTAAAGCAGAGTAATCTTTAGGGCAGGCTTACTGTGATGTCATAACTTCAGTCCACAAACCAATGGGTGAAGTTCCGATGACTACGTCAACTTCTTATATACACTCCATGGTTATGTGTTATGTTCACACTATGAGTGACAAAAGCAACAAATTTGCCAAGCGTACACAGATACATTGTTGGCGAGCTGCTGTTGAAGTGTTGCTCAAACACTCACTTGACCGAGACCAACTATGATTTGAAGTGTCAGGCATCACTTTGTAGCTTCATGTCACCAGCATTCATTGAAAATAACTTTATTACTTACAGTCTAATTTATATCAGGGCATCAGGTATAAAAGTGCACTTGCATGACATCATTCTGGAAATTCATCAATTGAGACAGGATTAAAGGGGCATTTCACCAATGTTACACATAGAGGTTAGTTTTCTTGTAAAGGGGTGTATGTTTTTGTAAAAAAAAAACAGTTGATGTCTTCTGGGGCTCTGGTTATTTTGGCTGGAAGTCGTGTAGCAGAAATCCTTTAATATAAACCGGATGTGGAGTTTTAATGACGGACAGGAATGTCTCGCTTAAGACTATATAGGGGGGGGGGGGGAGGCAGGGGAGAGCAAAGTTTAGTGAGCTATACCCATACTAGAGACTAAAGATCAGGATATTCCAGCCAGTGTTGCTTCTATTTTGACCTGTCTACACCATGTAGTTTAATAAGACTAACTATCCATACAGTAAAGTACTGTTGGTGTATTTCCCTGTTTCCATACACATCCAGTAGTTAAGTAATTTGAGGATAAAATAACATATAGTATATCTTCAAATTGCACCGTAAATAGTATTAGTATGTGTTCTGCATTCATGACATGATGGTGTTGTAACAGAAATTGTAATTTTGTCCACGACATCCGCGGCTCCTCGTGTAAATTACTGTTGTTGCATAGTTATGTCTATTTTGTGCTGATACAATGTGTTTTTAAACCGCTGAGCAGACTCTTTTTGAGACAACAGGGTCAGCCCATTAGCACAGTATACTTCAGATTGATGTTGAATGTGAAAATGATCAGGTGAGACTTGTGTACAAGCCAACGCTGAAGGGAAGGGAACTGCGTGCAGATAAGTAGCAGTTTTGAGACACTAGAGCTCCTGTGGGCCTAATACAAGAAAACATTTTGACAGGAACTAACACTTGATGAGACTTGGTATATACTTGCTTATATTCTTTCTTTTTTTTAAAATACGAGCCATCTTTTAGTTTCCATCCCAGTCTGTTTAATTATAATTGCATCATTTTCTGTAGAGACTTAAATGTTAAAGGTAACACTTGAAAGTGTTTTTCAGATGTTAGAGCAGCATGCCCTGCCTCATAATTTTCTTCATAATATATTTAGGAGGAATGAGAGAAAATAAAAGCTGCTCTGTGCGAGTCCTGCAGAGTTTATGTTTGTGTGTATATAAGAGTGTACACAAGTATGTGTATAGCCTATGTATATTTGATTTTTCGAAGTACACATCCGTGTCTGAATGTGTGTGCGCTCTTGACTGAGTTGTCCTTCCGTGATGCTGTGCCATTTCACTTTAACGCCTGATTGGTCAAAGGCTGCCTCTGCTGTCAGCGTGACGTCTTTCACTCCAGGAGGGCTTTCAGCGTGTGTTTGGCTGGTGTGTATGTTATTTTGGTGTGCGTCTTTAACCATAAATATGATGCTCCTAGGCGTACTTTTCTTTCTTTCTCTCAGAGGCACATACAATATATGCAGTACACACACACACACACACACACACACACACACACACACACACACACACACACACACACACACACACACACACACATTCAGAGGCATATAAATCAGCACTCATTTTCAGTCTTTTAACACTAGACTAATCTGGTTAGAACACTCTAGGCTAATTAGCATACGAAGAACCAACCTCACTTGCCATTTGACCACCTGTACTTCATCTCACACACACACACACACACACACACACACACACACACACACACACACACACACACACACACACACACACACACACACACACACACACACACACACAGAGTCATAGAGAAAAAATAAATAGGATTTGGCAGTGAAACAGTGAAATTATTTCTAATTCAGCGTCTGTGATAGAAATACTTTTATATCTCCCTCTTGGCCAACAACAAGGATTTAACAGCCTCTTTGACTGCTACAATATCGTACAGATTTACCTGCTGTTTCCTCTGCCATACAATGGTTTTGGTTTTGTTCAGTGGTTTGTAGATTTGTTTGAAGAGGTGCAGCTCTGCGGGGGAGGTGGGCACACTGCTATCACAGCCTCCAATATGTCAAAAGTAATTAGGCTGATCGGAGAATATATCCTATTATGCACAAAGAGGTGTGTGCTGTGCACCGTTAATTAGACTGATGAGTGTGCACTCTAATAAGCACTGCGTAGACTTCTTCTCTTTTAGACTGAGAATTCACCAGGCATGTTTTGCATATATGGTTTGGTTATGCTGTGCCCATATTCTTTGAAATTGTATAAAGATATGAAGACGATCAGCCAATAAATTGTAAATTGAAATAAATTTACTCAGCAATTAGTAAGATAATAAATAAAAATGTTTGGGCCAAAAAAGGACAAAATACTAGCATTTCACTTGATTAACTGGCTCACAATAGATATATGCTGATATGTTTTGACACAAAGCCTTCTTCGGAGCACTTTATGTATATGGATCGAGTTCAGTAATAAACACATGAGTAGAGTTAATACACAGCTGAGCGTTGGATCCAATTCTTTAGGAACCAATCACTTTTCTTTCCAATGACTCTGAATACAGGGACCAATAACAAGCATATAATTCAATCTGATCCAAACCTCATTACATACAATATTGAGCTCCACAAAACACTGTTTATGGCCATTATTGTGCTACTATTAAAACAATACACTATATGGCAATAAGGGGACACTTGAATAAACATACATTTTCTCAGTCTTTTTAATTATAGGCTGGTATTACTTGTGATTATATATCATCAAGTGGTCAATGTACCGATTTGTAGTTGGCGTAGGTTTGCTTCAACATAATGTTTTGCAATTGCATATTCAGTACTGCAAGTACGGATGGCAGTTTTGTTCCAGATATTCAATGTTTAAGGCGTTGGTTCGTTTCTCAGAAATATGGTAGACCACAGAGACATAGTAACATATAGATCATATGTGTTGATTTACTGTTTAGCGGCAGGTTTTAGCGTTCAATCTCCCCTTTGTGGGGAACATTGAATGATGTTGTGCCTGTTGATTTGCAGCAGCAGGTGCACATTCCACATGGACGCATGCCAGTTGTTGTCAGCCATGTGGTCTTGTTTTGAGTCATTTCTTTGTACGTGACCGTGCTTTTAATCATGGGTGCTCTCCTGAATGAGTAAAGGGGCAATGATTTGCATTGTTTCAAGCAGAAGTGGTTCAGCTTGAAACACATGCCGGTGTCTCCTGAGTGTCTCTTTAATCTGTGAAGCACAGTGATCGTATTCTGTAGAGAGACAGGCCCGGCCTCATTTCTTTGTTTTTTTGATGATTAAATAAGAGATCAGAACGAGAGGTGGTGTTTACACAATGTCTTTTTTTTTTTTTTTTTTTTTTTTTTTTTTTTTTTTTTTTTGTCTTTTAGTGATATGGGTTTTTTTTGGGGGTCATTTGTAACAGTTTCTTTCCATTTTCCCTCAACCAGTCCCACCACAAAAGGCACTGTAGCTGTCGCCATTGCAGACAGATGCTGTTGGAGGCACCAGTTGGATACAAGGTGTAGCAGCTCAATAGGAATGCATTGGTAGGATTTCGGGTTGAAAGTAGCAGAGTTTAAAGCCTCTTCGTGGGGAATGCAACCATATACAGTGGGTACGGAAAGTATTCAGACCCCTTTAAATTTTTCACCCTTTGTTTCATTGCAGCCATTTGCTAAAATCGAAAAAGTTCATTTTTTTTTCGCATTAATGTACACTCAGCAACCCATCTTGACAGAAAAAAACAGAAATGTAGAAATTTCTGTAAATTTATTAAAAAAGAAAAACTGAAATATCACATGGTCATAAGTATTCAGACCCTTTGCTCAGTATTGAGTAGAAGCACCCTTTTGAGCTAGTACAGCCATGAGTCTTCTTGGGAATGATGCAACAAGTTTCTCACACCTGGATTTGGGGATCCTCTGCCATTCTTCCTTGCAGATCCTCTCCAGTTCTGTCAGGTTGGATGGTGAACGTTGGTGGACAGCCATTTTCAGGTCTCTCCAGAGATGCTCAATTGGGTTTAGGTCAGGGCTCTGGCTGGGCCAGTCAAGAATGGTCACAGACTTGTTCCGAAGCCACTCCTTTGTTATTTTAGCTGTGTGCTTCGGGTCATTGTCTTGTTGGAAGGTGAACCTTCGGCCCAGTCTGAGGTCCTGAGCACTCTGGAGGAGGTTTTCTTCCAGGATATCTCTGTACTTGGCCGCATTCATCTTTCCTTCAATTGCAACCAGTCGTCCTGTCCCTGCAGCTGAAAAACACCCCCATAGCATGATGCTGCCACCACCATGTTTCACTGTTGGGATTGTATTGGGCAGGTGATGAGCAGTGCCTGGTTTTCTCCACACATACCGCTTAGAATTAACGCCAAAAAGTTCAATCTTGGTCTCATCAGACCAGAGAATCTTATTTCTCATAGTTTGGGAGTCCTCCATGTGTTTTTTGGCAAACTCTATGCGGGCTTTCATATGTCTTGCACTGAGGAGAGGCTTCCGTCGGGCCACTCTGCCATAAAGCCCCGACTGGTGGAGGGCTGCAGTGATAGTTGACTTTGTGGAACTTTCTCCCATCTCCCTACTGCATCTCTGGAGCTCAGCCACAGTGATCTTTGGGTTCTTCTTTACCTCTCTCACCAAGGCTCTTCTCCCACGATTGCTCAGTTTGGCTGGACGGCCAGGTCTAGGAAGAGTTCTGGTCATCCCATACTTCTTCCATTTAAGGATTATGGAGGCCACTGTGCTCTTAGGAACCTTGAGTGCTGCAGAAATTCTTTTGTAACCTTGGCCAGATCTGTGCCTTGCCACAATTCTGTCTCTGAGCTCCTTGGGCAGTTCCTTCGACCTCATGATTCTCATTTGTTCTGACATGCACTGTGAGCTGTAAGGTCTTATATAGACAGGTGTGTGCCTTTCCTAATCAAGTCCAATCAGTTTAATTAAACACAGCTGGACTCCAATGAAGGAGTAGAACCATCTCAAGGAGGATCAGAAGAAATGGACAGCATGTGAGTTAAATATGAGTGTCACAGCAAAGGGTCTGAATACTTATGACCATGTGATATTTCAGTTTTTCTTTTTTAATAAATTTGCAAAAATTTCTACATTTCTGTTTTTTTCTGTCAAGATGGGTTGCTGAGTGTACATTAATGCGGAAAAAAATGAACTTTTTCGATTTTAGCAAATGGCTGCAATGAAACAAAGAGTGAAAAATTTAAAGGGGTCTGAATACTTTCCGTACCCACTGTATGTTTTCTACACCGAAGGAAACCAGTATTTTGTTCTCATTCAAAGTGCAATTACTTAGAATATTCAGTACATGTTTCCTGTCTACAAGATAGGAGGGTAGATTTTAAAAGAGCCTCTTCCTGAGACTGTTGTCCTGAGAGTGGGCTCTGTAGGATGTTTGTGTTTTTTGGGAATGCTATAAATAATAATGTTTATGTAACTAGATGCTGTGAAGTCAGTTGGTGCACTCTTTTTTTGTACGTAAGCTTTCTTGAGAAGCTCTCTGTGCCATCCTCTAGCAATGCTAGAGTATGTTTGTCATTTGGTTGAAAAAGCTCACACAAATGTTGACACAAAGCTACTACTAATGAATATATCCCGTTGTTCTCAAAAATTTGCACTCAACACTGCAATTCCTTGGATCCTCAGCAATACACCGGAAGTATGAAGTCAACCCGACAACAACAGTTGTCGAGAAAATCGAAATGCCGCAAGCAAAAAAGAGACTCCTCTATTTTAGTTTGATAAGGTGCTGCTGTAATGGCCAGGATACAAGATATTTGAAATCTGTGATAAAATGCAAAATACTTCTAACGTTAATCAAAGATAAAAAATTATGCTTAGTTGGAGCCCAGAAAGAAGATCAGACATTTGGTACTATTTTTTCAATGTGTACACCCACATTACTCTCCCTGCACTTGTTTTTAATGCTCAAGCTGTGAACAGTATGTAATAACATAAAATGATGAATCACAGAGGTCTCCCAAGAGTTCTTGGGCATTGTGGTGCAATCAATTTTCAAGAAACGTATTGCCAGCAAAGCTGGTATTGTAAGCTAAAAGTGCCTGAGAATATGCCTTGAATACCCTGTTCTTGAAATAGAAATATGGTGGTATGGTGGAGTATGACAGTTCACAACCATTGTTCTATACTTTAAGCAAAATAGAAATATGGTAGTATGGTGGAGTATGACAGTTCACAACCATTGTTCTATACTTTAAGCAAAGCCTTGAATCAAATCCCTTCTTGCAAGACTTTGCTTGAAGGTATAGCTTGTAAGACTACATGAGCTATTCCAACATCTCTTCTGTCAACATTGTGGCTTTCTCTCGGTATTACCATTTTTCTTTTCAGCCTCATTTTTTATTTTTTTTTACCCAAGCTTCAAAGACCTCTGAACAGGCAAAATATGCAAGGCAGAAATATACTTGGTCTATATTCTTCTGTGGATTGGTGTTTGAAAATCTTTGTTGACAACATGCCACTAAACGCACTGAAGCTACAAATTAGGTAGTGACAATTGTCACCGTTTGAATAAGCTTTGGTCCTTTTGACTACACTTTTGATAGTAGACCACATTTTCATGTGACAAGCATGTTTTATTTTCACAAACGACCTTTCCTCCCAAGGGAGAGCTGAAAAACTGGGTTCTGCTGTAATTAGGCTCGTTCACTGGCAAAAAAAAGAAGCACCTAAGGTAGAGGGTGAGATAAAAGACAGGGAAGCAGAGTGAAGGAGAGGATGAAGGTGGGGAGGATGTGAGGAGGACGAGGGAGGAAGATAATGAGAGGCAGGGTGACAGATTGAAAGAGTGCAAGAGGAGGAGAGCATGTCAAGAATCAAGGGGCTGTTTTGCCTGTGGCTGCCTCGTGGGGTGATGTCGTTGAATCTTCTCACCATGTTTTATTACAAAGGACTATGTGTTAAGGTCTGTGATGTCAGCATGCTAACTAAAGTATGTCGGCTTGAGCATCTCAGCCTGTCCACTCGCTGTAGATTTTGCATACAGCAGCAAGTAACAGAAAAAAAAAAAAAAAAAAACAAAAGGGAAGTTATGTTTTTTAGCTTTCTGTGTGGTTCAAACATTATTTTAGTGGCCAAAACATAATTATTTTAATGCTCTTTAATTGCATAACCTCCATCCTGCATTTTAGATAGCATGTGGTGTTCCTTGACCTACTGCAGGTTGCCATTTCAACATTAATGTGCATGGACATGTTGGCATAAATCATTTTTTCTCTCATTACTTTTTTTTCTCATTTTCAAATGTTCCAGTCTGCATTGCTTTGCACATACCAGACAGACAGATGCAGAAAATAGTCTCGGGCTGCTCGCATAGCAAAATTCCCCCATTACCACAGTAGATGGTATAATATGAAGTGTTTTACTTTTACAATTAATGTTGCCATCTGTTTTTATTTTTTTTTTGTTATTATGGGAGTTTACTGTAGCAGATAGAGCTGATAATGTAGGTAAAGTAGGGACATTTAGTCATTAGTGGCCAGATCAGCTGAGTGCTACGTACACACTTTTCAAACAATAGAGTTGTATATTTAATTGCTATTGCTGGCACTGACTGATTTCACCTACATGTAGTTATTATTTAATAATAGTGGTTTAAAAGTTACTTCCCCCGCCTTCATTCTCACCTATGGCCTCTAATTAACATAAGACATTGTTGCTGGTAATTGCTTTCTGTTGCTGTCTGCTAGCGCTGTTGCTAACTGCTACCTGTTCCTAACTGTCCCCTGTTGTTGCTAACTGTTGTAGCTGTTTGAAAAGCTAGCTGTTATTTTTTTTCTCCTGATAACGACTTTTGCTGTTGCTAACTGCTTTTTTTTTTGTTTCTAACTGCTTATGTTGATGCGAACTGCTAATGCTACTAATAACTTTCTGTTGCCAACTTCTATTTATAGACCAGCAGCGATCACTGCAAACTTATTCTCAAATAATTGGATCATCAAATTGCTATTTCTAGGATTCAACAGGATTTAAACACATACTTAATTGTATAATGTAGTAGGTTATACGGTCGTATGTGCATTGAATGATTGTGTTAGGCCTTGGCACTGCCTAGCATGAGATGGATGCTGACTAAGCAAGAAACACTGACATTGTTTATAATTGTATTACTTTTGTTGTCATTGTGTTATATCATTGTTACTTTTTGTTTTTCTAATAACCAGAGGCTTGTTTATTTGTCTAGTTTCATTTGTGGCTAATATCTCTTTTTTGATAGGATGTGGGGGAAAAAAAGGGTAGAAGCATTACAGAAAACAGAGTAAAGCGTTTTATTATGTATATGAATAACCTGCATCACAATGCAGTGTCCGAGCGGACTATCAATTAAACTCATACCTCCTTCTCTTCACCTCTCTTTTTGTCTCTCCTCTCTTTTTGTTTGACAGAGACAGTGATGGATACAAGGACAGCGACTGCTGAGCTTGGCTGGATATCGTTCCCTGCCAACGGAGTAAGAACAATGTGGAGAGGTGTAATGTGCTTGTGTATAGGCGTACCAATGTGTATACTGTGTACCCTTGGGGAAAGCAGTTTGACTAGACTTCACAGTGCTCTAATAAGGAGTCAGTCAAAATCCTAATTACAGTTTGCAAGGTGACACCAATTAACCGCAGTTGATGCAGAACATAATGGATTCCAATAGATCAGGGAGGTGAAGCTTACAAGAGTCTGCAAGAGACAAAGTAATAGAATAGATAAAATAAAATTGAATGAAATAGAATAGGGTCTTCATACCACTTTCTCAGATTTTTTAAATGCTGGCTTGGCTAGTAGTTGGTTACAATAGTGGGGTGTGTGTGTGTATGTGTGTGTGTTTGAGGTGAGCCGCTCTAATTGTGATGAATGGTTGTCCCTCTTCAGAAAAGACAAGGTAGCGGGGCGAAAGAAAACGAACGTGGGAGGGGATTGGGGAGCTAGGAAGAGAGATAGACAAAATGGTAGGGAGGGGAAAGAGAAAGTTTAATTTGTGTCAGGTCTTGGTAAACCCATTAATCATTTTGGCCTCCCCTCTCATCCACACCCCCTGCCCCGTCCTCACACACACATTCCCCAGTGGGAGGAGGTGAGCGGCTATGATGAGAACCTCAACACCATCAGGACTTACCAGGTGTGCAACGTGTTTGAACCCAGCCAGAACAACTGGCTCCTCACGACTTATGTCGACCGGCGAGCGGCACAACGAATCTACGTGGAGATCCGCTTCACCGTACGCGACTGCGCCTCCATCCCCAGCGTCTTGGGCTCCTGCAAAGAGACATTCAACTTGTACTACCTGGAGACTGAAAGGACCTTGTCAGAGGGCATCAAAGGGGTGGAGTACTGGGCCAATGCCCCTTTTCTTAAGGTAATGAGTCCAGAAAAGTGTCTTGTCACATTATAAATTAGCATTTCAAAGTATGGTCTAAATGTTAAACAACACAAAGACAACTTCATTTTATTTTAATTTTTTACATTTAACATGGTAGTGCTAAGTGGTGTAGTACACATGGGCATATTCTGTTCACCCTGGAGAAAATGTAGACCAGACGGTAGAAATCTGACATCTGTGCTAATTCAGTTTATTGGATTGAAGAACATATGAGAGTATCTGAAAAATGCTTTGTCACAGAGCTAGACTACGAAAAGTTGTAATTTTGGAGATACATTCTTTTCTCGGGAAAGGGACAATATACAATCCGAAAGCAAACACTGCACAGATCAAAAAATGTATCGAAAGTCCAGAAGCGGATCACAACAAATGCTGATTTTACTGAACAAAGTCTACAAAAATGTCCCCCCTAAAGTTAGAATTCAACACTGATAGGATCTGTTTTTCTACTGCTCTTTGGTATTAATTCTCTCCTGAAAATGTCATTTACACAGTGTTATGAGTTTGCAGCTTTTCAATTAACTAAACTGAATCAAGTTTCTGTGTAGTTTCACACTGTTTGTGTTGAAGAATCAGAGTGTTGGAAATCTCCTAGCAGACTCTTATGGTGCCATCATCAAAGTTCATTGGGGAAATAGCAAATTATGACTAAATTCTAACATAATGAATTGATGCAATATGTGGTCATAAGGGAATGTTCCCAGTATTATACAGCAGATTCAAACATTACTTAGTGAATCTAAATCTAGAACCAAGGAACAGGGACAGAAAACCTAAAATATATTTTAAAATTTCTCTTGCTTTCTTTTGCCATTCCCATCCTTCCCTCTGCCTTTCTCTGTCTGTCTCTGTCACTGTAAGGTTGACACCATCGCAGCAGATGAGAGTTTCTCCCAGGTTGATTTCGGGGGAAGGCTAATGAAGGTTAACACAGAAGTTCGGAGTTTCGGGCCGTTGTCCAAAGGCCGAGGCTTCCACTTGGCCTTCCAGGATCTAGGCGCTTGCATGTCCCTGCTGGCTGTAAGAGTATTCTACAAGAAATGCCCCAGCATTGTGCAGAACTTTGCTTTTTTCCCGGAGGTATGGAGCAGAACTAACTGAAAACTGTGGTGCTCTTTTCATCAGACTTTGGTGCAGCTGTTGTTCCACATGTATACAGACATTCAAGTAGGTCTTTTTTCTTATGATTCTGATTCTGTGCAGACACTGACTGGAGCAGAGTCCACCTCATTAGTCATCGCTAGAGGAAGTTGTATCCCCAACGCTGAGGAGGTAGACGTGCCCATAAAGCTCTACTGTAACGGAGACGGAGAGTGGATGGTACCCATCGGCAGCTGCAGCTGCAAGGCGGGTTATGAACCAGACAATGGCAACGTGTGTCGAGGTAAATCTGTGCAGTAATGAGGCTGTGCCTGGCCTGTTTGCTGTATTAATTCTCCTTATTTAGAAACCTGTTCTGATGACCTTGCTACAGCAAACACTGTTGCATGCAGCACACAAATGTCATATTGTTTTGTAGCACAAGCCAATGAGCCGTTATGACAGCAAATCAATATCCAGCAAACAAGCACACATGCTTCTAATCAACTATAGCAAACATGCGACAGCAGCAGGCAATACCTCACAAAGCATACAACAAAAAGGTATCACCAAGCTTGGCAAAATCAAACAAATAGTTTTAACCTTAACTTTATATTAAATTTGTGTGTGTTGCAAATATGGTATTGAAATTGTCTTTTGAACAAAATGTTTGCTTTTCAATTCTCTTTGTTTTCCGTTCACTTTGAAAAATGTGCCATATTTAAGTGCTGGCCTGCTTCACAAAACAAGGTTGACTATAAAGCTGAGTCAATTCTGTTGAAAATGCATTTGTTTTTTATGCTGTGTAAGTGTGTCATATCTGGCATTCGTAGCGGAATAATCACAAGCATGTTACATTTTCAGATGTATTTTTGCCCAAGGGTGCGATGTTCCATATGTTAATATTAGTAGAAGCAGACTTGGGTGAACATGGCACAGAAATAGCTCCTCCGTCTCATTTACCTCCTTTTTATATCTGGCCTCCTTCCCCATTTCCTCTCCGAAGTAGTACCTATCATTTCTTATTCTGCCTGGAGAGTCTCATCCATTTTGTGTGTGTACAAGAGAGTGTGGGTGTGGGGGCGTGTGAGCATGTGTGTGTGTGTGTGTGTGTGTGATGTATGTGCATATGGTGAAATGATAAGTGAGGCCGCTTCATCCCATGTTAATTAGTTTAGCATGTTCCAGCCAGATTAGTCTCCTGCAAATTAGTCCTGGACTGCCAGAGAGTGGCGACAAGATAGAGGGGCATCTGGAAGGAAGGAAAGAAGGAGGGAAGGAAGGACAGAAGGAAGATAAAGAAAGTAAAACAGCAGAGCCCTCTGGAGAGTTGGACTGGCAAGAAAGTTAAAAAAAAAAAAAAGGAAAAACCAAGGACAGAAAGGTAAAAACTGCTAGAGATAAAAGAGATAGAGAAAACAGAAGGGACTGATGAATAGTATTATATCTGTCTCTAGTGAAATGCATTACATTTTAGCATTGCCTTTGGTGTCAGTGTCTCTTTTGCACGGAATTACTTTTTCTTTATACAATATTTGTGCGCGTAGAAGGTAAGCCAGAAGAGATTCATGAGAGACATGCTTTTTATATTACAGTGCTATTGATTGCCAGTGCAGAAGGAATAAGGATGAAATCTTCCCAGTACTTTGCTGTCGACCTCTTAAAAGATATTGAGCTTGTAATTGTTCCCTCCCAAAAACTAACTAGAAAGAAGAAATGGCAAATGGGTTTCATATACCTTGATACGCCAAATAAATGTAATATTTATGACAATATAAATTAGTTGAGTTTCAGCTTGGAAGAACCTCATGGGACAGGCGTCTTCAATTAAAATTCAAGAAGGTCCAGTTAAGGAGAATTTTCTTATCCAAAGGTCTGGAACATCACGATATTGTCTAACTTGCGCAATTATTGAGTGCCATATTTATTAAAGTAACCAAGTAGTTTGATCAATGTCTGTAGGAAGTCAGAAACTGACTGTGAAATAAAATAAAGATTGTTTATTATAATTTAATAACCTCTCAACAAATTGAACTGGATGAATTATAAACAATGATGAATTATAAACAATACAAACTCCAATAATAAATAAATGTTCGTCTCTCATTTCAAGTAAAATAAGGGCCGAGTTTAAAAATGAAATACATAACAGAAAGCTTTTGAAAAATGTGACCCTTAAAATAGAGTTCTTCATTTTAGAAAAATGAATTTAACTGAATTGCCTTGCAGCTTTCAATTCATTTTATTCAGGTGTGAAGTGATGTAAATCAACAAAGCCACAATATTATATTCTTATTATCTTCTAAAAGGAGAAGAATGTGTGCAGGGACTTTATCTGTGGCTGTTTAAACCACTTGTTTCCGCTCTATTCCCCTCTCTGTTAACATCATTGTTGGACAGTGGATTAATGTATTAGTATTCTGATCATATTGGACTCTTCGGTTTATTTTCTGTGGCTTCATTTCAGATTTGAGTTAGTACGTTTGCTCAAAGGGAGTTGGGCTTTGTTTCGTAGTGGCGCTTCACATTGACGCTTTTGATAATCGCACATTCTCCAAACATATGATACATACTGGTTTTGAACTGTCCATGGGAAGATTAAATATGTAAGATTCTGTCCCTTCTTTGTTCAGGGGTCTAATCTCGCTGTCCACTTTTCTCTTTTTCGAGCACATGTGAAATAACTTCTGAATCACTTACCTCTTCCACTGTTGGGTCTCTCTCGCCGTCTCTCTCCTGTGTTGCGACGCTTATCAGAATACACATATATGATTGGCCGAGTAAATTCACGTGAGATGGTTTACAATGCCTGTAATTGGTTGGTGTGTTTCATGGACCGCTGACAGAGTGCCCTATAGGCTAGAAAAACTGCCGGTTAAAATAGAAGCGCTCCGTCAAACTATAATAATCCTCAATTATCTATCGGTTGAAGTTCCGTATACAACAGAATCTGGGTCCGGACCCAGACCGCGGTCCGCCTGACCCCTGTCATAGGGGTCACTAATAATAAAAATCATATGAGCAGAGAACAGAATATCTAATTAAATACATAGCTAAAATCAAATTTTAGACAGCACCTATTGGCACCATGTCTTTTCCTACTAATGAAATAACAGAATGTATGATGTTTAAACTGAGGAACCACTATACTGATGTAACAGTTTTTAGTGTTTCTGAGGAAGGGGCTAATTACTGGTTAAACTGCACTTGCACTTGCTCATGCTTCAGGTGATAAGCTTAGTTCATGTTATTTGCTCTCTATGATGGCACAGGTTTTCCACTTTCTTTACCCATCTGCGTCGTGTCACTTTAAGTAGGCTCAGCCTGGCTCATTTTGATACTCTATCAACCACTGAATGGCCAAATGGGGCATTGAGTAGCCAAAGTATCTCCAAATTTTGATCACAATTGATCTTTACATGTTGATCTGGGTGCGGACATGAAATCGTTTCCACAAAGGGAGGGTTTCTATCCCATCCAACTTCAGACATCAAAAGAAGGTGGTGTTTTCAGCTCCTTAACCAATCATCAGTTCCTATAATACTGCTAAATGATTGTGTTTTTCACAAGTTGTCAAGCAATGTAACTTATGGACATTATTTTAAAGTTTCTCATTATCTGACGGAGAAAATGTTCAGTTGTGTCCACTGTTTATATTGTTTATCTTGCCCAGCTCTCCTAGAAAGCTTTAGGGCTTAAACAGCGACTTTAGATGTCGTGGGACAGAGCCTGTTCCGTCTGTCTCCACCAAGCTGGCATCTTTTGGGTGTGCTCTTCTGCCAATCAGCTGATAACAACTTGGCAGGAAGCTGGACTGACTATTGGAACAGATGGTTGTCTTTATATATATCTGTGTGTGTGTGTGTGTGTGTGTGTGTGTGTGTGTGTGTGTGTGTGTGTGTGTGTGTGTGTGTGTGTGTGTGTGTGTGTGCAACAGAGATGTGTTTGTTTTGTGTGTGTGTGTATCCAGTGTGTCTCAACTGTACAAGAAGTGTGTGTGTGTGTGTGTGTGTGTGTGTGTGGCAACAGAGATGGTGTTTGTTTTGCACCAAACCAGCATATTGTGGTAACTATCCAGCAAAACTGTCTCAACTGTACAAGAACTGTGTGTGTGTGTGTGTGTTAAAGCAAAGTAAACATATTTAAATATACCCTACCATTGAGCACACACACAAACTACCCCTGCGATGCTCTAAGAGTTTTTGAAATCTGCAGCCCTTCGCCGCACGCACGCAAGTCTTAAATAATTGATCAGTGAGTCTGAATGCCAACTTTAGACAATTGTCATCCACATGGTCGCTGTGTGCCTCCACACAGCTGGCTAAAGGCTCAGGGAAACAGAGGGAATAATATTTTCCTCTCTCTTTGTACCCTTTTTTACTATTTCCTTCTTTCTTTCATTCTTTCTTTCTTTCTTTCTTTCTCTGTTTTTCTCTCTAGAAAAGACATCTATGTGCATTCCTATTATCCCTCCTATCTTTGGCATTTTTCCCAACTTTTGGGGTTACGATCCGTTCTTAGATTTCCTCCATTTGCATGATGGATTTTCATTCTTGTGAGCTGGGTCAATTAAAACTAAAAAGGCATTCCTATTTTTGACTTTTCTATCCACACAAAATAAGTTACATGCAACTACAATTATAAGAGTAAAGTAATCTACCTCCTTTTGTAAAGGGGTTCAAAGCTCTGAACGTTCAACTAGTCTCCTCTAGAATGTTACTCTCCAAAGAGTTGATTTTAAAAAGTGGTACAATTATTTCGCATGCCAATATATTATTTTGAACTGCTGTTTTTGTCATGAGAACTTTCACACTGTACATGAATATTATGCAACAAAAAAGCGACAGAATTATTTTTCAGATCAACATAAATATTCTGATCTTTGCATCGAGAATAAAGGCATCAACCAATCACGTTGTGCGGAACAGATATATTAAAAAGCAAACACTATAGTGTTCAAAAGCATGGAGGCTCCACAGACTGCAAACTTTGTTAGTCATTTCAACCTTGATAAAGGCAGCAAAGATCCACTCCTCGCGTTCTTACCTTGCACACTAAAAGCCCGAGACATACACACTGCGAAACCAAAGGCCAATTCAATCAGAGCGTTTTGCTAAAAGGAAACTCAATAAAATAGCTTACAGTGGCTTAAGCTATACAACAAGACTGATCCTGGATCTCAGTAATTGCTCCTCTGTCTGCAAAAATCTATTTGAACCTTTTATTGAAAAAGTGCTGCACCTGTTTTCCCATCGCTGCCGGTATGAATAGTGTTAATGCAAAAAAGTTGCATGCCAGTATTTTTTGTGTTGTTTATTCGTCACGCCCTTGGTTTGTAATGGCCTTGTTGTCGATCAAAGTCACACTTTATGCTAAAATTGTTAGCACATTTCATTAATGAATGGCTTTCTATCTTATTGGAGGCAGATTACAACTCACTCAGACTTTGACAAAGTCCCACTGGTGTCATGCAACATTTTGTCAGTTTCATCCTATAAAAATGGCACACACTGTTAATGTTTCACAACATGCACATATAGTGTTAGTATTTAAAATCCTGAGACAGCTGGACACGAAGTGAGAGAGATAACTATAGGCTACTGAGAGTCATTTAACAGAGAGAGAGAGAGAGAGGGAGCAAGACTTGTTGCCATGGTGACATGCCCCATGCGTATGAGCAAGGTTGTTGAATAAATGACCTTGACAAGCCAGATGTCTATCTGCCTATTCAAGACACAAATAGGCAGATAAAGGCAGAGGCCGTTGACACTCCTGAACAGACGACTTCAAAGAAAAGTCTGAATATAAAGAAACTAATAGAAAGGTAGAGTGACATAGACAGACGCAGTGAAAAAGGAGTGAAAGTGTGTCTGACAAAAAGGTAGATTCAGGGTAACATTGGGAAATCTATAGCTGAAGAAAATTTGAATGTGTGAGATAAAATAATGGCTTGAATTGATATTCAACCGGTACACACACTTTGCAACTGGTTTCAATAGTACGAGACTCTTTGCCTTTCAGAGCCATTTACTTTTTAAAAAAAGTATTTTTGGGCCATTTTTGTCCCTTTTATTACAGTTAGTTGAGAGAAGACAGGAAAGGAGGGATCTAGAGCTGCAGCCGCTGGTGTCAAACTTCAGACGTTGCACTTCCTAATCTGCATCTTAACCCCTAAGCAGGTGCATTCAACAGCTTTTTTACTATTGCAATAGCTGATTGCACTTTTGGGGCAGCGCACCAAGCTGTAAGCACAACATTGACATATTATTGCCTTATAAAGTTGTTAGTGTAAATGTGTTAGCAAACAGTTGCTTTTTTACGGAGCAAAACTAATATTCTTAGGTCTTGTTTCTGGTGCAAACTAGTCCAATATCCACTCTCATTTAGGTCTCTTTTTGGTGTCTTCCAACACCCGAAGAAAATATCTGACTATAGCTGGTAAATACTCCACTATGTTCACCAGCTAGTCTCTAACTAGGTCTGTCTGCTGTTTGGTGGCATGGTGGTGCACAAAAGGCTTTTGGAGCTTTTTAGCTGAAACGCATGCCTGCTGCGGCCGAAAATGATAAAGTCCTGCAGTATGATATGAAGTGTACCTCATATCTGAGATGTGAGTAGTTTCTTCAAGCTCTCTGGTTCATGCACAATGTAATATGCAGTAAAAAAAAATGGGGGCAGAGCACAGCATCCTGCATTGTAAGTCATGTTAGAACAAAAGCATCGGCAAGACCCATAAATAATAATATAACATTTCAGGAAAGTGAAAACAAAAGAGCAGTGCTGCAGATATAGTGATATTGAGAGGGAAGAATAACAAGAGCAGTTTTATTGTTCCTCTTATTATCCTCTGCTCGATTCTTTGTCTTTCCTCTATGAGTTTTTCTTTGTTTGTTTCTGTCTGGTTTTTTTTCCCTGAACAAAATCTGCCTGACCCTTAAACCCTTTAAAGTTTGATTAAGTGACACTCTGAGGCACTTAACTTGCTGGCACTTTGTCTCATTTACCTCTTCCCTTCAATTCGTGTTATCATTTGGGCTCCAGTTTGTACAGACTCCGTAAAAGCCTGCTTGTGCAATCCTCCTCTGCCCGCCACCATAAATCTGTGTAACATTTGCATTTTGGTCTTACAGCATCTAAAGCATCTTCGAGATAAAGTGAGCATTCATTACAGCGGAGGAAGTGCTAAAGATTAATCAAAACTGGAAACAAGTAACATTAAAAAAACTCATTTGGTTTTTCCCTCAGCCTTTTGGCAGAGCGTTCGTTTCAGTGTAATTTCTCATTTCACACTTCTGTTTCCCTGTTCGGCTTTCTCTTTTACTTGAAGTCGTAATTCAGAATGTGTTTGCCCTCAACAAAAAGGCACTTATGAATCCCATGTGTTAATTAAAGCAGGTGTCCTTCTCAGATGCAAAATACTCTCACTTAATGTGATATATTTAACTTAAGATGTTTGACCATGTCACGATGTTGCATTTCATTTGTTTAGTGAATCTTTTTCGACTTTTGCTTCAAACTAGCTGTTAGACGTTTAGTTAGAATTGGCTGTCAGTCACACAGTCAGTTGTAGGAGTGCAACTGAGGTAGCAGCGTTTCTGCACAAAATGGAGCTTTGAAGTGTTCGATTGTTTACCAGCTTGGAAACGTTTGATTTACCTGAGCTACTATCAAAATCCCTCAGAAAAGAAACGTTATATTAAGTATCCAGCCTGAAAAGTGAGCATGAACTCTTCTATCCCTGAATAGATGAACAGTTGTTTTTAATATTTTAACATAGACTGATTGACTGATTGTAGGTGCTCTGAATTTTTCAAGCTTTTTCTTTGAAAGCTGTGCTTTATTTATTATTTGTAATAAACAACCATGAAAGCACCGCTAATGGCCAACGAACAAAGGTTCCGTTCCGTAACATTATGATCACTTGTTATCTTGTAAAATGTAGTTTTGGTAAGAAACTTGGATAAATACATATGTTTGGAGCAGATGTTTTCACGGCAACATAAATAGATATTAGAGATGAATTATGACCTGTTTACAATACCACCAAGCAGCCTATAATACATCATTAAAACTACTAATGACAAGATTTGTTTTAATCGATAAAAATTAAATATTTTATCCCCTTATCATTTTAATTGGTGCTTTTTGAAAAAAAAAACACTTAAGATGACTATAACAAAGTGGAAGAATAACATTAAGAATTTCTTATGGATTACTGACTTTAGAATGTCTAAAGTTGTTGAAATGTTGAAATTCTTTTTTGGGACCGTGGCAAAAATAAAAATGAGCCTTGTTGACTAGCTGCTATAATCAAACAACAAAGGGATCTTTATCTGCCAATATGGATCATCAATGATCGGTTATTAGTATTAGCAGCAAAAAAACCTGATCAGGGATCTCTAAAAGTTATATTTCCTCCTTTCTTTGTGCTGATCCGATCTGTGATCTGATCCGTAAGTGGTATAATCCGTTGCACCACTTATTATTTGTAAACGTTTTTGGCTAGGACTTGCTTGAAAAACAGTAAATCTCATCTCAAGAGACCCTCCTAGTAAAATAAAGGTTAAATAATAATTACCAGCAAACACAGTTCCAGAAAACATTTGAGGCAAGAGAGACGTGACTGTCATTTATCAGCAGCACTATTTCTAACATACTGTGCTTAATTTGATCAAAGAGACAGTAAAATAGATACCGATGAATACATTTAACCAAAACAGTAGCAGCCACGATTCTGGTCTATGACATTATGTTCAGACAAAGGTCTACCAATAAAAAATTCATGCCAAAAAATTTAAATGCATTGCTACTTTCAGCAGACCAGCTGGAAAAAAGAGGACTATGCATACAAAAGTGGAATACCAGAAGTAGTGTTTTTGGTTAAAAATACAGCAAGTGGTGTGAAATGGCAGTTCTGAGAAGGAAGTACAGTAATGGTTGAGTGAGAACTTTTAATTTCTTCGCTTTGTTTTTGGTTGAACCGCATGAATGTTAACTGAAGATTTCCCCTGTATGAACAGCGAAGCAATGCACAGCACAGATTTAAGGCAGACTAGTGATCAAAAGATGGAAAGTTTAAGAGGTTATTGTGTAACAGATGGGTGTTAAATGCACATGATCCAATGGAGATAACTACAAAGGCTCAGGCATATGGTTAAATGGGCGCTGCTCTTCCTCAAATTCAAGGATGCAGAGGGACACATAACAAGACCTGCTGGCATTCACATTTAATGAACCCTGTAGATGAGAGACAGGCATCACTTTAAATTCTCTACAGAAGTGAAACTCAGACTCCAACCTTCATTACTGGGCTTGTCTCATTCCAGTTGAGTTGAGTTCAGTCACTATTATCCCAGAGGGGAAACTTGACTTGCAGTCAGGTGTAGAAGATTAAAAACACTGGTACAAGACAAAAATGTAAACAACAATATGCTTCTGCAATGCAAATGATATAAAAGCATGCTGTATGCTCAGAACCAACCGTTCCTGGATAAATAACAGTTGGATAAATGGAAACATCATCTTTCAGAATTCATATATGTGTTTCATGTCACAAAGAATGATTCAATTAATATTTATGTATAAACAACTCTGACCCAGTTAAAGGAACCAGAGACATGAAACTATAATCTACACTGCAGATAATCAGTGTGACACTGTGGACGTACACCATAATATTTTTGTATATCCTGTTAAGAAAATGTGCTGCTTTTCTCATAAAATCCCCCTCTGTGCTTTGTCAACCTTATACTGCCAGTAATAACTTCACCACTGCAGGGTCTTTCTAAAACAAAGTTTGCCAAATGTCTTGTCACCAAGACAAATAAAAGGCCCACAAACATAGTTTATTTGTCGTGTTTCATCCATGTTGAGGA
Source organism: Anoplopoma fimbria (assembly GCF_027596085.1). NCBI lineage: Eukaryota > Metazoa > Chordata > Actinopteri > Perciformes > Anoplopomatidae > Anoplopoma > Anoplopoma fimbria. The sequence continues at coordinate 10,219,832 of NC_072456.1, forward strand.
GGCTGAGTGGTGTATTTGGTTTTTAATGTTTTTTCTCTCCTTCTCTCTTACTCTTCAGCTTGCCCTCAGGGCACCTTTAAGTCGTTCCAGGGGATAGGATTATGTCAGCAATGTCCGCCGAACAGCCGCTCCACCATCGAGGCCGCCACAATCTGTGGTTGTCGCAACGGATATTACCGCGGAGACATGGACAAACCGAAGGACGTGTGCACCAGTGAGTCTGTCTCTCTCTTTCGAACAAACACACACAAAAAAAACAAAAAAATAAATACTCAATAAACCTCTAAAGAGCATATATCCGACTGTGGTTATGCCTCAGGGTGGCAGAGACAGGTTTGTGAAGGCAGATCTTTGGACTGGACTTACCAATAGCTGACATATTACAGCATATCAGTGTTTGACATCACCGACAGTCCAATATCTCATCATTGAATTAAAGGCCAATATCTGCTTTGATTTATTATTCCAACCCTAATTCCATGCACCTCATTCAGAGCTGGTGCGCCGCAATGTTCCCATCCTTGTTTGGGGATTTGGGGAGCAGTAAGTAATAACACTGCCACACTCCTCAGGCTTTCCATTGAAGTGAATATGTGTTTAGTGTGTCAAAGAGGCTATATTGCTATGCAAGACGAGGCACAGAGTTTGAAAAACGCTGCCTCTCCGTTCCTCAGAGAGATGGTGTAAGTAGGTTGAGACATGAATCATTTTGGACTGTCTCTGTAGCTCGTCTCAAACTGTGAAACTGTGCGTATATGTCTGTGTGTGTGTAGTTGCATGCCCATGTTTGTGCACGCCCTGACCTGAATACATGTTTTTTAAGGCTATAAAAAGCTCTGGTTCATTCATGGGCTGATCATTATTGTTCCATCTTACATTCATGAATGAATTTTCAACATTCTGCCAGAAGAATATATACAAGTTTACCTGAAAACTGTTTGCTGCAATATAAAAATGTGTGCAATATTCAAAGACAGTGACTGTTGGCAACCTTTTTATCCTTGCATGCACTTAAAAGCACATGCAGCCGAACCGGCTACATAAACAAAGCACAAAGAAACTCGCATTACAACACACAATGGTGAGAATGACGACAGAGACATCTTGTACCTTTATAATTGGGTATAGTTACTGCTTTGCATCTATGTTTCATTCAATTTGAATGGGGGTCTGCAAAAAAAACATGGCGTAGTTTTAACTGTTTTCACTTCCTGATGTATTGGGGTAAATTCCTGGATTCACTTACCGACACATGTGTTTTGGTTACCATATTTGCTTGAGTAAGTGTAGCCTATAGTGGATTGTTTTCACTGTACAGACTTTTTGGACAGTTCCTGAGTTTATCTTTTGACGTCATCCTGAAACAGCTTATCTGCTATCACACGATCCTGTGGTTGGTTTGCTTTGTACCACAAACGAACTGCACCTGAAGCAGACGCAGTTTAAAAGAACCAACTTTTGAGGCAGTCTTACTCAAGTTGTCCCAGAGTTTGATTGACAGCTTCCTCTCCAGTCTGTACGAATTGAACCAAAAGCGCCAATACGCCAGAGGTTAGGTGTGAAAATAGGCTTAGAGGCATACGGTTATCAATGTTGTTTTAAAATGTTGACATAATGATCCATGAAAAAATCCATATAGGCAATAAATTATCTAATTCCTCACCAATAGATGTATTCCACTTCAGAGGATTTAAAGTTATTATTATTGCTATTATTTTATAGTTGGGGCAATATTTGCAATTGTTTTTGTTCCTTTACTGTTATTGCCGTTAAAACCATGCCAATACTGATCATCTGTTGCAGTATATTACTGAGAGAACATAAAAAAGATTTTGCCTCAGTTGTTATGGAAAACATTCTGGGGTTATCTTATTCTGACAACAGAGAAATTGCATTAATAGCCTCACCTCAACCAAGCAGCAACACATTCTCGAAATTACACTGACAGATGATAAAAAAAAACCTTCCCCAGTGAAAAGGTGTCAGGTGTCAACTTACTCAGCCTACACAGCTTTGTGAATTAAATTGGTACTTTCAATTCAAGAGCAAAAAAACAAATGGAGTCACAAGTACAAACATATCAGCACTGGAAAAGAAGACTGAAAACTCTGAAAATCTGTCGGAAAAACTTATTCGGTTAAAAAAAACGATATAAAATCTGATCAGTGAGATGGAAGAGTGAGCGTGCAGTGTGCGAATCGCTGCCTGACGGAAAATCATTCCCTCAACTTGCCTCATTGACTGCATAGGTACGGAGGAGGGGTGTGTGAAGACACTTTTAAGACAGTGAGGAAGCGCAGAGAGTGGTTATGCGAAGACGGCTTTAACCCTTTGAAGTGGAGCGGTTTCTATGTTGCAGGAGTTTATTCATTCATTCATTCATTCATTCATTACTGTATTTGCTGTGAACTCTGTTTATTTCTGACACTGTAAAAGGTGTTTTTTTTATGCTATTCACATCAAAAGTGAGAATTGAGTGAATATCTGTGTCGATTATTGTGAGTATGATTATAATGCGCAGTTTCTATAACTGTTTATAAAATGGTACTTAGGTTTTCAATCCGTCACTGATTGTTAGCACTTAGATTCTGCAGTGCACATATTCATATTCCACAGGGCTATATCAGACATTCCTTATGACTCTGTGATTTGACATATGCCAAGGTTGAATACCCATTTCATTTCTTGTTCCAACATGTCCTGTGGATGTGTCTGTGTTTGTTTTGGGCCTGTTTGATGTGTGTGAACAGTCGAGAAGAAGTGAACCCGCTAGGTTTAACCTTGTGAAAACTCTGGGTGTGCGTTTAAGACGCACTTTAACACCCTAAAAGCCAGAGCTTCTCTTCAGATCAAAGAGATGAGCTGACAGAAAAGAGAGAGAACCACCAAGAGTGAGGCACTGTCTGACTGACTGAGTGAAGAGTGACAGACAAAAAGATTATTTGGCTGGTGGTGAGCTGTTAGGTCACCTTCTGACTGTTAGAGACAGGGTAGGCAAAATTCTTACATCACTGACTGTCACTGAAGTAGAAGTAAAGGAATCACCCTCATATTCAGTGGTCAAAACTAGTTTTGCATAGCCAGACGTACCTCCACAGCGCTGTCAGTGCTAAGGAAAAGTCTGGCTCAACACATTATAATTCTGGTTTAGGGGAATAAACGCCCTGGCTTGTTTATAATAGTCTTGAAGAAATACAATAGTCTTGGGCAACTCTAGGCCCACAATGCAGCAATGGTACCTTTGAAAAATAGATGCCGACTGAAATTGGTGACCAACAAAGTAGTAGTAGTTCTGAAATGCAGCCTTTAAACCCAGGAACAGACAACACTTTTACCATTTCCAATATTATATCCCAAATCTTTAGACAATATCAAGTCTGATATCACAATATTGATATGATATCAATATATTGCCCAACCTCTTTCTGTTGCTTCTTCAGATTAACCTTGTGTTTTGTATGAATCATTTAGGCTGCGGCTCATGATTATTTTCAGTATTTAATAATTGTTCAAAAGTTAAAGAATATTCACTTATCGGAATAATTGAGGCATCGATTAACTGTTTTTGCTCTATTGTCAAATCTTTATTTAAAAAACAGCTAGTAACTACTGCCATTAGATGAATATTTCGGGGTGAAATTTAGAGAGCTGGTTGTACAAAGTTGCGCCTCAAATGTTTCGGAAGGTATTGGGTAACCCTATTTTTCTCATATTTTTCAATTTAAAAGTGTATTTGGAAATCTAATCTTAAACCACGGGACACAAACTGTACTTTGATAAGTTTTGTTTAATTTTTAACAGTAATTCAGTAATGGGTCAAACTTGCTTTTGGAAAATATTGTGGGTAAAAGGACTATGATACTCAAGCTTTTGTATTATCAATAAATCTGACATGGTGCCCTTCCATCACACATTTACTTCAATTTCAATGTGAGACTTCTTGGCCTGTTAGTTACTGTAATATTACAGTGTATACAACTTAAATGCTACCATTGCTTATTGCAGTGATGCACTGCTTATACAACAGCTTGCCTTAGCTATAAAATACCTGACATCCTGTAATAGTTAAAACAGTATCTATACATAAGCCATTAGTTGGCACCTCTTAATGAATAAACAAATTGTTTTCTCCAGCGCTCACCGTAATGAGGTTTGATTGCATCCAGGTGTGGAGCAGTGATTTAGTTGACAGACTCTGACACAGTCTCTAGAAACATGTTGTCAGTCTTGTAACGTCCAATCATCTTTCTCTAGGTGTCCCGTCGGCTCCTCGCAATGTGGTCTCAGTCGTCAACCAGACATCGGTGCAGCTGGAGTGGCACCCACCACGGGACATCGGGCACCGTGACGACCTGTCATATAACGTTGTGTGCCGCCGGTGCCACAGCAGTGAGCGCCGGGCGTGTCAGCCATGTGATGACAACGTGGCCTTCGTTTCGGGCAAGCATGGGTTAAAGGAAACAAGGGTGGATATCAGCAAGCTGCGAGCCCACACATCGTACACCTTTGAAATACAGGTTTGTCCTCTGAGCAGAGAGAAGTGAATTCATGAAGCTTTATTGATTCCATATGCATGTTGTTAAGTGTTGTTAAAGGAATACTCAAATGGAAATCTTTATTTTGAATATCACACCCTTACTTCCATTGAAATGTGTGTTGAAAGTCTACTTTCCTTAGTTAGGTTGGGTGGATCCACTCTTGTGTTAATATGCAAATAGCTGTCAGATATTCACTCTGGTGCTCAAGGATACTGAGGCTGCATAGCTGCTTGTGAACATGAAGGCTTTTTATGCCCAATTTCCTGTTATATTATGTTCTATCAAACCCCAAGGCCAATCTGATGCAATATAAAGCCAGTACGATGGTGGACCCTTAATCTTCTGGTATTGGCCGTCTTACCATCAAGGCTGGGTGTCCAAATCAAGGTTACCTACGTAATTGTTAAGGGAAGGAAGTATATTACTTTACTTACTCCATTCAGTCCTGGATTGTGAAATCTCTCACAATTTTCTAATTTAAATGGTGCCAAATCTTTTATCAAAGTCCAATGGACCTATTAATAATAATAAATATATATATATTTTTAAGGAATGCGTGACTTGATCCATTTTGAATGCAGTCTGTTGTGGGACGGGCGGATCAATAATGATGTATAAATGAATGACTAAACAATGACCAGATTGTGAAAGTATTGATTGTTATTTAATGTGCTTACTGAAAGCAGCCACTATTAAAGATAGAGCTGAATATCCATAGGAATATACATCCAAAATGAAATTGCCCACCAAGTGAAAACACTGACAACTTACTGCTTTTAAGGAAATAAATAGTGGCATCAGAGTTAGGGTTCCTCTGAAGACCGTAACCTGCCAAATTAGTTTTTGGTAGTAGAATTATCTGATATTTTGGAATCATCAGAATCTTAAGGAAAGGAAAAACATAAAATAAAATGTGATATGAGAAAGAAAGAAAGAAACAAAGAAAGAAAGAAAGAAACAAAACAACATAGAATTAGAGCTCGGAGTAAGACATTAAGCTAGCGTCACTAATTATCACGTCTCTGTTTAATGATTTGCTGTGACTGAAGACATTGTTTTGGCCGCCAAAATGATTAACTAAGCTCATGACAAACAATATGTGGCAGCTAATTAGGTGGTCTTTAAAATGCACTCCGAACCTGTTAATTGTGTCTTTGTGTTGGCAAGAAGAGACAGACGGTGAGACTTTACAGTTTCATAAAGACATAGGCAGCGCTTCTACACTGTTATTCAAACCATCTCATTGTTGCTGTTAGTTGACTTTTTGTTGAATCCCTCCCCTGAACAGCGACAGTGCCTGTCTTGTTCTTTAACACTCCAGCAACCTTAACCAGTCATCATTATGTCTGAAAAACTCATCCTAAAAGCATTTCTCTTGTCATATTTAAATAAAAGATAAATTTATAAGTATAGGAAATGACAGTTTGATATTACATTTCCTTAATCCTACTTATAATTGTAGAACTAACTAGCTCTACAGTGAAATACATGCATTTGCACAAAACATTTCTTTATATCCATGTCTTCATCAACTGGTGAAATTTCATTTTGTCTGGGAAATGCAGCTTTAGCCTCATTATTCGCGCACAATATCATGAATATGTACTTTTGAGTGCATATTTAGGATACATTTACGGTGCCATACCATTGTTCAGATGGCCAATTATTCTGAAACCTCAAGGGTCCCAAAAATGTCCAATTGAACCAAAGGCCAATATGTCTGACAGCCGGTTTTACGCCAAAACAAACACTTCCGAAGGCCCTGCCTCCAAAAATACAGATTTACAATGAAACAAAAAGAACACATGGCTAGTTATTATGCGTAATGGATGGAAAGGCCTGACCCGCCTTCCTCTACCTCTGATTTGCTTACCCTGACATTTTACTCTTACCAATCTTACTCCTAATGCCTAAATCTAACCAACCTAACCAACAAAAGCTACGGGTTAAATGACTTCATTCTTCCTAATAATTATCCATGTACTTCTGTTTGTTGTATTTCTGGAGCGATGGGCCTTCGGAACCATGGGCGTTTGTTTTTGGGATAAAAGGCTGTCACACAAATGGGCTTTTGGTCCAATGGGACATGTCCCCCAATTTACAACGAGTCCGTCAGTCAGTCCATGATTTTTTGACCAACATAATTGTTTGTTCAGCTCGTAAAATCAGTTGCTGGTTAGAAATGAGAAGCATTCTTTCGTTTACCTCTGTCTGAAATCAAGTGCCTTTTGTTTATAGAATTACTGAGAGTTTTGAGTGCTATATCTGCCAACGTTAACTTTGTAAAGTGCACATGGGCTGTGTGTGAACAGAGAGCTTGACAGGCCTAGCAACAGCAACTACAGGGGTTAATGTCTGTAGGGTGGAAGAGCTGACCATTACACTTTTTACTCCTCAGGCAGTCAACGGAGTCTCCAACAAGAGCCCTTATCCCGCCCAGCAACTGTCAATCAACATTACAACCAATCAGGCCGGTGAGTGGGGAGTGCAGACGCTGTGTGCATGTGCGTGCAAGCATCTGTGGATGTGTGTGTAAGCACACCCTGGGGCACAGTGGATTATGCGAGGGAGGGATGGCAAGGGGGATAAAGGAAATTGAGCTACAGCTTTTTAATTCATAAAACATGTTATAAGCGTGTCATCTCTCTCCCTCTGTCTCTCTATCTCTCGCCCCTTCTCTGTCTCTCCTACACATCCACAGCTTTTATCCTGTTTTCCTCTTTCCCCTCTGCCTCTCTCTCTCTCTTTCTCTCTCAGTTCTCCTTTCCTCGCCTTTATCCCCTCTCCCTGCCCTCCCCCCTCTCTTCCCCTTCTCTCCCTCCCTGACAGTGTAATTCTTAGAGACTATAAAGTGAGCCGAGTTACCGCTCCATCAATACTTTATAGAGACAGACACAAGTGATATTTTCACCGCTACCCAAATTTAGATTTAAAAGCCGCTTTGCTCTGGTGGCAAACACATCATTTACCTCATCTACAGCAACCCAGGCTCATTCCTAATCGAAACATGATCCATTGTCACCCGGCCGCTTTCTGAGCGTATTTTTTATCGCTGCAGGATGCCAAACTCTTTTATCCTTGAAATCTTGTAGTACTCAACAAAAACTGATTTATCTTTGGGTTGACTGCATCGGGGGGGTTAAATTATGCAATAGGTTTTAGCGTATATCAAGGGACCTTAGGATATGAAACTCACTCGACATATAGAGAACCCTGTAAAATGTAAATTGTGGCAATATTAAAAATGATGGTTTTCTAATGACAGCTCACTCACACTGTCAAATTATGACTAAAGAGGAAATTGGCTCATGAGGTATAACAGCATTTACTTAGGATTATGGCAGCCCCATGGTGTCCTGATGACTCAGCTGTGTAAGATGCATACATTCTCAACATAACTTCCATCAATATGATACTTCAAACTGGTGTAGTATCAATCTCTGTGTCTTTATTCCTTCCTCTCTTCACTGTATGCTGTCAAGTGAAGTACAAATATGATGAAAACCATCTCATAAAAAGATCTGGGAGGCAAAACCATGAAATGCATTATAGCCAAGAGCTACTGGTTCCTAAAATTATGGGTAAAAATGTGTTGCAGACATAACTCTTGCTTTCCAATCAGTGACAAGTGCAGTAATTTGTTTTCATGATCCTGGTTGAGGAAACATTTTTCTCCTTTGGGTGTAAATAATCCTTGGCAACATGTCATTACATTACACACACTATTTCCATATTTATGGAGTTTAGGCATGCTAGCGAATCTTGTTACTAGATAATTGATTGTGTGTACTTGCGTGTGTTTTTTTTTTTACAGCTCCCTCAGTAGTTCCCATAATGCACCAAGTGAGCTCAACAAGCCGCAGTTTCTCGTTGTCATGGCCACCGCCCGAGCAGCCCAACGGAATTATCCTCGACTACGAGATACGATACTTTGACAAGGTAGAGTGGGATGATAAATGTTTGTGAGTGTGTTTGTGTGCTTTTTGGTGTTATGGTCACAGACAGTAATCCATTAGAGTCGATAAAACAGGCGAATCAATATCAACTACATCTAAGTCATCTATTATCAGGAGTCACTGAGAAGCAGCAACAGTCTCACTGCTTCTCAAATAGTTCAGCTTTAAATAACTTGAATAAAAGTGAAACTCCTGCGTACTGTCTCGTTTAGTGCCGTTATGTTAATTTACCATGTTTCTGTCTACACCCTCTTTATCTGGTATATGGACAAGAGGTTACAGCAGTGCACAGATTAATGGGTAAATTAACCAATTAATTAAATTATGAATCAGATGACAACTAAAATTTGGTCAGTTGGTCATACAACACCATGAGAAAACATACACAATTCAAATTCAACTTTTTTTGGGGAAAAAAAAACAGTCTGAATATTAACAACAGCCAAGAGACGTTAGCTTAGCATAGCATAAAGACTGGACAAAAGAGAGAATAACTAGCATGGCTCAGTGCAAGGGGGAAAAGAGCTGCTTCTTAAAACTCACTAATTAACACAATGCATCTTGCTTGTTTATTCCAATAGTCGTCAAGATAGGTTGCCTGGCAACCAGTGGTGACTACAAGAAATTTGTTATCCCGGCAAATAAATAGTAACCTAAATAGGCAGGAAATAAGCGCATAACCGTCCAGTAGAACAACAACTTGTTGTTGTTATGAAGTTTGTGAGCTTTAGAGAGTAGAGTTTTCTTAGAGAGATTTGTTTTTTAAACATTTGGACGAGCAAGGATAGCTGTTTCTATCCTTATGCTACCCCAAGATTACCTTCTCCTGGCTCTACCTTACTAATGAACGTACCTCCATGGACATGAGAGTAATAATGATCTTATCTCAGCAAAGGAAGCAAATATGCATATTTTGCTTTCCTTTACAAAATTTATAAAACCTAAATAATTAATGTCAATCTTACAATCTCATCAAACATAAACAGCAACATCCATATAACAACCCCAGACCATCCAAAAGGTGAATAACTAAAAGGACAATGACTTTAGGTCAATAAGAACAAAGGACGACTATTAAAAATGAACAAGTACATTATTTCTTTCTCATTTTTCAACTCATTGTAAATACGTCTATTAAACGTATATTTTCAATCTGTCCATTGATCACATTGCCTTTTAAAAATAATGATCAATGAAATAATGTGTAGTTCTTGTAACATTCCTATAGTTATTATCGATCACGTAGCACATGTACTAATGATTGATAAAAAGAATCCATATTATTATCAATATTATTATTATTTGTTAAGAAGCTGGAATGTGTTGAATGCTGCTCCTCATAAACCTGACATGATCATGAATGAAGCTGAGATTTATAATTCCAGTTATTCATGTGTTTTCTACTTCATTTCTCCTTAATGTCTATTGAAGAGTTGGCTTCATATATCATCTTTTATACAATATAATTTCCTGATAAGTCCTGATTGATCGATGCATATTTCATGGAGCCTGTAGTCACACTGACAGGGTTTTACAGTGATGGAGAGCCTCTCTTTATTCCAGCACACATCAATTGTTGATCGTAGTGATGCAGCAATCGTTTCCGTAATAAGTGGCTACAGCTGGATTCTGTCAAAGTGTAAGACTACATCACTCCAACTGAAAAAGTGAAAGAAAAATGTATTGATTTATTGAATCCACAAAACTGTGTATGTTTCTCTCATGAACAACTGATGTAATACACAATATGGAATTTAATAAGAATCTGTGGGCTCTGGAAGATCCAATTAAAACCATTTAATTGGACAAGTAACTCATCTTGTCTGAATTGTGAAGGCCACCCTTTAATCACTAGATGAAAAAAAGAACCTCAGACAATTATTGGCAATGATATAGACCAACATAAATTAAACCAAAAACATTTACTTCTGTTTGCTAGTTGTAATTATTATTAAATATGTTGATGACTGCAGGAGATGAAACTATAGGTTTTTTAGCTGTTTTATATAAATATAAGTCTTGTTCATTTTCTCAATGGAAACTGGAACAGCTTGGATGCAGTTTTTCACTATAGGCTCTTCATGATGATGGTTGCACATATTCCAAAGTCCATGGGGAGGAATGCTTACACTGTTTGTGGACTGCAGCCACTAATATTACTGTAATGTTTGTTGAGTGAGATTTCTTAGTCTTCTCTTCAGCTCACTGTTGATGTGGCCTTCAACTCACCACTTGGTGTCTCATAATGAGCCAGAATAATCACTCACCACCATTTGGTTTATGGAGTGTAGTCTTTCCTCCCAAATAGACTCACAATCACATAGAGTAGCACATCTCTGCAGGAAACCATCCATTTTTCCGGGTTTCGATGTTGAAGTGCTGTTTGTCTCAAGCTGTTGAGGTGGAAAGGAAACAATAGATATCCAAAATGATTCGTTGTATTCTCTATGCAATTGACAATGCTCAGGAGATTCATTTTATTTATTTATTTATTTATTCATTTAATCTTTATTAAATCAGGCTCTTACTGAGATTAACTTTTTTTTCCCAAGTAAAACCTGAGCAGAACAGAAGGAACACAACTACACTACACAATAAACAGGAATTAAAAACAATTACAAGAATTATGAGAAAACATCAGATAATGAAGCTCTAAAATCTGCAAGGTTAATGTTAGACTCTAGTTTGAGGGAAGTTTGCAGTCTATTCCGTTAAATAGCTGCTTAGTACCTGAAACCAGTTCTGCCAACATTGGTGCATACCTGAGGGATAGCCAAGGCTAGTTAGTGACTGGATCGTGGACTGTAGTTACTAGATTTAAATGAGTGAAGAGAAGTGAGGGAGTCTGGAAGCTTGAACAGTAGAGCTTTATAAATAAAAAAACATGAGATGGCTATCTCTTCTTGACTGTCTTGACTGACAGGAGGTCCATCCGACCATGTGATATAGAGAACTATCATGAGCCTGAAAAGGATGATACACAGGGTTTAACAGCTAAGGCGTTGATGGGGCAGCCTGACAATACAGAAAAATCTATATAAAAATCTCCATAGTCAAAGACCGACAAGATGGTTGACTGCACAATAATTTTCCGGTTGGAAGAAGACAGACATCCTTTAATTCTAAACTAGACGCCTAGTTTGAGTTTTTAATTATTGAGTCAAATGTTGAATATGAATCTTGAATGACTGTCTGCTCGCAAACCAAGTCACGGACTTACCGATGAACAGAAAGGTGCTTATGGAGTAGTGCCACATTATGTCCTTTTACCAAACTCTTAGGACGTTAGCTTTATTCTTCCCACTTTGGACCACTGTGCAAGAGGCACTTCCACTACTTCTCCATCCATCCATTTCTCTCTGCTTCTCCGGGGCTGGTTTAAGGAGTCCAGATCTCCCTCTTCACAGATATGTCTTCCAGCTCCTCCTGGAGGATCCCGAGGCTTTCCCAAGTCAGATGAGATATGCAATGCCTTCAGCATGTTCTGGGTCTTCCCTCCGGTTTTCTTCCATGTTTGACGTGCCCAGAAACTTCCATAGGGAGACGCCCAGGAGGCATCCTTAACAGCTGCCCAAACCACCTCAACTGGCTCCTTTTCATGCGAAGGAACAGCGGCTCTACTCTGCTCTCCCTCCAGATGTCTGAGTACCTTACCCAATCTCTAAGGGCTTGTTTTCAGTGTTTTGCAAAAGAGAATAAACAGTGAATGTGATGATGAAAATGTCACTCCACTGCTTTTTGGTGTGTATATCAATACCTTGACAGCACTGGAAGATCTTTCTATCCCCGGAGCTGAATCACTTAAAGACAAGAAGACCAAAGCACCAATTTATTCGCTAGTGGATGCTGCTGAAATCAAAACTCCTAGCACTCTGCTGAGTAGGCAGTCTGACTGAAGCCTCCAGCTGTCCTGTAGTGTACAAGGTCCTAGTGTGTATGAACCAGGAGACTGAGACATAAAACACTTCACTTCAAGAGTCCAGTGATCAAACTAGCCTGCATAAAGAATGCCAAACCCGGGGCACCAATGACGGCCTCTGATTCAGAGATGTAACATGCAGGACCTGATTGCTTTCCCATTAAAGACTGCTGCTCCAGGACAGGAATAAAACTCCAAAGAAAGGACACATCTTGTCTTCTTTATAATTCAGTCAGTGGGAAGCAATGTATTTAAAACCTGAAAGTTAAATTAAAAGCATATCTCTGTCACCCAAAGCTAAAAACAAGAATAACCTCATCTTTACTGAAGCTCAGCCAACAGCTGCAAAAACAGATAGAGTTTCACTGCAGACGGATTAAAAACAAAGAGCAAAGCACCTACAAGGGATTGTGTGAGATACACCAAAAGAACAACTTGCCTCCTCATCCTCAGCCCACGTTTGATTTCCTGCCATCTAGCTTTCCTTTTTACAAAACAAAGGACAATAAATTTTTGGCATGTTTTTGCGATACCACTTTAAGTCCTTTTGCTCATTTCTTTCTTTTTAATACATACTGTCAGTGAGTTGGTGCTTCCATAACTCACAAAAACTTGGATACAGTCATAACTGCAAACCGTAAATGCTCAGGACTGTTGTCAACCCTCTTTCTTATCTATTCTCTTGATGGTAACACTCAGGCAGAGACCTAAAGTCATGACTCCAGAGGACTCGCTCACAGACTCCAATTTTCCAGCAATACATAGTGTAATGTATGGCTATTATTTCAGTCTACTGCACAAGGGAAAGCGAGAGCATGTGTCGTTTTCTATTATTGTGGTTGCTTTTTTTGTTTCAGTGTGTGCTACGTGCTAATATTTATATCTTATAACTAAATGCAGCACAACTGCTATCGTTAAGCTCTTTAACTATTTCCAAAAAAATTGCCCTTATACATGTTGATGCTTTTGATAAATATTCAACGTTCAGCCAAATCAAGTTATAATTAATTCATACTAGTATATGCATTTAGTATGCTCAGGATAGTGTTTTTATCTTACACAAGTGTTACCCTTATTACAGCACTCATGTTTACATAATATATTCAAACCATGCTCTTTCCTCTGTTCATCACAAATTTTGAAAAAAACACTTGCAGATCCAGTATGTAGATCTTCTATCCAATCTTCTAACTAGCCTTGTTACTGATTTTCTTATATGAAGAAGGATTCAACAAGATCGTTCAGAGCTCCTTCACTGTTATTGTCATTACTGAAATGCATTAATGTCATCAGAATGTGGTTCATGTGCATTCAGAGAAAAAACATTGCAGATTTACCTTCGCAGAACCCACTGTAGTTCAAATATTGAGTGTTGACTGTCCTCACCAGATAAACAGGAGTGTTGTTGTTTGTTGAAGTGACTAAACATGTAGAATGTTTAAATTCTCCTGAAAGCTAAACTTTTTGTGACTGTCCTCTCTTAGAGTAGCTTGATATTATTTAACTGTTGTAAAACCTGTTAGGAAGAAGCTCAGGTGGAAGGTTGAAAGTGCAAAGTGGCACTGAACAATAACTGTCACATGAGGGCTGGAAGGATCATGTACAATCAAAGCCACTAAGATAAAAAGAGCTAATTTTACTTAAGCCCATATCGGAACAATAGACAAATAAAAAAGCATAGTATGGGGTCCTTGCAACATTGTAAGTCCAATTTTGAATGCACCTGATTATGTTATGTCAGCAAAACAGTATGTCAATATGAAAATGGCAAAGTTTTTGCATGTACTTTAGTCATAAAGATAACTGCACCGCCACTCATGACAATGCGTGAAGCTGTTGGAAAAAATCATTCAAATATTAATATTATGTTCATGATGAAAAGGCTGTTAGAATCTAAAGGGCACTGTAAACCATTTTAAAAGAAACCTTTGACAAACTCCCGCTGCTGCGGGTAACAGAGGTGTAACGTGTAAAACATGCAACAATACAAATGCACTCCCAGAGGTGGGGGTGCTGCACCTAGCCTTTGTGGTGCTATTTTGCACAGTTTGTGTAAAAGTTAAGTTCAAGGAATTGATAGAGAATAGCAGAGAGAGAAAAAAGAAAGTTGACACTTCGCCTCGCGGAGAGCAATTAGAGTGAGTTAGAGTTAGAGTTTAGGACAGAGTGAGAGGAACTGCAGCAGTGAGATGTACTGTAGCTGCAGTCTGACAGTCACAGATAAAACACTTACTTTGTCAAAATCAGGGCAGCCACTTTACTGTAAGCCGGCCTGTTTCACTGCTGCCGTTGCTTTAACATTATTTAACATGGAAGCCAATTAAGACCCAGAATCAAAAGCAGGCAGTTAAGTTCTTTCGTTGTTTATTATTTTTATTCTTGTTCCTTGATACACATCTTAAGCAGGGAGAAATTTAGCATTTTACACTGACAAGCTAACCGCATAAATAGACTAATTTTAGCTCATGGCTTCAAGTGAAGAATTCCCCGCGGGTGCAGTTTGATAAGCCTGGTGAAAGAGAGAGTTTTACCAGACAGCTGTACTGTATCTCCTTTTCTGGTACTTTTCTCCACCTGCCTTCCCTCCATCTCCTCCATCCCTCCCTCACCTCCTCCTCCCCTCATAGCCACTCTATAGATAATGAGGTTTTAATGTTGTAAATTTGATATGGCACAGTGAGGCAGGATTTTTTCCCCACTACTTATCTCTGGCTTCCAGACATTCCCAGATGGGTTGCACTCTAACCTTTTCACTGTGGCAGTCCCCCTCAACCCCCCTACACACACACACACACACACACACACACACACACACACACACACACACACACACACACACACACACACACACACACACACACACACACACACACACACACACACACACACACACATTCACCTCCAAATCCAAACCCCAACACAATACCCCAATTTCTGTGGCCACTTCCAAATATAACTAAATTAATCTCTCCCAGGTTTCAACATTGCAAACTGTGTAGTTGTGCCTGTGTTGTGTGCCCTAATTATAACAGTAGGAATCTGGCTGGTCATAGTGCAGTGAATTAATAGTGCAGTAAAATAAATCGGAGCAAAATGATGTTAAATAGAGTATATTAAGATACTGTAGGTAACACTAATACATGACACAAGACATCTTATATCTTAATAGAAACAAAAAAGATAACCACACGCAACAACAAAGGATAAAATAATCAAGAAGAAAAAAAATCATCCAAGACGATCAAGGGGGGTTGTTATTAAGAATTAAAATGATAACCGTAATGAAAACTCAATCATTTTTAACCCCTTTTTCTTCATGTGCATGTCCTCTTTTGATTACCCTCCCTCCTCTTCTCTCTTTCCACCCCCAACCCTCACTTTCTTCAGGCTCTTTTCCCTCCTGAACTCTCCGCCTCATCATCTCTCTTCCTCTCCTCTATGCTCTCCCGTCGACCCCTCCACCCTCACGCTGCGATTCCCTCCCCCATCCTTTCATGCCATCACCACACCATATCTGTCGTTCCCTCTGGACAGTTTCTATCTTGCTGCAATAAAACCCTTTTTTATCTAAAAGAAATGGGTGAGAGGAAGCGGAGAAGGATGGCATAGAATGATAGAGGTAAAAGGTTGTAGCTTTGGGTTTATAAGATAGGCCTGATAGGTCTGATGCCAAATTTACCCCAGGAGGAGGAGTCTGTGAGCAATAACTAGTTATCACTTTGTTATACTTGAAGGAGATGGAGGAAATAATGAGTAAAAGAGAACAGGATTTAAGAGGTTGTTGTTATTCCAAAGTATGTAGAAGGTAGTTGTGGATAAAATTACTTTGATTGATCATTTTTTGGACATAAGTGGTGTCTTGCATTGCAAAACGCTTTGTTGCCAAGGCTTTTAATCGTTGACTTTTTCCTTCTCTCTGTCACTACTCCTACTAAAGTGAAATGGGAGTGAATAAAATTCTGTCTGTGCTGCACAAAACTTAGAAAAAATACATTTTGTAAGAATACATTTTGTAAGAATAAATGGCAGCATGTCCTCCCATAAACAGTGACCTTGTATCTCCAGTTTTCATAGGAACAACTTATCAGTAGACTGTAGTTCACACGATTACCCTGAGTAAGATGTACAATCTTTCTGCAACAACAATTAGCCATTGAGGTTTTTTTTAAACCAATTTAAAACACAGAGAGGTAACACTTTAAGAGTAAGTTACCAGCCGCTGTAAGCTGAAAAGCATGTCTCTTCAGTGGTTTCTCATCTTGCTGCTGTGATATAGAAGTTTAATCCTGCCTATATCCGTTCACCATGAAATGACAGTTGGGTGTGGTATCAGATACAATCTTCTGCCACACCTATCAGTGATGCTGGATTTGAGTTTATGCTTCTCAAAATACCTGAGAAATAAGATCTGGAAAATGCAACAGTGACCTGGTCACTCTGGATACTCTTCATAGCTCTCTGGGAATTGTTTTCATAGTGACTTTCCTTCAGTAGAAAATAATGAGGTCTGTGGATTATTCTGAGTAAAAAAAAAAATATATTTTCATTTTTCTTTTATTTGAGCACCACAAACAAAATTCCATTCTCGTCCACTGTATCCGTGTGAAGGCAGATATCTCAATATGGACAAATAAAACCCCATATATTTCTATGAAAAGACGATTTGAACTGTTTCTGTTTTACTGTTGGAAATGGACAATGACAAAAAATGTGATGCAGACTCGCATGGTTTGACAAGATGAATGAACAAACTTTGGAAGAATGAATCTTGTTTTAGCAGAAGGCCAAAACTGAGTACTAAATGTAGTCCCACTTAGTCAGTGACTGATGAGTGTTATGGTCCGTCTTGGCTTGCTGTGAAACATATTCATCCCTCTCTCAATCTCTTCTTCAGTCCCTGTCGTCAGTGCAGAACAGTTCAGTCGTCCAGAGCAAAATACCCAATGTTGTTCTGGAAGGTCTGAGGCCGGGGACCGGCTACGTGGTCCAGGTGAGGGCCCGCACCGTGGCCGGCTACGGAGCCTACAGCAAGGAAATGCTCTTCCAAACGCTCACCGACGGTAAGTGGGCGGTGTGTTTGGCTGGTGTGTGTGGAGGTGTGTGTGTCGGTGGGGGCTTTATGGAGGAGAGGAAAGAGAGTGCAGGGCTGAGAGGTGGAATGTGCGAGGTGGAGCAAGAGTGAAAATCTGGTCCTGAAGTAATTCAATTCTGCCCTACTTTGTGTGTGCATGAATTTGTGTGTCATGTAAACTGAGCCAAGTTAATGCTAATTTATGTGTGGTAGAGAGAGAAACCATGTGGATATTTTCTGTTCCAGAAATGCTCAGTTGTGTTTTGTAAGAGAGTCTCAAAAATATAAAGATAATACTTTTCTTTTCAATGTGTGTGGCTTATTGTGTGTTTTGTGTTTATGTGTGTTTCTGCAGATGAGTATAAGTCAGAACTGGGACAGCAGCTCTCCCTGATTGCAGGCTCTTTAGTGGGTGGAGTGTGTATTGTCTCATTGGTAGCTATCGCCATCATCTGTACCAGGTAATGCACACATGCACACAGACACAAACAAACACACAAACATTAAAAAAAAAAAATGGTTGAAAATGTGGGTATTTGCATTTGTATCCCAACAACTTATTTTTTCACAGCAGACATTTTGATTGTCATGTAGGAAAAGCACAGGTGTTAATTATAACATTATCGGTGGCTACCTTCTATTCAAGCGTCATTGTACGTCCTGACAGTGTGACAGTGAACCAGCATGCACAATACCAGGGCCCTGAAACTGAAGCAGCCAAATTCATTCACACTAGATGTTACAGTGATTCTTAATTCAGATTTAATTTACTGGCATTTTCGAGAGCTTTTTCAACCACACTTCACAGCCAGGAAGCTCAGTCACATGATAACAGGTGTAGAATCCTCGCTACCTTTATATACAACCATCTGTTATCATGTGAAGGTACATACTTTGGTCATCAGTTTATAACTGAGCCTTCTCCATGACACCTGAGCAAAACTGGGAGAAGTGAATGACAGGTAGTAAGTGTACCTTGAGTAAAGAGTTTTTTGTCCATAATAATGTCTCCAAGATCAAGATTAAACTTTCACATTAATAATTATTATTGTTACATTATTATTTATGCAGTCGATACTGTATGTGTCCACATTAAATACAACCTACTGTTATGATGCATTACACTTGAATTGTTTAATATAATGCAGATTAAGTAGCCCCTCAATAAGAAAGTTTTTCTAAGCTTGACATGGCAATTCATTAGAATTTGTTGATAACAAAATTAGTAATAACTAAAAATGCAATTTTTTCGAACAATGACAACAATGCTTTGCACAAGAATTAGTTTCTGTGACCCCACGACCTCCCAGATATAGCAAACAACAAGCCTCTCCTGTATGTGATATAAGGTTTCTATTGTGAAGATCAGTTGATGTATTTAAATATTACAGAGTGCTTTCTTTGGCTGACAACACAGACCAGTAACAAGCCATCCTAATACTAATGAATTCCTAAGAGACATTTTAACTTCTCTCAGGCTGACTTTTTTTTGACATTCAGGAAGTCTTGCTATTTATTTAACCTCAACTCAGCTGACGAGAAGACAGCCAAT
Source organism: Anoplopoma fimbria (assembly GCF_027596085.1). NCBI lineage: Eukaryota > Metazoa > Chordata > Actinopteri > Perciformes > Anoplopomatidae > Anoplopoma > Anoplopoma fimbria. The sequence continues at coordinate 10,238,868 of NC_072456.1, forward strand.
TAGCATTTCTAACTTTTCCAACTTTTGTGTGACATTTCTGTCTGCTTACCTCTTTTCCCCAAATCTCTCCGTTTGTGCCCCTGACTGCAGAAGAAGGCAGCTGAAGGAGAGTGTGTACGGTGACAAGCTGCAGCAGTACAACGCAGGAGGAGGTACAACCAGCAGCCGAAACTTTTTTAAATACATTTTATTTTTATATACACCAAACTTCTAAAACACCGTTTATATTTACACTTTCTACTTTCTTCCCCAGAGGTGACACTGAGGCCTGACATGTTCAGTGGTTCCACCCCCACAGTGACCTTTCCCACCCTGTCAGAAGGTCATAGTTCACCGGGGGTCAAGATCTACATCGACCCCTTCACCTACGAGGACCCCAACGAGGCTGTTCGGGAGTTTGCCAAGGAAATCGACCCCTCGTGTGTCAAAATAGAGGAAGTCATTGGATCAGGTAGAGATTTTCATAGACTAATGAGTTTGACCCTTGGCTTGACCTTCCTCTCTCTCTCTCTCATGTGTTTCTATAAAGTTTTCAATATTAACTCAACAGCTACCTAAAATGAAAATCCATGATTATTTCAGTTTGTGTCAATTATTACTGTGAAATCATTTTATTTGAACAAGAGCTTTTGTTCAGGAGTAAGATTAAAATATAATTTCCCGTCCATGTTGATATATGCCATAAACTACTTCAAAAGGGAAATTATAGAAAGAAAACCCCGATTTGCTCTAATGAGCCCAACTGTCACTTGAAACAGCAGATAGTCTACAGTAAAGTAATCAATTTCATTAACTGTGCCACACATTTGTGTCAATGAAAAGATCTGGAAACTTGCAATGTCAGTTTATTATTTTGCTTTATTTTTGTCCTTTGAAGTCAAGAGAGATGTTTTATTCATGCTGAAAACTTTCACAGGAATAAATTAAAAGTGCCTTCGTGCATTCTCTTTGGCTATCCGATCTGGACTATAAAAATGCTGTGTGAAGTTTGGCAAATAGAGAAAGTGGGATGTGAAATGGAGTCCCAGAGCATCCTCAGAATTTTTGGGGGGACAGAGTTTTGACGGTCGGATGGAAAAAAGTGAAAAAAACATAGAAATAAGGAACAAAATATACTGACATATTTTAAAATGCTAAGAAAAAAATCCTTCTTTTACCACTGATCCCTTAGTACTGAAACTATGTAACATATTCAATCATTTCACTCAAAATGTATACTCCAACTCAGGTGAAAGACAGAAGACTCACAGTTTTACGCATTAGGTACATAAAACCTCACATACAATTATGTAAAGCATATGATAAGACCCACCACTCAAGATCATAAATAGATTTAGAATACTAGAAAACATCCTTGGTACTTGGATTAATTTAAAATGTAAACTAAGGTGGGTGCTACATTAAGACTTCATGTTGTAGCCATGTCTTGTAGAGTCCTTGTATTGAATTCAAATTCATTATTTTGGTTTATATGACACATATTCCTTCATAAATATGTATTGATTGACTTAGAGTTTTTGTGAGGAACTTCTATCTGGTTATGAAACCGTCCCAATTTAATATTGATGTGCTATATAACCTTCAGAAGTAGATGTGAGAAGATTGTCTATTTCTATATAATTACTCTTAATGTTTGTCATCGGTGCCACCGGATCAGATTTCGCGCAAACTCAAGCAGGTTGACCATAAACTCTTTTAGCTCAGACTCCAGTGGGGCCTCCGGCAGTAACCAGCCTGTCTAGCTTTGCCGCTGCTTTAGACCCGCAGTCCGATCTCCGGCCAGAGCAGGGTTTGCGTTCAGCGCAGAGCAGCAACATCTCCTCCTCAAGTTTCGCCACGCTGCTACTCCGGTCCCCGCTGGGAGCCAACACTGACATCACTGACATTGCTGGAGCTGCTGGAGGGAAGGGAGGCACAGAAGAACAAGGAGTGAGCTGTGCGGACTGTCAGACCCTGACGCTCTAAAATGAGAGGTTTTCAAAAGGGACACTGGTGCTTGGAAAAACTACCACTTCCGTCAAAAGGGACAGTCAAAATTGACACGAAATGAAAGTTCCTTAAAGTAGCTTTAAGTGCTCAGCCCCATCATCCGTTTGCAGTGCATTCATATTTTTTATTCGACCGCTTTGCATTTTTTTTTACTAATAAACAACTCATTATCTTAAAAGAGATATATTTTTTTGATTATTAGGGATATTTGTCTTATATCTCAAACCACAATAGATGGAGGCATGTTTTTACTCCAAATATTATCCCCCAGTTAAAAAAAATTTCTTTGGACCAAAACCAATCAAACCCAAATGGCCATGGAGCTCTGGGTGATAAAGGTCATGAACCAGATTCAGACCCTCACCGCTGTGAGTATGTGCTTTCTGCTTTGGTCTGTTGAGCCGCTCTGAGAGGCTTTCCGTAATCCCTCCGTTTCTCGCTTTATTTCTCTCCGGGGAAGGTTTCTCACCTCAGCCAGAGGTGACAGAGGAAGGATGAAAACGACGGGTAGGGAGGGGGAAATATGAACTGGGTGATATAAGATGTGGCTGGACTTTGAGCCCTTAAACTGTTGGATCTCTCCCATTCTGCTGCAGCAGAAAGTAAAAATCTATCCACATCTCTTTTCGTCGTTTTCCCTCTCCAGCTTTCCCCTTTTGTTTTACTTTCTGCATTTCTTTGATACTTCCTCTTATTTTCATATCTCTGTGTGATTCAGCCCCTGTGGAGTTTTTAGAGTTTGTTTGCGTATTGCGAAATGCTAAAACAAAGAACCAAGGGGGAAAAAGCTGAACAACAGATTGAGGAGGGAAGATAAAAGAGGAAGGCACCCTAAGGGGATGATAAAAATATCTCACCTCACTTCTCTTACTCTCTCTCTGTGATAACACTCTTCTCTTTTTCTCTTTCCTTATTACTATCACTCGTAAATGTCCCACATAAAAAGAACTTTAAGCCCTAAAAACACTTTAATTTACAATAGAAACCAGTGATAACATATCCCCTGACAGGCCAGTTCATTTACTTAGACTGTATTTAGAATACAGTAGATTTAAGATTTTAGAATAAAACCAATGACTAATTCTTGTAATGCTCCATCTTCCACTTGACCACCCCTGTTTAAAAAAAGAGGAAGTGACACGTCAGCTAAATTCGCCTTTCCCTTCATCCGTCCACACTTCCCTCCCTTTTCTCCCTTATTAACAATACTGTCTCATTTCCATCCTTCACTTTTTCATTTCTTCACCATGTATCCCTTCTTCCTCGCCCCATCCTCTTTTTCCATTCTCCTTCCTATTTTGCCCTCAATCCATATCTACGTCAGCTGGTTTACAACAGTGACAGTAGATAGTTTTTAATGAGCAGTGAGATGTGGAGCAGAGATCACAGTGAGACAGGACGACACAGCCTGTCATCCAATTCCCATCACTGATCCATTATTCAGACATGATTTATATCTCTGAGATGACGAATCTTATTTTGAAGTCAATTTTCAGTTTTCACGTCCCCAAGCAGCATATGGCTGCATTTATTTTGACAAAAGACATCTGTGTCTCCAGAACTGTAAGAAAATGTCTGTACATTGAACAAGTTCAAGACATATCTTTGGCATCGTAACCGACTACAACCAACAAATTCATAGATCATCATTGCAAGGCATAAAGAAAGCAATAACAATTTTCATTTTTTGCACCGGACTGCATACGTCCCCTTGCATACTTTGTGACTTTTGTTTTTGTGACATAGTGCATTGTGGGACATTGCACTGACAGGTCCAAATGAGAACATGTCTCATGCAATGTCAGTTCAACATAAATAATATGGGACACCTGCTGGATCACAGTTCTGCTTTATGGAACTCCAAAATGCTTAATTAATATATGATGTTATTAAAGCCTCTGAGAACTCACACAGTTAATCTGGCTGATTAGATCTGATAACATCTTTTTCATTCCCATCGATAGATGGAGATTTGTGACCTCATGAATCAAAACTTTGGCCACCTTCGCAAAGGTCTAATCAGCCAGAATAATTGAAAACACATGTGGGGGTGTTCAGAGGCTTTAAGTAATGAAATTCATAAACACAGAAAAACCAATTGATTAAAGGTGTATACACAGTAATATCTCCCTCTAACTATTTCTCTCATTCTCACTCTCCTTTTACTTTTTCAGTGAAAAAACTAGTTTAATACTATGAATGGCTGTAAATATGCATTGTTTTACCAGTATTTAAATGTCTCTGTGATGCCCGTCTTTTAATCTGCCGTCTAGATGGATCTTCGGTACAACTAGAAACACTGTGTTAGTCTTACAAAATAACCCTGATGGTCTCATTATTGTGAAATACTCATTCTTACTTCTTGTCAGGTAGCAAATGCTAACTAGCCTACCGAGCTGACAAATGGCATACTATTCGATCACAGGGAACTCAGCACAGTAAATCAATACACCAGGGCACATGACTTAGAAAACTTTTTAGTCTAGAACACAAATTAAACTGCAGGCAGGGATTAAACCTTTGTACTTTTGTCTCTTTATCCATGAGGTCACCTTGCCTCCTCGAGGGGAAACTTAAGGTGTGGTATGCAAAGCCAAGTACCTTTGCAATAATAATGACATGGTCCCTTTTTATCTTGTTTGCCACCACCGCTACAAACCTTTTATTACCCCCGAGAGGAGTTATTGAGGGGATTCAATCTTTGTTGCTCATTCTGTCTGCAAAAAGTACCATGAAACCCTTTACCAAAGTCCTCAACCTCTATCTGCTCGAGCAAAGCTGCTCAAAGGACATTAGAATGAGACTGAGGGCTGGCTTTTGCAGTCACTAAACCTGCACAAATAAGACTAAAAGAAACTAAAATAGCTGGATCGGGTATCAGTGACAATAGGCCTATCTGGTATTGGATACCATTATTTTAATAAATAACAATTCATACATTTATATCTATTCATTTGTTACATAATGTTTTACAAAATTAAGAGAGCAATGTTTAATTCAACCATGATGGTGCCTTAGATATAAAAGAATGATCCCAGTCTCTTCCACGCAGTGAGGCATACAGCTTAATAATTTAACACTGGTGTCCGAACGATACTCTGTATTGGCCGATGCCAAAAGCCAAGATATCCATACTGGGACTGAAAAAGTTGGGTCAGTGCATCCCTATGAAATTCTTAAATGTAAAATGTGACGTAAATTGGGCCCCTTTCTAAGCAATGAGCCTCATTGCAAAAACTTCCCTGCCTTTTTTCTGCTTACTGTGTTCTTGGCGCAAAGGTAGCATTTATACTTTGCCGAATAGATAATTGCAATCAAATGCAAAAAAAGGTTTATGAAAAAAACTTTATGGGCACGGTTAGGCTGTTTAGAGGCAGATAGCGGTTGCAAGGGGTGTGCAATTCATTGTGCTATTGGTGGCCGCAGTCCATTCTTTGTGAATTTGCCAATTCGGGTTCAGAGGACAGCTCCCATGACTGAGAGAGTGTTTATGTCTTTAACACGCACTGCCCTTCTCACTGCTGCCCAACTCAGCTGCTGCAAAGGACAATATGCTCCTTCTTGTTTGATTGATGTAGAGTTTTTAATAATGAATGGTAGCCAAATGGTTTGAACTTTAGCTCATCGGATTTCTCAGCCTGGTGACTCATTTCTACAGCGGAAAATTTGATTGAAATGCAATTCTTTTTTCACCCCTTTTAATACTTTATAATTTATTAAAGCATTTTGAATTCAAAGGAGCATTAAAAAAAACAACCATCCCCAATAATGCACTTGTATTTTCCTGCTGAGTCACATACTGTTTCCAAAGGACGTTAACAGCAAACTGTACCGTTTTTTAATTAAGATTTAAAGCTTTAATGTCAGCCACCTAATGGTTTCTTCTTCTTCAGGTGAGTTTGGGGAGGTGTACAGAGGTCGCCTGAAGCCTGTTGGGAAAAAAGAAATTCCTGTGGCCATCAAGACCCTGAAGGTCGGTTACTCTGAGAGGCAGAGGAGGGACTTCCTGTCCGAGGCGTCAATCATGGGCCAGTTTGACCAACCAAACATCATCAGACTGGAGGGCGTCGTCACCAAGAGCAGGCCCACGATGATCATCACAGAGTTCATGGAGAATGGAGCACTTGACTCCTTTCTCAGGGTAAAGAACTTATAAATACTGTACACATACACACAAGTACATGGGTATATCTTTTAACAGTGTACTGCTGAACTTTATTTCATATTATCTTCAGTTTAAATGTTGGCAGATGCAGAGGAAGTGAAGGAATGCACAGTGTACTACTACAATGACCCCCATCTCAGTTGACAGTCTCAACCTAATGTCTACATACTTGCTTATTCTGGAGCTTTCTACTGTATCACATGGTCCTCATCAGCAGGTTTAGTCGTATGGTGCGGTTGAAAGCAACAGAACGAGCTGAGATTAGTTTGGCAACTTATGAAACAGCCCTTTGACATTTTACAATTTGAAATGAGTTAAATAGTTTTGACAATTTCAAACACTAGGTGGGACAGGTTGATTTTTACACACACACTGAAGCTACTGAGGCAGCTTATATCACTAATGTTATTATATCGATGAACATTTAGGTGACAAATATCATCATTTTTGCAAAATAGCTTAAAACATTTCATACAGTGTGTGCTGATGAGTTTGCCTACAGTATCTACTGTATATACACACTTTTCTTCAGTCCAAAATCACCTATTGTCCAAACACATAGATACCCGAACGGAGAGACTGATGGAGAGGGAGTTTTTTGACAATGGGACTCAAAGACAGAAACAACTTCCTGCTCCTCTTTTTCTCCTCTCTCCGTCCTCCTCATCCTGGGAGGAAGTCTGTCTGTCAGTCTGTTCGTTTCTTTGATCCTGCCCTCCTTTCGAGGTGCCTCTAAAGACAGAGAGAGAAACTCTTTGATGTTTGGTTCTCACAGCATGACCCCTTTTGACTCAGAAATCATCCGCTGACTCATGCACACACACACACACACACACACACACACACACACACACACACACACACACACACACACACACACACACACACAATGATCGATCTCACTGGTGTTGCTGTCCTAGCGTGACCATCTTGCAGGCACAAGACCAGAGGATCAATGTGTGTGTGTGTGTGTGTGTGTGTGTGTCTAGAAGCAGGTTCTGCCTGCAGAGGATTAGGCTAGAAGAGCATCAAAGGCACGGTTTGATGCACAAAGTGAATTAAAAGGCTTGCACACACACACACACACACACCTTCTTCTGCAACTATGTCAGCAGGGATGTGTATAAGAGACAGAGACTGTCTGGCCCAAAGGTGAAACAGTGAAATAGCAAAAAATGTTTTCGTCAACATGTCTCATAACTACAACAAGCCTCAAGCTCCTCAAAATGTGTTTCTTTTTGTTGAATTTCAATATACAGCTCAGCAAAAATGTTATGTTTGCTGGTGTACATTAAAGAGATATTTGTAAAAATGATCAAATAGTTTATTTATTCTAGAAACGTCTCCTCTTAATTATCTGTTTTAAACTTTGAACCACTTTTACATCATATCACATACTGTACATCTTTAGGACAATGGAAGCCCATCAATGAGTGTTATCAAGTCCCTGTTTAATAGTTTCACCTTAAAAAACATCTGTGGCTAATTGAAATGTTCTTCACGGGGATAAAACTACACTATTAAAGGGTAACTGCACACTTATACATATTTTTTTAAGCTATAAACCAAATGATATGACTATACCTTGATGACACACATCAATGCTGGTGTTAATTTCTCATCAAATTTATAAAAATCAGCTTTATCATTGTTGAAAGTGTCTCGAATACTAATTATCTTGAAAGCAATCTCTGAGATAGAGTGTACTATTTGGGACTAATCACGAAATAAAATAATGTTAACGCCCTCTAATCAGACCCCCCTCCTTTCCTCACCCCATGGCGTCTATTGTTTTTACTTTTTCCGTTACCACTCTGTGGCATTACAATCAGAGCACAGGACAAGCCTATTCACTCATTTCTGTTCACTGGAAATTAGGCTATCGGCACATCACAAAAGCTGGCCAATCAGAGATAATAATGAATGAATGAATCACATCGTCTTTCATGCGCCCTGACAAGTTCAAGTTGCTACAGTTACGATGTTTTTTCTCTCGAGCATGCGACCACTCTCCACCTGTTCGTAGCAGTTTCCTCCAGATTTAATTCTTGTCTCATTTGGGTTGAAACAGTTGACAAATATTTGGTGTCAGTTGAGGAAAGTCGAACAAAGCCCTCCTGTTCTTAAATTGGACGTTTTTGGGGCAAGAGGTTTTAGCAACTGTAATCTTACAGGTACTTTTAAGCATAACGAGGGCCTTATTATTTATAGGAAGTGGAAAATCGAGTCAATAAAATTGATTCTGTAAATTGAAGTTAAAACACCAGCAATCCAGACTGTGTTTATGTGCTCCTTTTTCACAGCACATCACCTTAACCACATCACAGCCACATTTTTTACTTATAGCTGTCATCTGGTTTGAAAAAATATGTACTTTTTTCCTCAAAAAATTGTTTGCTATAGCTCCTGTGATGACATTGTATGTGAAATACTGACATACTTGACTTTCTCAAAATAACTACATGTAAGGGAAAAAGTGTGATAACGGAAAAATATAAATAATCCTGTCACGGTTCCTGGTTTTGCAGCAAAATGATGGGCAGTTTCCAGTGATCCAGCTGGTTGGTATGCTGAGGGGCATCGCGTCTGGAATGAGGTACACACACACCCACTCACACACCTACACCCACCCACTCCTGCTACAGAAATCCGATTTTATTATAAAGATGAAGACTGAACTTTTTCAAACATTTCCATGATTGAAATTAGATTTTTAATGTTATAATACCAATTCTACCATAGTGAGATTTCAAATGGTGATATCTAATACTGTCTGGTCTTGTGTTCTACGCAATCAGACAACTACAGATATCTCCTCTCTCCCACTCTAACACACTCACACACACATGAACAAACACAAGTCTATTTATTTAAATAAGAACGCCACAAATTATTGGCTTGGCTGCTTGAAACACTCCTCACACTGCTCCAACAAACACACACACACACACACACACACACACACTAGATCCTATCTGTGTTTTATTGCAGGTATCTGGCTGTGAAAGCACACAAACGTGTACGTGTACACAGCCATTAAATACCATTCCTAATTTATCAAAGTTGTCTGGCAGAGATAACGCACACGCATACACTGAAACTGCACACACACTGAATCCCATTTGCTTATTTTCGTAGCCCAGGAAGTTTGGGATGGATAACACACTCATCCACACAATACATCTTGTTTATGTTACAGGTACCTTGCGGAAATGAGTTATGTTCACCGGGACCTGGCTGCTCGGAACATTCTGGTTAACAGTAACTTGGTGTGTAAGGTGTCTGACTTTGGATTATCACGATATCTGGAGGAGGATGCCTCTGACCCCACCTACACCAGCTCACTGGTGAGGACCCACACAAACAAACAGGGAACATGCAATAAACGTACCTTTAAAAGGATATGCTGCATTTCTACTATGGTCAAAACTTCCTTCTCGTTCCCATGGACATTTTATATCTATGTGAGAGGCTGGACTGTTCCATACAGATAAAACATGCTATTGTGTTATCGTTATTGCTATTGTGTGTGCCCTGTGAAGCTGTAGAAGTTACTACACATTAGAAAATGAAAATTGGTGGACTAAGTACTGTGTGATGAATTTGTAAGTGTGCATGTCCAGAGTGGAACTAAATATCAAATGAGTTTCCATTGCTTTCTTTCCATCATCTATCTTCCCTTCTCTTCTTCCCTTTTCTTTTTCTTTTCTCTCAGGGTGGTAAAATCCCGGTGAGATGGACGGCTCCAGAGGCGATCGCCTACAGGAAGTTTACGTCAGCGTCAGATGTCTGGAGTTATGGGATCGTCACCTGGGAGGTGATGGCATATGGAGAGAGGCCTTACTGGGACATGAGCAATCAAGATGTGAGTCACTGCATGCTTGTGTATGTGTGTGTATGTCTGAGAGAGAGAGGGGGAGAGAGACAATCATTGTCTTGTTTTCTTCTGTTCTCGTTGATTTCTAAAACTGTATAGGATTGTATACGTTTACCCTTGTTTTTGTCACACACTGCCTTTCTAGAGTCGGTGTGTGTGTGTGCGAGTGTGTGTGTTGGTGGGTGGTGGATATGGGTTGGGGGTGCTTCTGTTTGTTTCCTTTGCTGCCTCTCACAGCAGGGTGTCTGCAGTTTTTGGAAAAACACGGAAAATGAGGGCATCACTTTAAGTGTCACAGAAATGTTTGTTTCCTGGAACATCAGACCAGAAGGCATCAGGATTCTGTTTTCCAGCTTATCTTTTCTTCAGGGAATATCTCATTGTCTCATTGACAACTTTATTCCAATTACCTTCACAGTATGATCAATTTGCTGCAGCATTTTGATTTCTTTTTTTTGTTTTTCTTCTTTTTGCTGGCATCTAAATGATGTTATTAAGAGGTTTGAGGTTTTATATATCCCAGTGCTGCTAAGGCTAGAAATGATTGCCATTTATTTCTTTGAAAATGCACAGCTCTCTACTGTTCTTGTGTTAAAATGTGTCATAAAAAAACACTCATCCTTTCTTTAGGCTATGTATTCAATTTTACAGTTTAAACCTAAAGGGGATCACGTTCAGTACATGAAAAAGGAGGTTCCAGAAGATCGGATTGCTCACATTTTTATTTTTAGGTTTCTATTCCGAGAAGAAATGTGATACTCAGATTTTAGTTAGTTTTGGCACTAAACCCCACTTCAAAGCACTGAGGCTCAATTCTGTCTTTCTGAAACTATATATCTTATAGCTTTGACACAGAGGAGCCGCGGAATTTTACAAGCCTCCAGTTTGTCTTGAATTTAAACTTGGAAATACATTTTGTTGCTGCAGAAAATCTTCCCAAACATTGCTGACAGCCTCAGTTGCCTGAGAAATTTTCTAAATAACTTTCTATAAGGAAATTATTTATAGCTATTATTTCCCAACTTCCCCAGTAAGTAACATTTTCAGACTCACAGCTCCTCTCCAGCAATGTTTAACCTGCTTTAGACCTCATTCACTTGGCCTATATGGGAAGTTTTCTCTGTCTGGTTAGCTGTCTGATCGATGAAGAGGTAATCGGTAGCGAGATGCCCTTCTAGCTGTGAGACAGACACACATTTTCAACTAATAGAAATAAATCATTCACCCATTTTAGTCAGCAGAAAACCATTTCCCTGCATTAGCATCTACATCACTTTAACCATCTCTTTCCCCTTATTTCACACTTTCCCCTCTCTCTTACCCCCCCCCCCCCCTGCTGTCTCTCCTCACCTCCTCCCTTGCAGCCTCACCCCTCATTCCCCTAAAGTTGCTCCTCCGAAATAGAAGCAGTCTATGCAGCGGTAATGACAGAGAGTCAGTCTAATGACAGAGACAGTTTTATAATGGCACACACAGTGTATAATGATGGGGAAAGTGTGTGTTACCGCTATAGCTAACGAGGGTCTGCTGCGGCATTAACTATGCATGAACCTCACACCCTAAACTCACACATGCTACACATGCAGCTGAATCACACGCATGCAGGCAGACATGCATAAAGGCACACACACACACACACACACACACACACACACACACACACACACACACACACACACACACACACACAGGATTTCAAAGAACACAGAACGGTGGAATTGTCAGCGGAAGCCACCACAGGTGCTGTGTTCGACATGAATTAATCATGAAAGAGACCTGTGATGTTTTACTACACTCGCTGCTATTTTGATTGACAGTGGTGCTTAGAGAGAATTTATGCGGCACAAAGCCTGAGAAGTGTGTCGGGGTCAAGTAGAGTTCAGTCAGCGAGCAGACAAATCCCCGGTGCCGAATTTCTTCCAAGCACCGCATACCCTAAGCTTACTGTTAGGTAGGCTTACAAGTACACTGACACGGGCTAGTAACTTTAAATTTACGGGAGGTGCGGGGAGTATTGTTTCAAGGAATTTTATGGCACATGTCCTTTGTTAAAGGCAGAATCTGTCTTAAAAAAATGTAGCAGCAGCACCCAAACTAAAGTCACAGTGCAACAGCTTAGAAGCGAAGCGTGGACTCAAAAAAGCAAAATAGAGAGCACTTTTTCAGATCAGTTAAACAGGGAATAATGAGCATGTGTGCAGATGATGGAGAAACACATTTGGGAAAACTGATGTAATGGCAGGGTAGAGACAGGCAGACAAAAAACATTACAAAAAGATGTAGAAAAGCCAGAATGTGTTGACCTAATTTTCCTATAATTCCTGGCCTATCTGACTGTAATAACAAAATGAATGTAACGCTTTGGGAATTCTTATTTGCTTTCTTGCTGTCCACAAAGACTTCAAAGGGAACACAAGCTGTCTACCAGCACCTCTAATCATACAAAATAAACACGTTATATCTTGTTTGTTTAATACTTACACAAACTGAAGTGTAAAAGGATAATGGTGGTTTTATGGGGGCTTATGAGCTTGACTATTTTTTGGGCTGGGTGCAGTTATTTCCTGGAGTCCACTGTTTGCGTCGCAACCTCAAGTATAGACCAGTCTTTGTGCAAAGTAAAACTAACTTGCTGTTGGTGTTGGCTTCATATTTACTGTACACAGAGCGGAATCAATCTTCTCATCGAACTCCTGCCAAGAAAGCAAATAAGCTAATTTGCCAAACATGTCAAACATTTCCTTTAAACATAAATGGATGGTTTAAATAGAACTTTGGAAAGTACTTTCCCATATAACACATAATGGCTTCATTCAAAGGATACTGATGCTGGCACTCTTCTAGCTTCAAGACAGTTCGCTTTACAAATGTTTGCAGCCCCTCTGATTCCTGATGCTATAGACGGTTTGTTAACATGAAAAATATGAATTGGGCCTGCAAAGGATACAGTGTGAAGGTTGAAAAGAAAGATGAAAGATTGATATTATCTTGACAGAAAATGTTTTGACAGAAAATGTCTTGACAGAAAATGTTATAAGCCAGGCCATTGGGTTACAACACAATGTGAATTTAACACATTACAACAATCATAATTAGAGTTTTGGTGACAAAAATATTTCCACATTCCTGGAACAGGGGGTTGACTAATCTGAGGTAATGATCACAGAATGTTCTCCTTTCCTTGATATATATTTTTTAAGTGGCAAGGCAGCTAGTTACTCTTTCAGTCAAAGGACTTTTTGAATTCTGTGATGTTCTGGATAATTACTTTCTGCACTCAAAAGGTATGCTGGCACAACCTCTCTGCAATACCCATTTTTTGCCTAAAGGTTGTCACAGAAAAGCCTTGACAGATCTTTATAATTCACAATATCTGCAGTGGCATAATGAAATCAAAAGCTCGTCAGTGCAAAGCTACCTGCCTCGACTTCAGAGGCTGCAGCAGGCGTCACCGCTGCTTAGCGATGAATATCTGGATATGCTGTGCACGCTTTGTCAGGATGAAATTCTCAAATGGAAATTGAATCCTCTTAGATAATCCAAGTTTTACTTTTTTGTAGTTTTAATTAAAGCTGTATAAAATAATCCTTTCAAAATCACAAAGGAGCTGTAACAAAGAAGGCTGAACTCTTCTCTGCCAACAGGATGTCACAAATCAAGTTTGAGAGTGAAATATAAAGTGTTGCCGAAACAGTAGCGAGTTCAGGGCTCAACTTCTTCCTCTTTCTACCTATTTCATCCGTCTGATATCCTCAGCATCATAGTCCAGCACCATGCTGAGTGCAATTAACTGATGGCTGATCACAATTAATACATTTCTTTCTAAATATTTCTTCCCTTGTTTACTTTAAATCTGACATTTTCCAGTTCTCATTCTTTTTCCTGTGCCTTTGCTGCAAATATATTTTAGATAACTACTCCTCCATAAAGTTGTTATAATGAATGTGTTAGCAAACCGTTTCTTATTTACACATCCAGCAGCTACAAATAAACACTAGCCTTTATTTGGAGTCATATATCTGGTGAAAGTAAAAGTACCAATGAGCGGAGAAACTGAACCGAAACAGTTAAGTTGCGGGCTGTAAAACTAAAATAAACGAGCTGAGAGTCAGCTATTAATTCACTGTGGGTTTGTCTCTTGCTTCTTCTCCCTTCCTTCCCTCTCTCACTGCGTCCCAGGTGATAAATGCCATCGAGCAGGACTTCAGGCTGCCAGCTCCCATGGACTGTCCGGTAGTGCTGCACCAGCTGATGCTGGACTGCTGGCAGAAAGACCGGAACGCACGGCCCAAATTCCCCGATATCGTCAGCATGTTGGACAAAATGATACGCAACCCTGCATCTCTCAAAGCCGGCACCAACAACGTCGGCCCCGGGTGAGTAGAGATACAAATTTACATTCACAAACATACAGAATTTCCTTTTAACGCCTCCTTATCTCTCCTGTTTTAACTACTGTCTGCAGTCCTTCCCATCATCCCTTGTTAGACCGTGGAGCTCCAGACCTGAGCAGGGTGAGCTCTGTGGACGACTGGCTGGCCGCGTTGAAGATGACCCAGTATCGAGACTCTTTCCTTGGCTCGGGCTTCACTTCTTTGCCGCTCGTCACACAAATCACAGCCGAGTAAGTCCACCCATTTCACCGCCTCTCTCTGTTTTTTGTGTGTCTGTCTCTCCCTGCCTGCTTCTCACACTGCTCACCTGCCAAGTCAGTCTTGTTAGTTGGACAACTGGCAGGACGGCTGGTTGGCAGACTGCCGGTCCATGTGTACGCCTGTCTGTCTCTCTGAACAATCTTCCAGACTCACTTGCTTCCATCCTTTTTTCCTCTTTTCATCATGAAATGACAATTAAAAAACACTATAAAAACTCTGTTAAATAAACTGTAATTGCTTTTTGTAAATGCAGGATTTGAACCAGTCAAAAACATAAGATTGGTGATTGTTGGAAATGCTGTTGTTTCTATAAAGCTTTAATGCATCTTTTTCCCATACCAACATTCCTGGTGTTTCTGCCTGTAGTTTGTTCTCTCTTTTACTCTATTGACTGTGTTTAATTAGCATTTCACTCCCTTCACAATCTGCCATCGTGAGAAATTCTGAGAGTTTTGTCTTCATTTACTAAGTATAATGCACAGTGGAATGAATTGTGTTGTTATCTATTTAAAGAATGGTATATTCTTGCTTTTCCTGCCTAAACAAGCCTGTATAGGAGGCAAATTAGCATCACTCCTACTGACTGGGCCTACAAGATGTGGCTTCTGCTCCTGCCATCCTTGAATGAGCACCAACCTCAGACCTGGAGTTGGTCCCTGTGCAATGCACTGTGGGTCAAACATATAGGATGATTTTCCCCACAGGGATTAATTAAGTATACCTTAACATAGAGCCAGTGTGGAGACAGCAGATAGAGCCTCACAGAATTGGCTATGTGCCACTGAACTGTATTTTAAAAGGCTTTCCATGGATGAGGCACAGCTATGCAGGGAAAAAATGGATGCTTCACCTTTTGACATTTTCTTTCTGAAAGAAAACTAAACATTGAAACACAAATTTATGGTGTGTTGTGTGAATTGCCTATTTTAGATCGTATCTGCCCATACAGCCCATAGAAAGTGATGGCAGTATACAGGCTGACCTTATATAGGCTACATAGGTATGTTTGTTTTTTATAGTGGTTAAAAAAATAAATATTCGATCGGTAATATAATAGAAATTTAATATACAGAAATTTTTTAATATACAGTTTCTTACATTTAAATAGTAAAAAATAAGACATTTCTTTGCTCTTTTAATAATTCCTTTACCCAGCACTTCCTTGCTGCTCTAATTTAAAGCACAGGTACCTTTTTTATTCCAATTCAAATCCCCACTCATGATTATCGAGTAGAGATTTACTGGTGTCACATACCACCTTTTAAAAGTAGCCATGTTTGTGATGATGAAGCAACCTCATCTCTGTGCCTCCTTCTGTGTTTTTTTCCAGAGATCTTCAGAGGATTGGAGTGTCTCTAGCTGGACACCAGAAGAAAATCCTGACCAGTGTGCAGTCAATGAGGCACAACATCGATGACCAGTCTCCTACTGAATCTGTGTAACAAAAAAGGGGAGTGACACAGTATGAAAATATTTGACAAGTGTACAGTCTGAACGAGCAGGCTGCCACCTTTTACGCTCCTGTTTTTAGCATCATACACCTTAACAATTTGCCGCTCTTGGAGATCCAAACCATCATTTTTTAACAATCACTGTGGCCATTTGTGTGTCTCCGTGGCCTCAGCAGTCACCAGGTCCTCCTTCAGTCATTGGACAGACTTCTTTCATACCATTTAGCAAATGGATTTGAACTATATGCCTCTTGGAGGGGATTCAAATCAGAGTTTGTGCATGAGGAATAACAAAGCAGACATGATTTGTGACTGCAAAACAACATAAAAAAAATAGTGTTTGGACTTTTCTGTCGGGTACAATCCCTCTCCCCAAAAAACTCCCTGCAAGATAACTTCCATCATTGAATTCTTCAGACCAGTTTCCCTGACTGTTTGATTCAATGGCCTAGTTTTTATTTAAGGATAAATCACACAAACAAGCTACTCTGAAGAGGAAACTGACTGAACAGACATTTATATAAAGAGACACAAACTGGACTTAAAGCCGGACAAAAGGTGATTTAAAACACGTTCTCTGGAGACGCATCGCAGGATTTGTTGTTATCTCTGGTATGTTTTGTTGAGACTGAATTGCTAACATCTGAATCCAGATAAGAACCAACAGTTAAATGGGACTTTGTGAATCCATCTTCATATTGAAGAGTCTGTACATATTATGATATGGGATGTTTATTTCCTATTTCCTTTCATTTTTGCCAACAGCATCGAACAAGTGAATTGCCACTGCAGTATTTTGTGAGTTCTCTATGATTATCTTCCTCTGACTCATCACTGGAGCATTATTTTAAGTGCTGTAGACTGCAGACAAAAAAAAATAGGAAAAATAGGTTTAATAGTTCTATTTTTTTGTACCTTCCATGCAGCAAAAGGAAGAAATAAACCTGGCCTGGCCTACTTAAAATACTTAATTCAGAAGTTACTCATAATGGATGAGTAAAGGCAATTACAGACCAGGAAGCGGAAACAAAATCAGGTAAAGCTATATTTAAACATTGCAGTGTAATAAGTCTTTTTCCAAGAGTTGCCAATGAGGCAACTGCAGACTTGAAAGTATAGAGGAAGAAGAAAAACATCTTAAGAGACTGTAAATAGTGAGTCCTTACTAGAACACCTGTTATGAACACACAAAGGCAGAAAAAGTATACTCATCCAATGTTCTTGTGATTTGGCTGCAAATCCTGAAGCTGACTGCCAGTCAGGCAGTAATACAACGCATGAACAAACCAGAAATCCAATGCTCATGTGCTGTGTCCACGCATGAAACAAATCTAATTTCTGTCAAAACTGTATGGCTGCCGTCCAGATGGTAATCACTCTACAGCAGGCAGGAAGGGGCCTTTGTGTCAATTCATTTTTGTATTCATCGGCTGCTGAATATGTCATCGTCTTCAGAGTCTGTTTTGACGGCCACATTTCCTCCCGATTGACATCAGTGATTAATACCGCTGTGTCGGCTTGCAGATGAAATGACATGAAGTGACCTATCGTTTACATCTGTGGACAGCAACCTTTTCAATGGGGAGCCTCCCGCAACAAACATTTACGAGCGACAAAGACTGATTTCTTTGACATGTCAGAGAAATGATCTAACAAGCAAAGATAGTGGAAAAACAAAATGCTGTGGGGGTCCAGAAGGAAATTGCTGGCGTATTTGATGTTTATTTGATGTTTATGATTTGGTGCAGCCATGTGATGTTTGACTCACTTTTCTCCACAAAATACATATTATCAAGAAGGCCTGATCGCACTCTGGGGCACACTGGTGGAGAAGCGCTGAGAGATCTCTTTTATCTCAGCGCTGAGCAGATTACCAGTTGTGAAACAACAGCAGGCTCGCTCTGCCTTTAGCCCAAACCTCTGGTCATGCGTGTGCCCCCACATCCAAAGGATTACCAGTCTGCAGCCCTGCATTGTATTTCACGAATTTATTTGTCATCCCCTTGGAGTCGTGCTCACAATGACAGAAGTGACAGTATTTAGTTTGTTTGCTTTCGACACGTTTTACTGCTGACATGTCCTACAGGACGACGTGTTTGTGTTTGTCTCGCATCCCTGCTCTCCACTGCTGGGATGACCCAATCTCTTCTTTTTTTTTTCTGAACGTTGTGACATTGAGGAAAAACCTCCAAATATTTCATTTTCCACTGTTATGAAAAAAACTGGCTGGCGCGTCTGGAATTACATTTGTTGCCCGGAAAAACAATAGCTTATTGAACCTTTCATCAGAGAGTATTGAGATCAACAGGGAGAGTGTCGGTGGTTTAGAGGAATGATTTGTTGTAAATAGATGTCCGTGGAAAAAATGTTTCAAGGCTGGCTCTGGAGATTGAAAGAGTGAGACAATGATGCGCCTAAAAGCTCATATTGAACACTATCTAATAAAAATATCATGCAGGTAAAAAAAAAAGCTATCAACCCAGAGAGGCTTCTTAATACATAACGTTACCTGAAGCTACATAAGGTGTGTCTATCTTTTACTTCCTGTTTTTTTTATTCTATCTAACAAGATTAGAGCTTCAAGATGTGAGCTTTCAGATGCTTTTTACATGTTCCTGTGTCAGTGTTTGTGAAAAGACAATGAAGGACGACTTGTATTTACACTATGACGCATTGGTTTGAGCAGAAATATACACCACAGAGAGGATATCTCAGGAACATGACTGATGTGAGTTTTGTCCACACTGCTGCATAAAATGGTATCATTTATTGTTTAATCATGCACTATGTAAAAATATTAATACAAGATGAAATGCTTTAAGGGTTCATGGAGAAATATGTGTTTGATGGTAGTTTTCTGAACTGCTTTTTAAAAGTAAAATCCACCCTGAATCAAGCCACTAACAGAGAGGAACATATTACTAAATCCTTTGAGAGATTTTCTTTTTTTTATGTGAACAAGACTCTTATACAAAGAAACAATGAGATACACTTTTAGGCAATTAACATTAGTTAGAGTTAATACACTTTCTGATTATATCAGTGCTGAATGTCTGGGCTCATTTTCTAGTTCAAGGCAAATTAGAAGGAATAACATTTTTTTATCCTTTTTATTGAAGGTAGGACGTTTTGTTTTTTTACATTATGCTTTTAAAATGTTTCTCATTTGGCCTTTTTTTTTATAAATGGTCTCATGTTAAAGAACAAAATCACCAAGCTTCCAATGAAAGTCCATGCTTGAATGTTTTGCCATTCTTGGTTGTTTTTAAAAAACTTTTTTACACACATATCTTGTGCTAATTCACAACTGGTTTTCTAAAGATGAAATATTTCCCTTAAACATAAGTTGAGTCCCAAATCCATACTACAGTACATACTAAAATCTTAGCAGGTTTTTAAATAGATGGTCACACGACAAAATGTGTCAGAATAATAACTCAAAAAAATAGAATGTTGAATGTAATTCTTTCCCTTATAAAACACAGTAGATTTGTTTGTTTGTTTTTTTACTTGCCACCAGTAATGTGAAACCATTAGCACCAATGTGAATCACATCACCTGTGTGCATGTACGCTTGCATGTGAAGAAAAAACAGGAACCACCACTCATAAAAACATAAATCCATAGTGCTACTAGTGGTTTTTGACCACCACTGTGATTGTAGACACTTTAAATTGCACTTTGTCTTTGCACTAATCACATTCTGTTTAGGTTTTACTGAGCTAAATGCAGATCAGGCTCGACCTAGCTAACAAATGTCCATAACCTAATGAGTGAGACAATCACCATCTCCAGAGATGGTTTGAACAATCTGATTTCAATCTGTCTAAAATGTTTTTTGGACACATTTACACTCCGCTGTTTTGAGTTAGGACAGGACGGTGTGACTGGGTTCATTGTCTTTTGGAAAAATAAATTGGGACTACTTGCAGAACCAGAGGCATCAATTAGCTCCTCCCACTTAAAATCTCTATATAGTATTGATTTGGGACACAGCTTCTAAATTGATTTAAGGTGGGTTTCTCCTTTAAAGGAAAGATCCACCTATGAACATCCTTAAAGATCTCTCTGTTTGTATTACACGTTGTTCATTATGACATCATTTTGTTATGAAGTGTTGCATGATACTTTAGTGTTGTGTAGAAACTTGCTGCTCTGAATAAGGTTGGCCTATATATTTCTGACCACAGTCTCTGTCCTTTGCAAAATTTTATCTGCAATGCATTCTGGTCTGCTGGGATTACTGTCAATGGGGACGACTATGATGAATTTCTCATTGTTGAATGGCGATACAAGTGGCAGCTGCAGACAAAAGCCCTGGCTAGGGACTGACACCAAAACCTGACATTTACTGCAGATGTTTTAGATAGAGATCTCCATTCAGACTCCACTGTAGCTGTGCTGGAAAATATATCAACATGATGTCCTGCTATGATTGGAAAATCAACCACTTTAACGGGATAAATATACCAATATACAACAAGATAGGCCCAGAAATGAAACGTGTCCCCAGAAGGACCTGTACGTGCTTTAGGGTGGATTTATCTTTTAATTGCAGTTATTTTTTTTTTCTTAAGGCTGGACAGACTCTGCTGCTTCTCTCCTCTCCTGTTGCTCTGGTGTAATAGATACTGTAGGTGAGGCTGGAGATGAGAGGAAAGAAAGTGAAAGGGAATAGGTAATAGAAGGAGCCAGAGGAGAAGGAAAGCGTAAAAGAAGAAGAAAGGAAAAAGGAGGGGTGGATGGGCGAGAGGCAAAGCTTGACACTGGTGTTTGAATAAAAATGAGCCTGGGTGTGGAGAGATTACTCGTTCTCTTTTTGTCTCCCTCTCTCTCCCTGCTCTACCCGGCTGTCCTCTTTCTTCTCCTAATGCCCAGAACCTCTCCGTACAACTCAATCTGCTTCCAGTCTGCATCTCCACTGTTTGAAAGGCAGACAAGTTCAGTCCTCGTTTGATTCTTAGATAAACTATTCACAAACGTTTTATCTTTGAACTTTTATGATGTATCGGCAAGTAACACTTTTACACACGCATAAAAAACCTTCAGTGTGTTATTTTTCAGGAGCGTTAACCCTGAAACTGTGAAAGTAAAAGTCTTCTCTCCCCAGAAATGAAGGGTTTGTCATCTCATTTTAGCCGTTGATCCGTGTGTTTAGTCATGTTTCATCAAACTAACCTGAACTGAAACTGTATGTCTGTAAACTCTCTCTGGTAATGAAGAAATGTCTTCATTACCACTTCTCTCCTTTTTAATTATTGAATTTTAATTTATTTTATTTTCTATTGCTTGCCATACTTTTCAGTATGTTTCAAATGTATATTGGTTTCTCTTGAAAAAAAAGAAACAGCTCAGTAATCAGCTGTAGAGCCTTTCTCTGTTTACATACGATACTTTTATAGGTGTTACTGCTCATAAAGTAAGAACATCCCACTGTAATGTATTATAATGCTGTAATATAATGTGAGTATGCGCACGCCTGTGCATCTTTTTGTGTGTGTGTGCGTGTGTATGTGTGTGTGTTGTTCAGTGTGCAGTTTAATGTTTGTACATTGTGTGTGTGTGAATTTGTAGCTGTTAACTTTCTGAGTCTTACATTTACAATGCACTGTTTGTCAATAAAGAAGACAAATCAATCACACTGATCAGCTTTGGATATCGAGTGTTTATGCTATAAGGTAAGATAACCGGATGCTTCGGTAGCTTCATATTTACCGTTCAGAAAAGAGAGACGTATCGATCATCAATCTCTCGGCACGAAATCGAACACACATATTTCTGTGTCAAACCATTTCTTTAACAACTTATAAGACAAGTCATCCAATCTAAGTGAGATCATTTTAAGTGTTTTCAGGACATAACAAATAACTAGGTTGGTCCGATTGTTAATAATATTAATAATTATAATAACAGGGCAATTCAATATTCTTTGCTTTATGTTCTCTTCCGGAGGCAACATTCCCTTTTTACCTCACACACTATACAATAAATTCCCTAGCAGATTATAGAAGTCACCTGCATTCTGAAAAGTAATAAAAAAAGGTGATAAAACTCTATAATGAGTTCCACCTGTATGCCAGAAGACTAAATTAATCATTGATGGGAGTGAGATTCAGTGTTTTTGACTGTAACTCTTTGTTTATGAATGGCAAAGTTTACAACCTGGGAGGACGACTTTGAATTATCCACTGTAGTTCTTCAGAGCGTTATAGAGGAGTTTAGAGCAGCTGAGCCGACAAAAGGTTTAAAAAAAGCTTAGAAACCCACAAGGCGGGCTAAATTGAATCACATTTAATGTTAGATTCACTTATAAAAGAAACCCATTACCTGACAGCCTGTGGAGTCTGCTGCAGTGTATTATTCAGAGCAGTGAGAGCCCCATCAATTCATACCAAACAGATTAACAGCACAGGAGCTATTGCAAATTGCTAATGAGTGCCATAAATACACGTTAGGAGAGTAATTGACATAAAGCCGTTAACTGTAGCTAAGTGACAGGAAATGAAATTTGATTACAATAAAATCTGGCCTGTGAGTTAAAAGTATAAAATACAATTTCCATCTATTTCACTGAAGCGCTGAATTGAAAATACAAGTCAAGCGCCCCTACAGCTGATCAGATCCATCACATGAAGCTGCCCTCTAAAACAACTACTCATAAGAGCTTTTACTGATCTGCCACCTATGATGAAAGGATAAGACATTGTCAACAAATCTCATTAACAGATCAAACCCAACAATTAACTGCTTTATTTTTCTTCAACAAACTATTAAAAATGCAAGAATAAGACCATTGCACCATGACACTTTCCTTTCTTAGCATGGACCTGGGAGCTATAGTTTATTTTGTGTCATTCCACATACAACAACCTGCTTTTTTTTAATTAATCCGCAGCTGAAAATAGTCCCCACAAATATGCGAATTATTTAGACCTTTGTGGTTAAAGGAAACCAATGTCTACCCCTTTTAGGAGATGGGACGCCAACAGCTGTTTTAAGCTTGCATTGATGTAATTCAAAACTCATTTCAGAGAAACATCATCATCTGTAGGTAATTATTCTCATATTTGCTGCCTGTGTCTCATTGCCTTCAGAGTTTAGAAAAACTGGCCAGGTCTCGTACCTTATGGATAATACTGAGCGTGTCGCCCCAACACTCTACTTCAAGGGTTAATGGCTTTCAGTAGTAACAGACCACAGCCTGGTCAGGCGTGTTAGAGGGTCGCACCACACCGGGGCGTGGTGGAATGACTTCATCGTCGGTGGAAAGAGTGAGTGACAGAAGAAGGTGAAGAGACAGAAGATGGAGGAGGAAGGGATTCTTCATTAAATATGTGTGTATTTATGTGTGTCACATTGAGTGAGTCATCTTCACACAACCTCACCAACACATTTGTTTTTGTTCTCCTCCCCCCAAAAGCTCCTGGATACATAATTGAGTCTCTCTTACCCCACACTGGTCCACTGGTGTGAGGCATTTTGCTCTCCGGACTTTGTTCCTGGAGATGAGACGATGCTATTCTTTCACTTCCTCTCTGGCTCCGTTTCTCTCTCTCTTTTCATTCACCTCTATCTTCCCTCACAGAGCTCTCTGCATGGAAAAAGATGAATAGTGAGCGCTTTTTTTTTTTTTTTTTTTTAAAGGAATGAACGGTTATCTATTATTGAGCAGCATTCAGCAGCAGCTATCTCTATCTAGTAGGCTGCTAAAATAAATATGACACAGCACTGGAGAGACTTGCACAGATCTGAACTGAGCCCTCTTGTGCTCTTCAGTTACACGTTCACCAGCAAAGCAAAAGCAAGACCGTAGCTCAAAGCAACTAGTAAATAAAATGTTATTTTTGTGTGTGTGGCAACATTACAAATGGAGAAAATAAAGACATGCTTGCCTTGTCTAATCCTTGGATAAAACTCTTTGCTAAGTGAGTGAATGGGAGTCTGTTAACAGCACTGTGAATTTGTCCCCAATTGTTTCAGGTGGTTTTGCTCCCTTTGTTTAGATTCACATGTCGATACAGTATTTCTCGACGGTCTCTATTTTAACTAACTCTTCCATTCATTTTAGACCCTGTCTCCCACTTGCCCAGCAATTGAGCTAATGAGCTTATTTCCTTCATTTACCTGATTAGTCTCCAGCATAAACGCATGCCCCCTGTTAGTCAATTACCGCGGTATACAGGGCATTCTCTCCAGTGGACACTTACAGCTATCCTGATTAGCTGTGTTTCCTCTTTGTTAAAGCTTTCCAGCCTTCTTCCCTATGTTGTTGTGTTTAAGCACTTCCTTGCTGCTTGTGCCCTTTTTCAATTTGTTTACTCATTCTGTAAAATGTCTGCTGAAAATTGGGAAAGTCTGGTTCCCCTGTTAAGTTAGGACTGTTTAGTCAGCAGGACCTCCTCTGTTCACCTAGTCTGCTTCTGAGCAATGTTGCTTTACAGGACTAAATAAGAGAGGATTTTGCAACATTACACCTCTGACTGGTTGATGCAACAACATTGTTCAGAATAGGAACACAGAGGTCCAAGAGCCAAGTCCTTGGGGTGCTACTTGCAGGTGAAAAGCCAGGCAGAATCCCTACCTTGTGGAGTTGCCATCTGCAAGGTACAGATCAGGAACAGATTCGGGCATTGTGGGACTTGGCAGTGGAAAGGCAAGAACGTGCAATGTCACCTCTCTGGGCATCAGAGGCTGGAGCTGGTGTGTGTGGCTGAGCTTCACATGAATGTGCAGTTGTTGGATTAGCACTATGCAGTGGTAGCTCGAAGGCAAATCTCAGGGTAAATTCAAATATACACATACTACTCTGCACTTGCAGGGTTGCTGACTTAAAATACATTTTACAAATCAAATCTATTTACAGGTCTATGGGAGTACATCTGCATATGTGAAAATAATTGTATAAAGCCTTTTGTGGCTTCAGAGAGAGAGCTGTGCTAATTCTGATAAATGTCATCAAGTGATGCCACTTATCCCAGACTGGCCCACCACAAATGATCACACACCTGCCATTACCTAACAACACTAAAGCTTTGTTTGAGTAAGAGAGAATCAAGATGTATTAAGAGAGAAGTAACGTGATAAATAGGCTACCCTCTAAAAGTGCCATTAGGCAAGGATATGTAGTCGTCAACCAGTGGGAATATGCCAGCTCTGAGGTTCAGGGGGCTGTAAAAGCCCCAAATTGGTGGCCTCTGGCACATTCTACTGCCACTATTCCATCGAATACACTGATCTTAAATATTGGATGTTTTAATGAGCCTGCCTGATTGTAGTGAACTATAGTAAAGGAGAACTAGCCTTCTTGTTTTTCTAGCCGACAGACTGTTGATAGATATTAATAATTAAACCCGCGCCTCCTGACTGAACATGTAAATCATCAGACCTTATTTATTTTAATGCTAACTGCTGATTCTCAAATTGCTGCAACTGCTGTTTCCTGAAGTAGTCTGTCTCATGAGGATTACCCCATCGGTGCAATCAATGCAATGCTTAATGTGTTTTGTCAGTAATTATTAGTCCAGTGCAGCACGTGATACAGCTAATAACACCCGCCCAACCTACGCTTTCGACTCGTTGCTAACGACATGTTAACATGTCGTCGTGTTAGCTCTGTCAGCACTGTTGCCTTTGTTTGCAATTTTAGTGTTGTTTGCACTGTTAGCTGTGAGCCGCCGGCTCATCCATCGCCATATTGAGGGCAGTGTGGAGGCAACAGATATGCTCTGAATAATTTATGT
Organism: Anoplopoma fimbria; assembly: GCF_027596085.1. NCBI lineage: Eukaryota > Metazoa > Chordata > Actinopteri > Perciformes > Anoplopomatidae > Anoplopoma > Anoplopoma fimbria. Next base: position 10,264,745 of record NC_072456.1, read on the forward strand.
TTCCAGCAAATATGTGATCAAGTAAAAGTGAGTGAATAATAATAATTAGTTGTGTTTGATGTTTGATGTGCATACAAAACATGCATAGGGTTCATTATTCTTATTTGTATATTATAATCTGCAATGTTTGACAGTTTTCATTTTACTAAGATTGACAGTCAGAAAGTTTTACAGTCCATATCAGCCATTATCTATCTTTGCAACACTATGTAGAGAAGCAGGTCCTGTACATATCTTGCATAGATAACCAATGTCACCACCACTAGCCACCTTCCAAAAAAAAACTTTGAGATTGGTTCAAGAACTTGCATTTGTAACCATGAAATTAGTTGAGTTTGAAGTCCCGTCTCATAGCGTGTTATCTGCTCACAGACCAGCTGCCTTGTTGACTTCACATGATGACACTGAGCATTTCACTGTACTTATGACAAATTTTTAATTGCAACTTGCAATTGCAACTCTTTAACTTCCTGAAGTGTGTGTCAAAATGCATCACCCCTGCCAGCTGTATCAAAGTCAGACCTTCAGTTTATTGGGTGGTCACGTCTGAGGTAAAGATTTTGACCTTTAATTATTGCACCCCATTAGCCTAATCACTTTAATTTGTAATGAATACAGAATTTGTGCAGCAAGCTCAATGTCAACCAGATTCACAGTGTTGGAGTTTGGGCCCTTCAACGTTTGTCAGTTTGCTCTTTAAATATAGCCAGATTCAGACCAGAATTACGCAAAAATAATAATAATTTTACAGCAACTAAGGAGCGTTGTCAGGTGCAATGCGGAGCAATAATCTATTGATAACAAATAAGCATTCTTTCGCCAAACAATTTAGTTCTTCAGCGACATTTAGCAGAATGGTTGCCAAACTACACACAGACACAGTGGAAAGCATGCTTAAAGATTGGGGTGATTATTGACATTTATCTGGATATTGACATTTACTGTGCAATTGTTCCAAGTTGTTCTCAATCATGTTATCACTCTTTGCTGGTAAAAGGATGTTGATGAAGATAAAAAAAAAAGCTCTCACCATGTTGCAGTTAAATTAAAACCACATATGAATCTGCTCACTTTCCCATAGCTATTTTTACTTACCAGCAATATCTTTTTTGTAATAGAGACAAAAGGCTGGTTGATTGGGAGTGGAAGCATCAACAGATATGTCTCTAGTGTTGCGACAAAACTGTTTGTTCCCTTGCTGCTCAAACATAAAACCCAGAAAGTTCCCCTTGTTTCTTTTGCCGGCACGTTTGTGTTTTTGTGCATTATTTGAATGACAGTGTAGGACGTTCTCGTCAAGGTGGATGATCAAGTCGGAAAACAACGAACGGACCAAATTGTCTGTTTAACAGATCGGTCTACGTATCTTGACTTTTTCAACTTCAATTTCTCTATCATTAATTTCAGTGGTCCGCTTTATTTTTAATCTTCCTCCTCCATCTCTGCCAACCACGTATCCACGCCTTAACCAATTAATCCAAATTCACAACAAAATCTGACAACCTATAAGAATTAGTTTGACGCAGTAATACTGTTGTAGTTTGGTGGGTTAAACGCGGCTCGGCAAATCATAATCAAGAATCAATATATCATCAAGAATCAATGTATCATCACACCAGCTTTAATATATATCAAACATGACCTCACCTTCAAGAACAGATGAAGTCATGTGGAGAAGGAGAAAGAGCAAGAAGTGTTAAACAGTCAAGGAAATTCCAGAAACAACATCAGCAGCAGTGCTATAACTTTCTGTTCAGAGTGGCCTTCGACCCCGGCAGGGAGTAAACACTTTGTTTTAAAAAAAGACCCGAGGTTTATGGCATTCCTGTCTTTTTGAACCATGAACTGCCTTGTGACGTAAATCCCTTCTGACCTCATAGTGCCACAGCTGAACAGAAAGGGCGTCCAGTGATTCACACTATGATCAGATGACTTTAATGAAGGTTTATATAGTAGAAGTAGAGTTTGGACTGGTATACAGTGTCTTAAAATGTAATCTTCTCTTGAATCCCTGATGCAGTGTTTTCTCCAGAAGCATAGTGATTTCTTGCCCATGTAAAAAAAATCACTTTTGGACCATTATGGTAAACAAAATGTTCCATAGAAATACAAAAAAAGTACATAGTTTTGAAAAAGTCTCCAGGGTGCTTTGTGCGATAGAATGATGAATTAATATTCAAAGTGCCCGACTGAGCAATTCATTACTGAATTGTCCTTGCTTTGCAGTTTGCTATTATTGAATTCAGGAAGTGTTGTCTTGCATTTTGACTAGATTCGCTGTATTACCACATCCAGATGAAATAAACACCTTCTCAGGGACTTGCTCTGAGCACCTTCATTTTAGAAATTTGGGTTGAATGTAACTATTATGCTCAACTCTTTCCACTTTATCTGAACTTAGTATCCCCTTAAGTCTTCCCTGAAGATGACGCAGAGGTAAAATACACAAATTCGACTTCAACGTGGTTCAATGCCACACAAACTGTCTTCAAGCTACTTTGTGCCGAGAGATTAATCTAAAATTAAGAATTTATTAATATTCAAACCTTGGATGTACTTACCTGCTTATAACTCTAAGTTAGTAGCAATAAAACATTTCATTTTAAATCAATGTCAAAGGTCAAAATATCACCATGCTTTCTACGATCTGTCTGCATATTTGCACTTCTCTCTTCCTCATTCCTCCACGATCCTCTCCATCTCTTCCTTCCTCCCACCTTATCCTCCCTTTACCTTCCTCTCCCCCCTCTATTTACTGCGTACCATTGTTCTTTTTTACCCAGAAGCCTCTGATGTTTAAATTTAGCCAGTGATTCTTCTGGAGGGATCAGTACTACTTGTGTTGCTTTCCGAAGACACCCTCAGTGTTTGCAGGAAGTAGTTAAATCTAATCCTATTTTTACGGTGTGAGTCTTCTGCTGAGAATATTTCTAAGTAGTATTATGACCAAACCAAATACTGCTTTAAAACTAACACTAACACAGTCCAAGTAAAGGCAACTGACCAACTAAAGATTTCAATTTCATCTTGTTTTATTTAATTAAATGAGGGTTTTTATGAGTATATTTCTATTTCTTTCTGTGTCTCATGGGTACAAATTGACCTGGAGCCTCATTTAACAATGGTGTAGAATTAACGTCAGAAGGTTGCTTACTGGCCCAACAAAAAAGGGCTACCCAGGTCCCATGCCAAGTTTTCTTTATGATCCGATAAACTTGAAAATTGGCCAAAGATCCTTCCCCACCCTTTTAGCATGCCAACAAATAGTCAGTGAAACGTCCCCCAACTAACTATTAACTCCATGCAGAGAAGGATGACGAATTCATGGAAAAAGTCTATAACAGAAAGTCACCCAGTGTGAGATTGAAGTAGTTCTTAGAAAGGTAAAGGCAAGAGGAATATATTGTTGGGTGGACACAAATGCCAAAAAGTGGCAGCATGTGACGGAGTCAGGGAATAGCCTTCTGCCAGCTCAGGAGGCTCAAATAAAAAATAATTGGTCAAACATAAAAGTCAAAGCCAAAAGTTGCATAGCTGTGCAGAGTGTTTGTGTCACGGCAGGAGCAGGAGGACACCGGAGCTCGACCCCTTGATGAGTGACTCGCTGGGTAGGGTAGTGAGGAAGGTAAAGGGGGACACGGTATAAGAAGCACCGGATGACCCACGTAGGTAATTTGTAGGCCCTCGTTTGAAAAGTGAGTAAACCGAATGCATTTATTGTGAAGTTGTGTTTAACAGATATTAACACAAAAAACAAATGTGAAATGTTGTATTTTTTGTAAGCTTTAGCTGTTTCAGCAGACATTGTCTCTAATTTGTTTAATCTGTTCACAAACACAAATGTTAAAAAATGACAAGTTGTCTTTAGAGGTATTCCTAGGTACATAGAATTTTTTATTATCTTTGGACAGTGCCAGGCTAGATGTTTCCCTGTGCTTCCAGTCTTTATGCTAAGCTAGGCCAACCGCCTCCTGGCTCTTATAAGCCATACACACACACACACACACACACACACACACACACACACACACACACACACACACACACACACACACACACACACACACACACACACACACACACCACACACACACCTGAGAGGCCTGAGAGACGTACTGACCTTCTGATCTAACTCTTGTCGAGAAAGTGAATAAGCTGTAAACCCAAAATGTTAACTATTCCTCAAAAAAACTAAAATGCCATCTTTGGTGAGAAACAGCTAAAATACTTTCATGTCTCAAAGTTGCTGTAAGTAAAGTATGTAATCTTGTCATATCACATTTATTATGTTGATATAACCGTAAAGGAAACATGCAATGATTTAATGAATTTATTTTGGGGATATTTCAGAACTAAATTTGTGCAAATAGAAATTAAGTTGATTTTTTTTTTTTGCATGCAAGACCAATCACCATGGCTCAAGACAGTGTCACCTACAGAACAACAGAACATTTATCAAAAGATTATAACACTGCAGTCCATGCTATCAGTCGATGGGTGATCCCTGAGCTATATCAGTATATATTTTTCATGAGGTCATGATCCATAACTTCACTTTTTCCAGAATTCATTGTCATTGCAAATCCAAACTTCCATTCTGGAGATACAAGGTTTTCTGACTGCGGCAGCAGCAGTGGTGCGAGGAGGTCCCCTAACATGAGATCACACCGGTCTGATTCATTCAGGCTCCCTCATTGTCACCAGATAACAAGAACAACAACAGCAGCAAGGGGGGAGGCAGCTTAGTGAGCCACACACACACACACACACACACACACACACACACACACACACACACACACACACACACACACACACACACACACACACACACACACACACACACACACACACTCATACACACTCAGTCACACACACAGTCACACACACCCTGCAGTTTGCCTGCCTCTGTGTTCAGGACTGCACTCACATGTTGATTTGATGATCTGACCAAAAGAAAAAGAGAGAGAGAGAGAGAGAGAGAGAGAGAGAGAGAGAGAGAGAGAGAGATTAAATTTTGTATTGCCATAGCAACGAGGTCGGTAGAAGAATCTGGTTTTCGCTTTTAATCTTTTTAAATCATCTTTGAAGAGATGGCTCTGTCACAATGTGTGTGTCTGTGAGGGTGTGTGTGTGTGTGTGTGTGTGTGAGAGAGAGAGAGAGAGAGAGAGAGAGAGATACTGAGAGTATGAGAATGTATCCCTTCAGTAATTGTGGCCTCTCTCAACACCTTCTCTCACACACACACACACACACACACACCCTTCACTTCTTCCTCCTTTGTCAGGGTACAGATTTTGTCTTTCTCCCTGCACAACGCCAGGTTTCAGAATAGCAATCAGCCTGCCTCATTTGGCCTCTGTCTCCTCGTGTACCAATGAATCCGTCTGCTCTCAAGTCAAAGGCTGCTCCCTAGAGAGGTACAGGCATCCCTTCACAGGGTATATCAGATATATAAGTGGGGAGATGCTTTGTTGCAACTTGGGTGTTGAAAAGTCAAGATTAAAAAGAACGAAAAAAATCACTTACAATCACGGCAAAGTTGGACTTGAATAATGGAAGTTTGCATCCTTTGTTGCATTTCATATCCTCTTCTCTCCTACTCGCCCTTATCTCCATCTTTGTTTTTCCCTTTTTGTCATTCTTCAGTAAACAAATTGTCAAGTATTCTTGTTAGTGTACAAATTTAAAATCCGGTCTCTACTTGCATTGATTGAAAAGCCCTAATGTTTTACTGATATGAGCATCATTGTAACTTCTCGAGGGGCATGCCTTTGTGCTACATCAAGTCAAAGCCTTCTGGTTTATTAATACGACCAACATATGATAACTAAAAATATGAAAAAGACTACACATGCATACATTAGCAGTGTAGTCTGCATACTTTTCTCTGTGTGTGTCTCCATTGCAGGATTGTTGCATCATGTCGGAGTTCATCTAAGTGCTGAGCTCAGACTGACTCACAAGCAGTCGGGCTCAGAAGGTTACTTTAAATTGTAATCTGTATGCAATTAGTCATTAATTACCTGTTTAACACTTGAGTCATCAAAGGAATCTATCAGATGACTCCGTTCGGCCATGAGTCATCAAATACGGATTCACAGATTTTCTTTCTTTGAATTTCAATCACTTTTAGCTTTTTTCAGCCTTTGGAGCTTCGGTTCGTCTCTGGCTTTCCTTTTTCTTATTTATATTCTTCCTCTTTAGAACAAAGTCTCTTTTCATGCCTCTGTCCTGACATTAGGCAGAGGCCAGGGCTGTGCAGACGCTGTACAGTCCCCGGCCTTGTTAATATTTCACATGGTTAGAAGCAAGAGCAGACGCCTGGTTTTCTCCCAAAAGGAAAGTCTTCTCCTCATTTAACCTCCGGCAACAAATCTCCATACTAACCAGCCCAGTCAAGGGCGTGACTAGAGACATACTGATTGTTGCAGTGCGGGTCCCCTGTTGTTTTCTTTTGCACTGTGCCACACTCCATTGCCATGCAAGATAACAAACACTTTAAAGGTGCAATATCCGAGATTGTGAGCATTTCGATTGCCTCTCAACGGCTCTCAACATGTCAACTCATAGCTATCGGTGCTAAATGTGTCTATCGTGCTGACAAAGCTAACACTGTTTACCTGAGATAGAACTGGAGGGTGTGAGCAATGCTTCCACAACGACACTGTTGGTTGGGACAGCATCATGAGCTGTAATTGACGTATGAGCTCATCGCAGAACATCGAGAACATGTGAGCTAACCCACTGGCTACGTGACGTAGCCAGTGGGTTAGCTCACATGTTTTGGTTGATTCTGTTCAACTGCATTAAAGAAATAAAAAATAAATAATGATTTGGGTTAAAAACAAGATGTAGTTTACATATTTAGGTGTATAAGTCATGTCTATCCTTTAAAATAGTTCATCACCTCGTTCAAAGTGCAGTTCTTTTCTAGATCACTGAGTGTTTTTTTCTTTAGCTAGAAGTTTTCTGTTTTTGCATTTTTTAAAGGTCGCAGCAGTTTGAGAACTCTTGAAAAGTGCAAACATGTTCAAAGTGTAATGACTAACAAGTCTGTAGCAATGGCTAAGTTAAAATTGTTACAAACTAAAGAGCTTATTACTGCATTAAAGTCCAGCTGCAATCACAATTAGTCCATCCCTTTTAATGTTAAAGTGATTTTAAATGTATTGTTAAGAGTTATTCCTATCATTAAAAGGTCTTGTCAGAAATACATCTCTCCTGCTGAGCCAAATGCGCTGTTTCTGTTTGATTGACAGCCAAGGGGGCAAACTGAATCCCAGCAGGAGAACAGGAGACAAAGTAATTACATTTACAGAAAATGTACTTTACGACTAAAACAAGTTCTGTTTTCACATAGACAGCTTTCCGAATGGTTAATAAATATATATAAACGGCTCTTTTTGTGTCTGATCTTTTCACAAAGGACAACAGGGGACATGTGATTTACAGATCAGATCAATTTGTGAAAAACATAATTTCAGTTGGACTTTAAAGTATTTAAGCTACTGTAAGATGTGAAGCTTTTCAATGCATTAGTACAACCAGGTAGCCACAAATTCCACAAACCAACAGCAGCTTAAATCCTGTGCTCCTGGGTTCTTCACAGGTTCATTGGTCCTGCTCCATATGCTGACACCAGCTGAGTGCTGGAGCTGTTTCTCAGCCAAACTCTACACCCGACATCTTAGCCAAATCTGGCAGCTTTATACGTGCAAGAGCTGGCTAATATTTGGTCTTCTAAAATGAGAGCACAGGTGAGTGCACCAACTCTAACCTGATAACATGTTCAGAAAGACTATCAGACACTATCAGACACCATCAGACGCTAACCTATATTTAACATTATTTGCTGGGTTGAATTCAATTAGAGCTGTAAATTGTTCATGACACAAACGAGGAAGAGATTAATGTTCTTCCTGCACAAACAGAACTAACGCTTCAGTTTTTCACAAAGGCAGATGGTAGGAGGAGTGAAAGACGGATGGAAAATCACTTTCTAGCTGTTTATCCTCCTCAGTTAAGTAAAAAAGAAAATATATGTTTGAAAAGACAACATCTTCTTTATTGTGAGGAGGTGTTGCTTCTGCTTCATGTTTATGGGGGAAATATGGCCTTAATTTAGAGAAACAGTGATAGCATCAATGCTGTAAGGCTCAGATTACCAATCATCTGGGCCATGGTGACCTTTGTTTACAATAATAATTGTAAGGTATCACAGATCAGTCCAGTATCATGGCAGGTTGTGAAATACTCATGAAATGCAATCTATTGGTTTTGTGTACATGGACACAAATTGTCCATCGTTTGTGTCGCTAAACAGGAGTGTCAAAAAGTGTTTGTGTCGGTTTTCCTAAACCTCAAAAAGTGGTTTTGTTGCCTAAACCTAACCAAACATAGTTATTTTAAGCCCAATCATGATGTTTTTCCCAAATCTAAACAAGTGGTTTTGTTGCCTAAACCTAACTTTTGTTTTGTAAGGTAATTTTGTCCCCAAAAAGAAGTTGTGCCGAGCAACATTAAATAAATGGACAATTTGAGGCGTTCATTGAATGAAAACAATAAATTGCATTTCATGACTATTTAACAAACTACGTAAGACTGTGCTGCACAGATAATTTGAGAATGACTGATGTTTTAATAGCACCTGTATTTTCAAGTGTAGCCTATGTATTGCAGAAGGGTTACCTTTTCACAAAACAATTTCATGACGCTGTCAGAAGGTCTGCTCACCACTCCTCAGAGAGAGCGGGGGATATAGAATGAAAATCGGCAATTAACTGTTAGAAAACCAGATCACATAAAATATAGACAGTTTTTCTTATTGCTGCTCTTCCAGCAGTATAATGAAGACTCCAGGGATGTTGTGGCCTCAAGTGTAGAATAAGGGGCAAAGGTCATATAAAACAGCTTATCATGATAATTTAATTCAATTCAATTCAATTAATTTTGTATAGCCCAAAATCACAAATCAAACATTTGCCTCAGAGGGCTTTACAGTCTGTACACGTACCAAATCCTTTGTCCAAAGGACCATCGCATCAGCACAAGAAAAACTCTTTAACAGGGAGAAACAACATTTGATTATATTTTTTGACAGTATTAAGTGATTCATATCTTAAGGAAAAAGTTTTGAAGGTGGTTCATTTTTATCATATAGTCCACAGAAGTGGACTTAACAGTGTGTCTATTCGCTCTAAAGTGTGGCCAAGGACCAGTTTGTGGTTTTACAGGCTAAGTGAACAAAGGTTTCCTACATGGATCATCAACTGAGTATGTTGATTTTTTGCATGGGACAGCTTTTTGCTCGATTCACATTGAGTCAGGCAGACGGAATCAAAGACCTTTTTTTACAAGTTCAATTCTTATGAATATTATGTTCTCTGTAAACTGCATATATGTACTGTGACAATAGAAAGCCAGCCAGGTGTAACTATACTAGCTACTATGGAGGGGCAATTGAGCTGGACCCATCTAATCATTTACATTACCTTCTATCAAGAAGGGACCTTTTGCAATAATGATTAATTTTTTTTCAGGTTAGGAAACTTATTTTGTTTTCTAATGATGCCTTTTGTTCTTTATCATATTGAATCGACACACACAACCACAACAGCGATGATGACTCCATGTATTTAATTATGTTACTTAGAATAATACACTGGTAGTTGTGAACACACACATTAACCTCTGCAGAAATAATCAGCTGTCGCCAGAAATATGGCAGAAATATATGTGGATTTGAGGAGGATTTATGGCCGTCATTTAGGGAGAGGTTTACTGTTGCAGGAGCCGGAGAGGAAAAGCATGGCTGATGAAAAATAGTCTGTCAATCTGTCCGCCCTGGGTAGAATCTCAAACCCAGGAATCTGACGGTAAGAATGAAATATTATGTGAAGTGTGAAGTATTTCAGTGTTGAAATATTCTGCTCTGTCTGTCCTCATTATATTTCTCTCTTTCTGTCTGTCTGCCTCTCTCTTTTGTCTCACTTTCTACCTTTCTCTCCACTGACTGCTGTCTTCATCTCTCTGCCCTCCCAGTCTCTCTTAGTCTCTGTCTGATTGTCTCCGTCTCTTTCTATCTCACTCAATGCTGCAGGGAGTTATTCAGCATCAAATTAGTCACTGTTTTCACGACTAAAGAGGCGAGGAACAGAGTAGAGAGTAAGGAGATTGTAAAAGGGCATTTCCCATCTGTATGTTTCTATTTCCTTACGTCTAAGTTTATATTTTCAAAAGATTTTTGAAAGTCAATACTCAACTCAAAAATTATCAACTCATTGACTTATAGAGATGTTTTAATAGAAAATGGTCAGTACCGACACTGTCATAAACATTATGAGGCTGTGAAAAGCAGGGAACCTAATTAATTTGACATTACTCTAACTGAAATGAATCTAGAGAGTTTAATTTAATTTAATTTGTATGGCAGGGAGCGGGAATGAATTTTAGCACAAACTATTAAGCTATTAGACCTGTTATACAAAAGACTCAAATGAAAACTGACAGAAAGGACAGCACAGGATGTGTTTGGTCTGCTAGGAATTGCAACAAATTCCATTTACTGTTACTAATAAGAAAAATGTGATAACTAGGAGAGGAATGGATTTTTGTTTATCTTTATACAGGGTATAAATAGATCTTACAAAGTCTTGTAAATCATTGCATTCCTCCAAAAAGGCATTAATGAACTGCGATTGGAAAAAGTCTTAAATATTTTCACTTGCGTACTGTAGGCAATAATCTAAGATATAAAATTAGTTGTATCTAAGAGACATTTTACCTTTTAACTAAACAATTTTTTAACAAAGGGTTGCTTTTACAGTTGACAATATGTGCTGAAATCCACATTCAAATATGTCATTTTTCATTGATTAATCCATCAATCCCTTTTCTGTCAATTACAGTCCATGTCATGTTAATTGGATTCATGTATGAATAAAGCTGAGAAATACATATATTTGATACGACTACATAGGCTATATTGTCCCCATTGGTTTTAATTGTGAATAGTTGTGAAACAGGTATTCTATTATACTCAATGTGGTATTAAATGTCTTAAATTTAACTGAGTGAACTCTGCAGAAACCGGTATAGATTGAATCACATAGTGTATCATTTAAAATAAAGAAATAGGAATTTTGAAAAAAAGCAATAACAGAGAATACAATTACAGCAACAGAATATATTAACATAGTTCACAATAAAATAACGGCTAAAAATAGAAATCTAAAACCTGAACAAAAGAGCAAGAAATACATTTTCAATGTCATTTTTTAGTTCTGCTGTATGCTATCAACAGCGTAAGACATTTTGATTGAAATGTGAATTTAATATATATTTAACACATTTTCAAAACTCCATTCCTTTCGAGAAGTCAGTGTCAACACATCACAGCTTGATTCGGTCAGGTTTCGTGCTTTTGTTACAGTCCTTCTACTCAGCCACAGTTTTAGCATTAGAACTGACAACCCCCTGAGTTGGCCCCAATTGTCAGACTAACATCATTTGAGTTCCAGGCGCAGCGGTTCTGCACCAGCCTGGATCCAATGTCGAGATCATTAAATTTCTCTTAAATAAGTCTACATGGACTAATTGGTCAAACATCAGATGAACTCAGTGATAAGGCCTGAAGTCACGGTGCAGTGAGCAGGGTGCTGTCCGTGGTGCTGATCAGACACTGCTGTACGTGGTGCTGACAGCAACACAGCAACGCTTGAATGCCTTTATCCAGGTGCAGCACTCACAAAAGCACTTTTTAACACATCCTGCAAGCTTTTTGCTGATGTAATTGATCGTGTCATCTCTTTTCTCCTGGGGTTAACACCATCCAACTCTCCAACACATGAGCCCTGTGCCTGCCAGCCTGATAGACAGTCATGCCACATACAGAGTTAATTCAAAAGCTTGCTCCTGAATGAGATGAAAGATTGTGTTTGTGCCAGTGACTTGAACCGATTCCCTTGACGCTGTGACACTTGATGCACCATAGCTTCTTTGTTGCAGGAATTTTAGTAGGAAATTAGACTTTCCGCAGGTTTCAGCTAACCAAAAAGCACCAGAAAGTGTCTGTAACTTTTTGGGAGACACACATTTTCTGAAGCATACACCCGCACACAAACGCACACAAAGACATGCCTCTTTCCCTCCCTGCCTCCCTCTATGACACACTTATCATGTGTGCATGAGCACGCACACAAAATAACACAGACAGAATAATGAAAATACCTCAGCACTCATGCTGAGATGAGAGCTTGCAAGTGGAAAATAATGACATCTATTGGGAGTCAAGAATCCCTCTGTGCAACACACACACATACACACAAGAATGCACATGTGCCCACAGAAGTTGATAAATACCCTAATTCTCCTGTGCGTGTAATGCATATTGGATTGAAACAGTTCTACCAGTCTTTTCAGTCCAAGTTGATTCAGTGTATTGCTGCCGAAGAAATTAAAAGGACGTCTCTGTGTCACCTGTGGTACCTGATGTGCTGCCATGGAAGAAGCTTTTCTTGCCTCAGGAATCCAGTGCTGCCAGTTTTCTGAGTCATGCCAACAAAATAACTGAATCTGCCGAATGTTATTGCAGCTAACTTGTGTGTACTGGAGAGTTATTCGGTAAAATAGAGTTCCAGTAGGTGTCCGGTCTATTTTTTGATTTGATAGGTTTTGCTCCTATTACATCATCAACTTACCGATGCCTCCACAACACTGAGCAAAATAATCCTGACTGCAACGTAGAGATAAGGATTCACTGTACGCCAGGGGATAATCTCCTGATTCTGTGTTGTGTAGCAGCGGGATGTGCAGTACAGGTAGCTTGTGGCAGTCGTTTAAAAGTCCTATTACCTGGCAAGTTGACAGCCATAGCACTGTGGGATTTACCAAATAATTACACCTGAGAGAGGCAGGGGTTACCGACAACAGTGCAACGGGAGATAGCTCTACCCAGAGTGAGTCACCATGACATTTGAAGGTAGGAAGAGATCAGAACAGAGAGTTGGACAGTTTATATTTGTTCATGTTTTCTTCCCACCTGGCAAACCAGAGGTGAAATTAGCTGCTGTGGTGTAGAATTGGGATTAAATGCATCTCAGTGGTACATGTTTGGAGATCTCTGTTTTAAATTTGTTCCGGATATTGCATTTCGCAAGGTTGTATGAAAAGATCAGACAATCTGCGTGCTATCAGACTTTATTGGAGACAGCAGTTGAGAAAACAGTCTTGCAACAAGGTCCATTCAGTCGCTGTTCTGGAGCTTTTTATCATATCAAATGATCTTCATCAGCAGAGGAAGATGGGCAAGTTAAACCTTTGAATGATTCATATTAGTATGCTCATGTCAGAACACTGAATGAGACAAGGTGATGCAATAAGGGAAGATGTTCTGCTGAATTCTGTTTGACAAATGTTACCTCACCAAAATAAATCACCTTAAAAAATGGCATGGGTATCCCTAGTATGGTTCTAGCTCCAAAAATGCTGAATCCAACAAGTCAGCCCTGCTTTTTCAAAAAAAAGAGGTCAGTCTATTTACACAGCAGCGCTGGAAAGCCAGAGGATTCCTGTATAGAACACACAAGATAAACTGGCCCAACCTTTGCCATTGCAAGTTCATCCAACAAGGCATGGTGTTGGCCAATCACATGCTTATACAAGCACACTTTCCTGGACGATAATTTTGTCACATAAATGCCATATTTCTACTGTTTACCTCACGATTATCACGCCACAATAAGCTGATTGCACCCATGATAACTGTCCAGCGTGGTGATATTCTGGCTTTCAGCATCATAAACTGCTGTACAGTGTTTTGCTGTCTGATAAGCCTTTAAACACACAGATCTGTTACAGTTAATTAAGACTTCCTGGACTGTATCCCACCAGTGCTTAAAACAACACAAGAGATCTCCAAATGCGATGTAGAGTAAGCACTGTGTCTTGATGCAAAGCTGGTGGACAAAGTAGGAAATAAGCAAAAATGTTCAATCATACTCGAGTTATGCTTTGACATTGACCTCAATGATGGATGCAGCCATTCTCCAAGCATAATTTTATTTCTCTAGCCTTTCAAATCAAAGTAGTAGAGAACTGGGAAGCCTTGAATGGTTGTAATCAGCTTCTCGTCCATTTTTCACCCACCATTGTCCATGAAACAAAATTACAGTGATGGGGTTACAGCGTAGTGTGAGAATTTGATTGGCTGTTGACAGCCCATTGATTCAGAGAAGTTAAGTTGTGGCCAACCTTTTGTCTTTTGAAGGGTTTGTGTGACATCCATACACCCACCAAGTTACTCAGCTCTAAATGACATTTATAGTTTTCCAGTGACTTGCTGGTTATGTTACTTGCTGTGTGAATGCAGGGTTAGGAAAGAATATGACAGAGTTTTTTACAGCACTATAAGGAAGCAAGTGTGTGCTGTATGAATACCAAAACTGAGAGACAAAAGCCGCAACACAATGATTTAACTTAAAAATAACACCAAGCAAAAGACGTTTGTCAGTCCGTCTTCATATATATGTGTAGTTCTCTTTATCACTCTTAATCAGTCTATTAGTCAGCTTTTACTGTTTCATTAAGTGTTTTCAAACCTTGTTAATGTCCCACTGTAGAGTGTGTTTGGGTGTGTTTTGGAGTAGCAAGGCACAGACTGTGCTCTGAGTCAGCAGACAAGAGTGGAGGTGAATGTTAAAATGACTAAATGCTAAATGCCAGCTCAGTAATGAGAAACTGTCTGAAGCTGTCAGATGCAGCCCGGACCAAATGCTCAACTTTGATTAAGACACCTTTCGTCTGTGTCCCACAAACAGAAAAACAGACTGTGCTCTAAAAAGGTCAAGTTTTCAGAAAGTAGGGGAATATTTGTTAATTTACCCAGTGACATCTCTGCATTTCCAAAGTATTCTAACGTGTCTAACAACTCAAAGTTTGCAGAAGTTAGTACTGCCTGAACTGACTCACTATGCAGAAGACGATTAGAATGAGGTACCTTGCCCATACTGTATTCATCAGACAAACAGAAAGATTTCTAAACAGGTTTTAATCAAACTCCTTCCTAACTATGACTCCAGAATTTACAAATAAAAGTCAAGTTTCTGTTTGGCATATTAGCATTTTAAATCGTATTCTTAGATACATAGTTTTATGCCTTCAGATTTCAGTATGAGTTATTTGGCAACACCCATGCAACCAAACAAACTCACATTAATTGTCAATAATTTATTGCATGTGGTTTTATACACCACAGCAGGACACAGTGAAGTATGGTTACCCTGCTCAAATATAATAATTTCATGTAGGTGGACGCACTGCTGATGAACAACATGGTCATTTATTTGTCATTTTGTGAATGTAAGAATACATTTATAGAGTAAGCATAATATGTGTTCCTACAACTTGTGTCTGTCAATATATGTTTTCTTCTTTTTTCTATAACTGTGTATATGCTGGTATATGTGTGTGGGATATATGCCAAGGAATTTAAATTTGATTACACAGTGTGTAACTGTTGCTTTCCTTCCTTCCTTCCCTTTTTTCCTTCCTTCCTTCCTTCCTTCCTTCCTTCCTTAGTTTTGTTGTTGTCTTTCTTTCAAAAATAGACTCCACCTTGATAGTTTCTGAGCCATTAGAAAGTACCAGGACACGATCTAAGACCAAGATTACTGCGGTCAAGTTCCTGAGTTTCTGAAAATGTTCCAGGAAAGGTTCCTGCAGTGAAAAGTGGCCATTTAAATAAGCAGAAAGTAGTGCAGTGTTTCTCCCAAGAAGAAAGAGTTCATGTCTTTTAGTGAGTGCCTCAAAATGACATAGAACCACCAAGTTTTGTTTTTTTTGCATTGTTTTGTTTTTCATAGCACTTCACAACGTTTTAAATAAAAAACCATAGCATTGTCCCATCAAAAAAATGATTTATTTGTCTATTATTTGATTTGTGACAGTTTTGGTAAGCACATAAATTATATTGACCTGCCACATCAGAAAAAAAAATTGGTTTGATAGTATTGTACAGTATATTTCCAATCTTACTGTATTCTATTTGATAACTTAGTTTTGTCTATCATCTTGCTTCAACCAGCAATTCCGTCCAGTTCTGTTATTTCCGTGATGATTACATAAAACCTTAGCTCCTCATTTTTTTGGGTCATTTTATTTAATTCATTTTCACGTTTAATTCATGTTCATTCAGACCAGAAAACATTTCGGTTCATCATTGGAAGATTCTCCCACCCTGGTCGGCATCAGCCTCTCTTATCAAAGCCGGGAAACCTCTTTGATTTAGCAGGCAACACCGAGTCATTAATGATGTTCTCAGTGGAGCATCCCCTCTGGAGTGATTGCAGGCTATGTTTGTTGGTGTTGTTTAGATGCATCAATCTCACCGCTCAATGGAGTGGACTCCTGCTGTCACTGTTCAGCATTCAAATTATCTTCCAGTCAATTAATCACAAAGTTGGGAAGAAATACTGGGTTTTTTTAAGATCTGTTATTCCAAAGAAGTGACATGTAATCTGTGATCGTATAGCAGAAAGTCACCGGAGCAGGCGGAGATCAAACTTCCCTGCTGTTTTGCACAGAAATGGAGTTTACTTTTCATTTCAGACTGGGTTATTTTAGGGGACTTTTATGTTTTTTAAAAGACTGTATGCACACACGGCCTCTCACATATACCCCTCACGCACTGACAAGTGTAGAAAAAGCTCATTAAGATCAAAGACTTTCTTCTGTTAATTACTCTGTTGCTGGAGCCCCATCCTTCCCCTCATTCACACACATACACACACCAAAAGAAAAGCAGACAAATAATTACACTGTCGTTATTTTTAAAACAGCATCACTGTTTCTTAGAGTGCTTTCTGTGTGTGAACTTCATATCAATATCAATACACTATGTTTAGTGTATGTAGTGTTAGTGTGATCCCTGTCGTGTATTACTTTTTTTAAAATATGGACCCGAAAAGTAGTGGAGTAATCCCTGGAAGGATTCTATACTTTTGTTTGTCCTTTTCCTAAAGTAAAGGATTTGAGTCCTTCTTCCTCATAGGTGTTGTTTTTCCAAGAATTTCTGCTGTGTTATTTTCCTTTTTTGTGTTAATGGGATTAAAAAACAACATACTGTGTTGGAAAAATCTACATATTAGCTGGCAAATTCTTTTTGGGAATCACATTTATGCGTCCCCAGAGAAGGGGAAAAATAGCCAAGTAGTTTTGTCAAACTTGTTGGCTCATTGCAACCTCCAAAACAAGACATACAAGCTGATGTGTGGACTTGTGACAGCTGAAAATGACTTCTTTTTAATTATTTGACTTATTCTACTGCCGCTTTGGCTCACTTGCACATATTTTTAGGGCACTTTTTGCATGTGTGTGGGTGTACTCGCATGTGTGTAAATCCCTTCTTTTCATGTGAAGTACAATTCTGCCATGCCACTGGGAGGGGAAATAGTGTTAGATCAGGTCTTTCACACATGAGTCAAGTCAACGCTCTTCCCAGATGATTTGCGTCTGACAACCGTGTGGGTTTTGAGCTTGTTTTCTTTTGCTCATTAAAGCCTCAGTAACCTAAGATGTGTGAATCTGATTATGCTTTATCAAAAACAGTCCCTGAACACCAAAACGACAATGTGTATGTTCTTTGTACCTGCTAACAAAGGGCTATGCCTCCCTCTGTGTGTGTGTGTGTGTGTGTGTGTGTGTGTGTGTGTGTGTGTGTGTGTGTGTGTGTGTGTGTGTGTGTGTGTGTGTGTGTGTGTGTGTGTGTGTGTGTGTGTGTGTGTGTGTGTGTGTGTGTGTGTGTGTGTGTGTGAGAGTGTGTGTGTGTGTGTGTTAGTGGCATGTAGATGGCACACCTGCCACTTCAACACTTCAAAGCTCTAGCCAGATGTGAAAGCACAGGGACTGGCTACACAGGGACACACAGTGGGAGGTAACCACACAGTTCACTGGCATTATTCCCTATAATTATACATGCAGAAACATAATGGCTGGAGCTCATTAAAAATAATCATGTACCAGCCCCCATTTCTTCACCTGTGGTCACACTTTGATGGTACAACCTGCAGCAGCCTTTTTTCATCGCTCTTAAAACAAGCATTTGTTTTAAAACCTTTTGGGCACTCAACTGGTGTCTTTTCAGTACTTCTGTTACAAATCTGTGTGTCAGATTTGAATACTTGTTAGACATAGACATGTTCTTATTTTACGTGTTTCATTCAGGGAAAATATAAATAAATTAAAGTCTTATTTCACTTTGGTAGAAAAATTTTAATAGGACGTCAATATTTGGCCTCTTGTACCTGCAGTCAAATAATTTCATGCATATATTTTTGAAACATGGGCACACCTTTTTTTCTTTATTTATAAATAATGTATTATTCTTTTTTTCTTTATAGATAAGCAAAGTGCCATGGGAATGCTTGCACACATTGGCGATAAATCATTTTCCGCGTGGCTACATTGACAACAATTGATTTCATGGCTTTCTATTTGAGATCTTTGGTCAATTTTGGATAAATTCAGCCACTGTGGTGCAGTCATTTCTTCCTAATTGTAACAATATAGTGTTCTGCATTTGCTGCATTCCTGATTGGCGCCTACATCTATCATCTTATCTCTAGCAACAGCAGCAAAAACTCATGGACTAGGTCCGAAATCCATCTTTATTAACTGTATAGTGCATTAAATTCTCTGTCCTGGTTTTAATTCAACGTGTGAAAGTATTGCACTAATGTATATATGACCAAATGTCAATTTACTGCTCAAAGTAAACTAATAAGTATCGATTGTTGTATATCCGGAATAGTGAATTAGTGAACAAGATACTGACTTTGGACACAGTTAGGTTTTATCAACAACAATCAACAACAAAGGTGAAATAATTTGATTTCAATATATTATCACTTACTTATCCAGGAGAATATTAAAAAGAACACTTTTAACATGTCAGGCTGGGATGTTTTTATGAAATCTTTTGGAAAACCTCTTTTGTTATTGGTGTGAGGTACTTGATGTTATACATTGAAGCAGTCTTCTGGTTGGCATTGTGTGTATTGCTTGTGATTATATACGTTTCATCTTTTAGTGAATGTTGCAACAGCCAAAGGAAGGCTCATCTCTGGACCAGAAAAATGTTACATGGTAGAGTTGATTAGGATTATAGGGACCCTGTTCGCCTGAAGGACTATCCTTTCTGCTCTCTTCCTCCTGACCAACACCCTTTTTGCCTCTGCTTGCTTGGCACAGTCACATATTTATTTTAATACCACAAACCGCTTCCCATTTCAGGGTTGATAAAACTGCACAACTGTTCCTCTCAGGAGCCACTGAAGTGTGCTCAGTGTGTGTGTGTGTGTGTGTGTGTGTGTGTGTGTGTGTGTGTGTGTGTGTGTGTGTGTGTGTGTGTGTGTGTGTGTGTGTGTGTGTGTGTGTGTGTGTGTGTGTGTGTGTGCTCAGTGTGTGTAGTGTTTTATTATCCATTAATGCTAAATATCATTGGCAGAGAGCAGAACTCTCCATTTCCTCTCCTACAGCATTTAAGGGTTTAAACTTCTATATTTAAAGTATTGAAATGACTATAATATGTCACCTGCATGCGACTTATGTGCATCCTGACTTGGGACAACCACTTCAGTGATATCATGGCAGGTGTGCACATACGTCTTAAAATGGATTTCATGTTTGGCTCTGAAATGCCTTGTCCAAATGTCACACTTAAATTTAAGTGTGTTCTATATTTGGAGTGTGTGTGTGGTTGTGTGTGTGTGTGTGTGTGTGTGTGTGTGTGTGTGTGTGTGTGTGTGTGTGTGTGTGTGTGTGTGTGTGTGTGTGTGTGTGTGTGTGCATGTGCGTGCGTGTGTGTGTGTGCGAGCAAGCTTGTGCAATTTGATGGAAGTTGTCGCATATTTATAGCAGCCCCATTATGACTATAACAACAAGGTTTCCCACAGTTCATGCCATGCATTTTAACACTGTCAGGCTGATGGTCTTATCTATTCAAGTGAAGATAATCAGACAGGTAGAAAACTGGGGAGAGAGGAGAATGACATGTAATACACACACATGCACTCACCTAATTCAACTCACACAGTTGCATGTACACGCACACACAATAAGTCACGCACAAATGCGCTGACACACTTTCCTTGTTTCAGTCATTCTCTTGCTGGCATTTCCTGTGGTTGCTCTCTGCATGAGCTTTTCACAGTTCCTCTCTATCGCTGGCTGTAAGCAGCACTGATCTGAGAGAGAGAGAGAGAGAGAGAGAGAGAGAGAGAGAGAGAGAGAGAGAGAGAGAGAGAGAGCAATCAGGCAGATATTGCTCAGAGGCAGCCAAGCATTGAGTCGGACAGAGACAGACTTTCTAGGTGTGGTGCCAGGACATGAATTTTTATTTTACCCTAACCAGCCATCTTCCTTTAAACGTTAAATCAGGATCACTCCAGCTGAAGTGAAAGAAAGGTAAAATTCAGGTGAACTGAGCTATGTTCTTAAATGCAGGTGACATGTGCAACAAATACTTAGAATGGAAGTTGAATCCTGGTATTCAAAATAAAATATTTTTTTAAATGTCAGAGAATAATACTGTTAACAGGCTTCTGCTCAGCAGTAGGCTGCTGCAAGACAGGAAAACAGCATAAAAACCAAAGAAAAGATTCAATATTTGATAGACATTAAAGAGAGAAATAAATGCTAATTGGTTTTCAAAGACCAGACTGGGACTAAGGTGGGTAGTAAGATTAAAAGATTACTCCAAAGAAACTGAAGGCAAAAGATAATTGAAATGGTGTGATGCCAAGGATGTGCCAAATAGTCAAGAAGACTAAGGCAGTCTGAGAAATACAATGTCAGATCAGTGGCTTATTGACAGAAAAGACCCATGTTCAGTGTATCTACTCAACAATCGCACAAATTGCAGTTCAGGATTAGACTTTAAGAGTAATTCTTTTTTTTTTAAACTGAGATTCTAAAATGTCCTGGCAAATTTCAATGCGTGAAAGCTTATTAAAACATCTCTCCCCAAAACAAAGACTGCAGACGTTCAGAAGTTGGAGCAGATGGACATAAAAGGGAGGAGAGGTGTAAAGTCTAGAAATATCACAGTTAAAAAATGGTTAGTCATCAAGAAGCTAAACACGGCTAGCGAGCATGCACATACACACTTACATTCGCGCACACATGCACATATTCTCACACATACATACACAGGCTGAGACATCCAGAGCATCCTCTGTGTGCCAGGCTCTTCCTCCAGGGTGAGTTAGTGGTGCTTTTAAGTGCCGACATCAAAGAGGCTTGTATGGGTGTATAAATAGGCTTCAGGGCTGAAAAAGTTTTAGTTGTCATGAGTTTGATACCCAGTTGGTTAGACAAGGTTATGCATTGACTCAGTGACTTCTCCCTAACCCCTCTCTTTCTTAAACACACATAAAAACACATGAGCACACAAACAGAAAAGAGTACATGGATACACAGAGGCAGACAAACACTTTCACACACTCCTTCAAACACAAGCAAGCACATGCATCCTAAAACATTTGAGCATACACACACCTGAAACATAGCAAGTCTCAGCAGACGTTTCCCAAACATCCACAAATAAACTGCCAAATTATTATTTTATTCGCCAGCCTAACTGGTACTGACGTCCAGACCGGCAGTGGGTAGCAGGTGACTGGTCGTGAAACATCATAGAGTTGGCCAAGGAGGTAAAATGAGGAGTGGGCAATGCATCACGAGGGCCATACTTTGGAGTACCACACATGGTACTTCAATCACATTCAGTGATTGAGCCGGTCTCTCACACTGTGCGTCATCATCCCAGCTCTGGGTCTCTATAATACACCCTGACATGACTATGTTCCCCTGTATTTTCTCTCTGCGACTGCAACTGTGCTTTCACCATCGTTTACTGTAATGACTATGCAACACATCTGTGTCCCCTGATGTCTTCAGATCTGTTTCTCCAAGTCTCTTTTTCTCACTAATTTGTATTACAGAAAATTCTGTGAATGATCGGGGCCAAAAAATAAACCCTGCATCACTTAATAATTTGTTGTTTCAACAGGGAATCAAATGGATACATGTGTGAAAGAGGGTTACTCAAGTGACAAAACCAAAGAGGATAATCACCTAATTTAATAGCCTCTTTTAGCTAATTGTTTTGGTTTTACAGCACTTTCATGTATGATTTAGTCTCACTGCTCAACAACATGATTTCCTTCTTCACAGCAAACAACTTCTGATAACACCACTGTAGAAGAAACACTAACCACTAAAGACAGCCCAGTATACTGGATGATTCTGAACGTCACAATTTCCAATAACAGCATTTAGTGTCTATGCAAGTAGTGTGCCCTACTGTTAATGTTTATTGGGGGATTGTAAGGGTTTGCAGGCTGGAATGCTGGGTGTATGAGTAACTAATCTGCCTTTATTGCGTGAGACTGAAGTTTGTACACGCATTCAGTTAAAATAAACAAGATGATACAGATATCGCAGAAGCAAGATTTTTCAATCTCAGCGACCAAAACAGTGATAAAAGAAGGTTGAATATTCAACTTGACATTCATTTGATTTCAGCACGTCAATCACAACAGCTTCTGTGTCTGTTCTACTGTCCTCTTTAAAAACAACCTGAATTAAAATTAGAGTTCAAAGAAGTCCCTACTAAGGGACTTCTTTGAACTTTGAAAGACCATAGTAGCTGCAGCCTGTAGATTTAAAAGTTTATAACGTAAGTTGAGGAAAATGAGTTAATATAATAACATCACCAAACACAGAAACAAAGAGTCATTTATATTATGTAAATTAAATTAACGAAATGTAGGAAAATAGCTCCTTGAAACTGTGCTGTTTTTAAAAACCAAAATTTTTTTGGATATTGTTTCGATAAAATAGTTACATGTAGAATCATAACTATAACCTTGGTGTTTATCCTTAAGCAATAAGAAATTTTAACTTTATACCATTGCAACAAATGTTGTTGGAAGCATGCTTGGTGGGCTCAACTGTTTACAATTCAAGAGTCAAATAAGCATACTATGTTAAAATACAATAATATCCAAAATAATAACAAAGTATCCATTAGCTTAAACTTAAATGTAAATTAAAGTGCCAAAGTTTGTAATTTAGTATTCTTCTTTCTGTTCTCTTGTTAAGAATACATACAGCAGGCATAGGAACATGAATCTCCTCGTATTACCACTCATGTTTCAGTGCGGGTGTCCTGCTCTCATTTACTTCCTGTGGCTTCAGTAAGAGAAGCTGAATAAATGACGGGGAAATTAAAAGTCTAAAGCTAACTACTTTATCCTGGTGAAATGACAGGGATTTGAGACCACTGCTGCAGAGAATGCCAATCAACTGTGAAAGCTTTGTTAACTTGAGCTCATAGCTTGACCAATTACAGTGAAATTTAATGGGTTTAGCATCAATGTCCATGTTTTGGCCACAACAGTGTAGGAAGCAAGCAGCTCCTCCAGGGGAGGAAAAGTTTGAAACCAATTAAATGAGGGAATTATCCCTCTTCCTGCTCTCTCTCCATCCTAATGTCTTCCCTTCTCTGTGCAGACTGTGACCAATAAGATAAAAAATAAATCCCAGCAGCATCTTGTGAAAGAAAAAAAAAACAGTGTACAGAGACTGAGAAAAGAGAAGACAAAGATAGTGTGTATGTGAATAAATGTATGCGAGATGGAGATAAGGAGGATGATTTGCACAAGATAAAGGCTGGCTGCCATCTTGTAATTTTGGTCTATTCATTCACACGTATCTGTGAGAGGTGGACAAAGTAATGATAAAAGGCAACATGTAAATACTCAGACTGAGAAACCCAGGTAGAATGTGATTAGAAAAGAGAATGAAGAGAAAAAGGGCTTATTTTTTTCTTAAATGTGCAGTGCAAGAAAGAACCAATTCTCTTCCTCTCCTACTGGCAGGTGATGTTACACAGGAGGAGATTTCTGCCATTTTCCCCAGAAACGTTTTCTTGTTGGCAACGTGGAAATGTCTGTGAAACCGCATTTAGACTATGTTACACTGAAATTCTCCACTGAAAACAATACTAATGAACTTCCCTGAAGCAGCATTTAGACCGTGTCAGAGTGAAACTGACACAGAGTAACTCCAATGAAACCTTTCGAAAAAGTATTTATACCACATCAAACTGAAATTTTCTGTCCTCTGCTCACCCGAGGCCCATCACTGTACGATGTTGAACAGTAGAAGCCCCCAGTGGCAGGCAGCAGCCCCATCGTATCTGGGCCTCGACATCACTACAGCATAGCATCTCTCCGCAGCGAACAGAGGGGGAGATTACTCTGTGCTCGCATCAAAGGAGGTTTGTCTAACTTGGGTCTGGCGTAGTGCTGGTAGAGCGAGTCCTTGGAGCAGCCTCGTTGCTCTTATCTCTCCCCCACAGACTCTCTCTGCTTTCTGCTGCAACACAACTAGCTGCCGGTAACATTGGCGCATGCAATCGTGGTTCTGCACGGTCAAATGTGCACACAGACAAACACTGGTGCACATTCTCTTGTATGAAATCACGCATAAACTCACACACATAAAGACATACACACACACACAGCATTGAGGCAGCTCTTTTTTTTCTTCTATTAGCAGAATTTGTTCTGCTGAGTGAGTTTCTCCCTCCTCAGCCTCTGTTGAGAGCTGAACCTGGTTCAGTGAATATTTGAAATGGGTTAAATGATTATCACTGGACAGATGCTATTAAAAAAGAACCCACTACACTTGAATTTGATGTTAAATATGACTTAAATACTAAAATGTACTGTAGGTTACAGCTGAGGCTGATTAATACATTTGCAGGTATTTGGTCATAATGCATAGTATTGGGTGAGCTGAAATGTTGACCTGAAGATGGTGCTATATAAAAGATCAGTGGATCACCAAAGTTTTTACAATTCATCCTTATTAGGACATGAATGTATTTACCAAATTTCCTGCAATCCATCGTATAGTTGTCCAGATATTTTACTCTGAGCTGAAATGTCAACCTGCAGGTGGCACTAGAAGTCAGGGGAAAAGCCATTACTAGTCTGGAAACCATGAATATATGTATGTATACCATCTTACAGATGTTGAGATGTTTTACTGAATAAGAGAAAACTTTGATCTGCTGTTGGTGCTACAGGAAAACAAAGTGATCACTAAAGTCACTCAAATTTATTCAGCAGGGACCAGAATGTAGCAACAATTCATAAGGTAGATTTCGAAGTAGTTCAGTCTACACTAAAGAGGTGGACCAACCAACATACATTGCCATATCTGGAGCCACGTTGCTAACTGGCTGTGTGAATCAAATATGCGTCAGGCAGACGAGATACAGAGTGTGTGTGTGTGTACGTGTGTGTGTGTGTGTGTGTGTGTGTGTGTGTGTGTGTGTGTGTGTGTGTGTGTGTGTGTGTGTGTGTGTGTGTGTGTGTGTGTGTGTGTGTGTGTGTGTGTCAACTGCAGTCACAGACAATGGAACCAATCTCACTGCTCCAAGAGTGTGAACCCCACCCATAACACACACAGACGAGCCTGGTTAAACTGCTTTGGAATCAAAAACCAAATATATGTACTGAACATCCCATTTATAAAGTATTTATCTGAATTAATTTGTTTAAATAACACAATGATCTGGAATAGCAGAAATAATTTCCATTGCTTATTTACCAAAGTGATGTAAATTCAGTCAGATTAAGGGTCAATCTGAATCTTGATTTTTTGCTTCAGTAAAATCAAGACACAAACCACAATTATCAGAGTTAGGAGGTTCTTATACAGCAGCAAGTCTAATGCTGAAAGTAATGAACTGGGTAACAGTGAATCATTAACCCAATTCTGACTAGTAGAACAACAGTTTTCCCAGATTTCCCCTCCTGTACAGCACACCAGACTCACAGTGGCCCCTGGTGGTGAGATGCTCATATTGCAGCCACAAATTATGGCTCAACGTAAGAATTTGTTATAATGTAAATGGGGACTATTGCTTTAAACTTGGCCTCTTAATTTCCCTACATGCATTTTAAGGTTGGGATTAAACAGAACACTCCCCTGCACTGAATATAAAATAACCTTTAATCATGTTTTTGTATGCATATAAACATATGTATATTATAAATGACATTTTTCTTAATCCACTCTATATGTCGGATATGAGAGAGTGTTCCCCAGTTTAAATGAATCACTGGAACATTCATTCACAAGTAGCAGCCCCCTGACATCAAATAAACTTTGTCCTTGGCATCATTTCAACATCTCCGTCTTGTTTTGATTCCAAAAGTCACTGCAGGGACCGAAGGCAAACAAAAGAGAACAAACTTCACTTTGAACCAGTTCTGTCTTTCAGCTACTGGAACCTCTGCCAGCATGGACAAATCTATCTGCACATTATTACTGCTATTATCCCTGCTATCTATTCACAGTGTGGGTGTGTACGGCGAGGGTTATGCACTGTCGCCTATTGAGCTTGCTCCCATCCCCTGTAATGACAAAGCAGTGGAGAAGCTGTCTCGTCTGGCTATGACTTACATCAATGAGGATCGCACAGATGGCTACAAGTTTGCCCTCAACCGCATTGCAAATGTCCACCTGCACGCTCAGGTCAGTACAGAGACAAATGCCCAGTTGGAAAAGCTGCCTGGGGTTGTTGTAATATTCTGTCAGTGGGTGATTTGTTCATGTTTAACAAGGGGAGTTGGTTGGAAAGGTTGTTTTCCCTTCTGTTGTGGCTGATATATCAAAACAACCCCTGTGAAAAAAGGAAGTCACACACTGATAGATTTAACCAACCGTGGCCAATCATGATGTCAGTGGGATCCCATTTAAAAAGATTTGTGTTTTGTTGTTACAAATGACTGTGCACAGTCAAACTTTTAATCAGAAACCTCCCTCTTGCATTGTCACAATGTGCTGATTCTCACTCTGGGGAAGTGATAATGAAATTAAACTCTCCTTTTCAAGGACTTATTGTGGTCCCCAGACCCTAGTTTGGGAACCACTGAACTACATCAAAGATGTGAAAAATGGCAGCAATTACATTAGTGTGCAAACACTAAAGAGAGAAAACAACAATAAATATTTGTTGTTTGCACTTTGTGGTGAATGACTCATCAGCGCATGTCGCTCATAATAAATTAATAAATAAAATTGATGTACAGTATTTTATGTCATAAAATGAGAAGCCACCATCTTTCATGCCTCATGAAAAAAGGCCTTTAGGACTGAAGTGAGTGTTAATAAAAGTCCAGGTCATTTCGGTCCAGGACTGCTGGGACAGACCTTACACAACAGGCGTTATGAACTTCATATTGTCAGCCGCTGAAGGCTATCGCAGCCCGGCTGTGTGGCATCGGGTTTTAAGAGGCTCAGTTTAACTTCATGACAAGACTGCCATTACACCTGCTCAAATTGTTTAGATTTGGTTTCAGTGAAAATCAATATTGTCCAAAGTATTCTGGGGAATTACACAGAGCACACCATAATGGTTCCTTAAAGATGTAACTGAATAAATGAATGTACTTGAAAGAAGACTTACCAATAAATTTGAACCCCAGATAAATACTAAAAACTTGTGTGATGATTCTATCTATTCCATTAACAAAAATATTGGTGCATATAACAGTACTGTTTCTGAGCACACAGCAGTGTTTGTACCTCCACTCTCTGATTGCTTGTGTTTGCATTGTGCCTGTCAGGGCCCAGCAGGCAATGTGTATTATCTGGACCTGGATGTCCTGGAGACCAAGTGTCACATAGGCAGCCAAAAACCATGGAAACGCTGTGACGTCAGACCATTCATGGAAACAGTAGGACACACACACACACACACACATACACACACACACACACACACACACACACACACACACACACACACACACACACACACACACATACACACACCTTTACACATGTTTGGACTTATATACTGTGCTTGTAAGGAGTCTTGCTGAGATAATGCTTTCCCTTCACACTGCAAAAAGGGAAATTTAAGACAGTCACAATGTCTTGAAAACACTCTATAACCTTTACTTTGATACAAGCACATTTCTTTATATTCTACATCATATTTTGCTTATTAGCAGAGGAGGGTTTGTTGCAGCATAGCCCCTTATCTAAATTTGTAACCTCACACAGGCCTAATTCTAACGTTAAACCTTAAAACCAAGGTCTTACCCCACAAACAGTTCATTAATGAAGGAAGACCGGTGACCTCCAAAAAAAAAGGTCTACCCTCTCAAGACCCATCATTTTGGTTTTTGCAAAGTCACTTTTACTTGGAGTTAGTTATGTCACATGTTGCCAAATCTCTGTAAAATGGCATTTATTTGTATATCTGGAGTTTCTTTCTATTTTATTCTTTTCAGCAAATCTCTGGCATTTGTAACACCACACTGCTCCACACAACAGAGGGATACTCCTACCTGTACAGCTACGACTGCACTCTTGTCCCAGGTAACATTAACAACGTTGTTAGATGGAATACAAGGTGCTCGAACGTATCAAGAAGAGTTCTACAATACCATATTAAAAGAAGCTTTGATACCAGAAGGTATGGATTATCATTCTGTGATGTATGATATATTGTATGGTTTTGTATCTTAAATAATTAATTTAGCATGTCACTGATCATGCAACGGTTGGTGCTGGTTTGAATTTTTCTACAAGTAATATTTGTGGTAGTAACATCTTAATGGGCAAAGCTTATCATAAAGAAGATAACATTTACGTCAGAGTTGATGTTTCCCTCTGTAGACATTTTAATTTGTCATGCACAAGTGTAACTAACATCATCAATAATGGCGTACTGGCACATATGGAACAGAGCTTTAATTAATATAATACAACTGTGCATTTCCTACTATGATGAATATAAATATCTTGCATGAGAAATGAAATTACCTTAAACTCAAACTATTATTAAAGATTTATTTCTTAAATCACATAAAGGCCTTGAGAACCTACAAAGAAGTTTCAGTTAATTTCTTGTTTAGATCTCTGCTCAGACTGCAAATATATATATATATATATATATATATATATATTTCTAAGGAATCTCAACGCCATTAGTTGTTTTTACCATGGTGTTCTGCCCTTACAACCAATAATGTTTAGCCGAAATAAGTATAATTTTTTTTTTATTGCTAATATAGCTTTTAGTTAATACTTTGCTGTTATTCATTTTACATGGGTTTTTACTCAACATATTCTGCACACGATAACTTATGTTGTAATTCAGTATAAATGTTTACTAAACCATCAATATTATAATATATTTTCTGTTTCTGGTCCCTGTAGATCCCCCAGAGAAGCTCCAGCAGACCTGTCCAACCTGCCCAACACTTCTCCCAGTAGAGAGCCCACAGGCTGTGACTGCTGCTCAAGTCACTCTGGCGTCCTATAAGAGACAGTCACCCATGAATGCAGGGCTCGGAGTGAAGAAGATTACCAGAGCTGGAGTGCAGGTACGCTGCAGACACAATAATTAACTCTGATTGGACAAACAAAGGTCCGGGGCTGATTTCATTACATAACAATGTGTTGAATGTTATGTTCATTGGGAAATTACTCTTAAGAGAGATCTCTGGGTGTTCATGAGCAGATGGCACAGTGCACCTTTGGGCTTCTGCGTGCCAGATGAGTACCTTTACTGCAAAAAAATATATCTCTGAATCACTTTAGGCCTGTCAAGGGTATAGTTTGGGTAGAAAAGAGAAACTGAATAGTTTGCTTGGGGATGAAAGCTCAGAATATTGCTATTTAATTCCCCTTAGGTAACATTTTTTGGTGCTCTGAAACCAAGATGATAGCTATTACATACATACAGCAACCACATCAACTCTATATATCCTCCTTTGTTTTACATGTGTCATTTTCCCTTTTCTGACCATATTATTTTATATATTTCAGGTTAGACCTGTGAAAGCCAGCTTTGTGGAGTACATAGTCCAACAGTGTCCAGAGGGAGTGACACAGAGAGGCACCTGCCAGCGGCTGACACTCGAGTCTGACACAGAGGTACCCGACACAGAGAGTGAAAATAAGACTTTAAGTCGACACAATATACATACCATATTAAACCCTAAATTAATGTTACACTCTGATTGTTGAAAACTCACATAAAAAAACAGAGTTGCATACCACTCTAATCATGATTTGGACGCAAAAGAATTCTTCAAAGTACAACATTGTCTGAAAGTGCTCCCTTTAATTAAAAAATGGAGTGTATTGACAATCTGACACTGTTATGACGCTAATTAATGTTGTTCAGAAAACTTAAATACACATCAATCAGCCAGCATATGGTTTACCATCACTAATGCAGCTCCTGGAATTATTACTTGATGAAATGACGGATTAATTTCTAATTTTAACCACTAAAAGGCTGCCGTTATTGATTCTTTTATCAAACAGGCCTGACAGGTCCTCTCCTCCTTTTTATTTATTTATTATGTTATTAGTAACATAATAAATAAATAAGGTGGCGATTCATCTCCTCCAATGAATCGCCACCTTATCGTGGTGGAGGGGTTTGTGAGCCCCCGGTGTCCGGGCCTTGGCACATGGGGCCCGGCCGGGCCCAGCCCGAAAAAGCTACATCATGCCGCCACCCTGTGGGCCCACCACCCGCAGGGATAGGCATTGGGGTCGGGTGCAATGTGAGCTGGGCGGCAGGCTGGGGCGGGAACCTGGGCGTGCTGACCCCCGGCATCACAGACTAGCTCTAGGGACGTGGAATGTCACGGGGAAGGAATCGGAGCTGGTGCGGGAGGTGGAGTGCTACCAACTAGATATAGTTGGGCTCACCTCCACGCATAGCACCGGTTCTGGAACCAAACTCCTGGAGAGGGGCTGGACTTTTTCCTTTTCCGGAGTTGCCCAGGGTGAGAGGCGCCGGGCGGGTGTGGGGATACTCACAAGCCCCCGGCTGAGCGCCGCTGTTCTGGAGTTCTCCCCAGAGAACGAGAGGGTCGCCTCTCTGCGACTGGGTATCGCAGGGGGAAAGTCTCTGACTGTCATTTGTGCCTATGCACCAAACGGCAGTTCGGAGTACGCGGCCTTCTTGGAGTCCTTGGGTGAAACAGGGCTTTTCTCAGGCTGTGCTCAGCAGGGGGGGAGAACTGCAGACCCGGACTGGGGATATTGTCGAGCGGTGGAAAGAACACTTTGAGGAACTCCTGAACCCGACCAACACGTCCTCTGTGGAAGAGGCAGAGTCTGAAGACTCAGGGGAAGACTCGTCCATATGCCTGGCGGAGGTCGTTGAGGTAGTTAAAAAGCTCTTCAGCGGCAAAGCGCCAGGAGTGGATGAGATTCGACCGGAGATGCTAAAGGCTCTGGACATTGTTGGGCTGTCTTGGTTGACACGTCTCTTCACTGTCGCGTGGAAGTCGGGTACAGTGCCTGTGGAGTGGCAGACCGGGGTGGTGGTTCCTATTTTCAAAAAGGGGGACCGGAGAGTGTGCTCCAATTATAGGGGCATCACACTGCTCAGCCTCCCCGGGAAAGTTTACTCCAGGGTGCTGGAAAGGAGGCTCCGTCCGATTGTCGAACCTCGGATTCAGGAGGAGCAATGCGGATTCCGTCCTGGACGTGGAACAGCGGACCAACTCTTTACCCTTGCAGGTCTGTTGGAGGGTGCATGGGAGTTTGCTCATCCAGTCTACATGTGTTTTGTGGACTTGGAGAAGGCCTTCGACCGAGTCCTGTGGGGGGTACTGCGGGAATATGGGGTACCTGGTTCGTTACTACGAGCCATTCGGTCCTTGTATGACCAAAGTGAGAGCTGTGTCCGGATACTCGGCACAAAGTCGAGCTTGTTCCCAGTGCGTGTTGGCCTCCGCCAGGGCTGCCCATTGTCACCAATCCTGTTTGTTATTTTCATGGACAGGATTTCAAGGCGCAGCCGGGGGAGGAGAGTTTCCGGTTTGGGGACCTCAGAATCACATCCCTGCTTTTTGCAGATGATGTGCTTCTGTTGGCTTCTTCAGAACGTGACCTTCAGCACGCACTGGGGTGGTTCACAGCCGAGTGTGAAGTGGTCGGGATGAGAGTCAGTACCTCCAAGTCTGAGGCCATGGTTCTCTTCCGGAAAACGGTGGATTGCACCCTCTGGGTTGGGAGTGAGTCACTGCCCCAAGCGAGGGAGTTCAAGTATCTCGGGATCTTATTCACGAGTGAGGGTAAAATGGAGCGGGAGATGGACAGGCGGTTCGGTGCAGCGTCAGCAGTGATGCGGGCGTTGTACCGGACCGTTTTGGTGAAGAAGGAGCTGAGCCGTAAGGCAAAGCTCTCGATTTACCAGTCCATCTACGTTCCAACCCTCACCTATGGTCATGAGCTTTGGGTAGTGACCGAAAGAATGAGATCGCGAATACAAGCGGCCGAAATGAGCTTCCTTCGTAGGGTGGCTGGGCTCAGCCTTAGAGATAGGGTGAGGAGCTCAGACATCCGGAGGGAGCTCGGAGTAGAGCCGCTGCTCCTTCGCGTCGAAAGGGGCCAGCTGAGGTGGCTCGGGCATCTGATCAGGATGCCTCCTGGTCGCCTCCCTTTAGAGGTTTTCCAGGCACGTCCAACTGGTAAGAGGCCCCGGGGTAGACCCAGAACACGCTGGAGAGATTATATATCTCGTCTGGCCTGGGAACGCCTCGGGGTTCCCCAGGAGGAGCTGGAAAGTGTTGCTGGGGAGAAGGACGTCTGGAGGACCCTCCTTAGCTTGCTGCCCCCGCGACCCGGCCCCGGATAAGCGGAAGGGGATGGATGGATGTTATTAGTATTTAGATTATTTTTTCTCCCTGCTCTATCCTTCTGTATTTTTTTTGTGTGACCCAGTATCTTAAAATGAATTAACAAAATGTCTCTCTCAGACTGCAGGTTTTTGTGCAGGATCTGTGCACGGAGACTTGAAAGTCAATCCTGATGTCAAGGTGTCCTGTGAGATGTTCAAAGCACAGGTATAGGAAGCTTTTGTTGATGAAAATCCGAAACATATTTCACGTAAAAGTAATTTGCCTTAGTGTCATTATGGTGCATAACAGTCGGAATTATGTGTTGGGCCAATACACTCGCCTGAGTGAATTAAGCCAAAGTTGCAACTGTAATTTCTTAAGTGTGACAAAGTTACAACAAATAGTTCTACATGATCAATACATCCAAAATGGGGATAAAAGGATGAGAACGTAAAACAATTAAAACTCCATCCTCTATTTACTTGCTACTAACATATTTCTACATTTTTCCGAGCTCTTAAAAAACATACGAAGTAAATCAGATTTACAGTGCTTTGACCTAATTTGAAATCTGACTCAAAGACTACCAAATACAATTTATTTGATTCTCTTAGACAGTACATTAAATACAGGAAAACAGCAGCAGAGAGGTTTAACTGTCATAGCAGAAACAACATGTGCACCCCCCAAAAAAAAAAACCCAAACATTCAAGTGCATTACACTGAAAAAAGTCAGTAAAGTGAGAAAATTCACCAAAATGTATTATGAAGTGGCAGTCCCTTCACGCTGTGGGACTGTACTTAGGAACATAATAGCACACTGCCTGGGCAAGATTTGATGAGTGTTTTATTCTGTTTTGTTTCAGGTTTCAGTAAAGCAACTTTTAAATTATAACTCAACTTTCTGAATGATTGCCACTGGCCATATAATTATTCTGTCATATCGTTTGCCGTGTCTTAAAATGTATGCTATGCTTGTGTGTGTTTAAACTGATGTGTGAGATTTTAAATTGGATGATTCTGTGCTATAATTATGATGTCTTCTCACTCCTTTTTAGAGCAGAGGTGTGTAATGTAATATTGCATGACTGAGACTCATTTTGCAGCCAACTGGAGTGAGTTTGTCAATTATCAGTTCAGTGTGATCTCGTCTCTTCGTCTACAGAATGTGGACATCCTCAGACCAGTGCAGCCTCAGGGTCACAACATCCCCCAGGACCCTGAGATCCCAACCTTCCCACCTCTGATCGACGAACCATGGAATGATCCTCTGCTTGTTCCTTCTGACCCTACATCGCCGCCTGCTGTTCAACCGGAGCTGTTTGACCCCACGCCCATTCTTCCTGTGCCCTTTGACCCTGTGCCCTTTGACCCCCTCACCTCATCTTCCAGTGAGTCTGATGAACATCTAGTAAACCAGCAACAGCGGCCACCGGGTTCTGATTCTTTTGCTTCATCCTCTGAAGAGATTGGAGGCCCTGTAGCTCTGCGACCACCATTTGATTTTCGCTACAAGAGGCGTGACCGCAAGAAACGGCAGGCCTTGATGGAGACATCAACCTCTCACAACCCCACCTTTCTGGCTGATTTCCCCATTGGGACCTCTCCTTTCCGCTCCTGTCCTGGTCCGGCTCGATACACCACAGTTTAACTAGTGCCTGCAGTGAGGGGGTGGACTGTTAAACTGCTCCGCTCCCTCTCACTGGAGGCTTGTAATAATTTGTGCTAATGAGAGGAATACTATCTCTTTTCATTGGAGTTGAAAGTACTTCTCTGCTGTAATACTGCTCCCAAAGCAGCCAAGGCTTAAACCACATGTATTTGAAAATGGCTTTACTCTTTGAACAACTATTTGAATATATCTTGGTTTGAATCCCCTGTCAACTGCTTGGTGAATTTACATACTTAAGCTAACAGTCTGACAATACTTAGGGTTTCTCTTTTGGTGATAAAATGGCCATAAGATTTAGATTTTGGTGCTGAATTTTATAAGAGCTTAAACGACAAGTCTATTGATCAATTACTTGATTGAAATAAAATTAATTTGTAACTTTTCGAAAGTAACTAAAGTTTAAAGTCATTCATGGGAATTTACAAATGATTTGGGCCTATTAAAACAAGACATTTAAACACATCACTGTCACAAATTGTGACAGGCACTTTTTCATGAGTTTAATTGATTTATTTAATTTAGTTGCAGCACTAAAATATTTAGCTGCAATTTTTTTCTTACAACCCATGTACTGAATTAACATTACACGATGCCATGATAATGAATACATTCATGACATTTTAATCTTGCCCTAAAATATTTTACGGGAACACAAAGAGTAAGCTAGTTTTGCAAAAGAAGGCAAAAATCATTATGATAATAATTAGAGAAGGCAAGAATTCCTGTGAGACAATCTTAACGTACTGTGAGAGGATGCAAAAGTATTGTGAGGGAGCTAAAACATATTTCAAGGACATGAAAAAATAAATTCACTGGGGAAATAAAATTATATTATTGCGGTTTTACTATGATATCTGATCTGCTGACAGACTTAAACGTTTTTTAAAAAGTTATTTTAAGGCAATTCTCATACAATGCTGTCTTTAATTGCATACAGTTTCATTCATGCATGTGACAATTCAATTATAAACCTCATCTGCCAAGAATCTGAGCAATGGAATGTGGAATGTTTCAGCTTTGAAAAAAAATATATAATTCTCAATCTGTCTCTTGTCATGATATTTTTGCAAATGCTCCAAGGTATAACATTGAACACAGAGACAACAGAGGAAAAGTCGGGGTTCATTAGGATTCTTCACCAAAGTACCGACGCTTTGTCAAATAGCAATGAGGCAAAAGACAAGTGCAAACATCTCAGGTAAGCTTGAGAAGCTTGCAGCTGCCCAACGAATGCCTCTGTCAACACAGAAACAAGAGCTGTTGGAAAGAGCAGACGAACACTGACGAGGGAAGCAGTGGAGATGTAATAAATCATTGCTTATGTGGCTGGAGTGTCACTCTGATCTTCAATAAACAAGGCATCCCTGTGTTTTTCATAAACTTGCCCAACATAGGCAGACAATGTGAATGACAAATACAGAGATGAAACCTATATATCAGGACAAGAAACATAGCCAAGATAGAGCAAACCCCACAAGTCAGGAAGCAGCAGTCCGTCTTCATTTAAAGGACAGCAGAAACTCTCGTGGGAACAGCAGAGTACACATTTTTGACAGCGAGGACAAGTTGGTTTGAAAGATGAGTGAAAAAGGCTAAAATAACTATCTTGAAACAAAATGAAAGGCTTTGACACTGTGGTTGTGCTGTTCAGACATCCATTCACATAGCACACATTCATCCCAAACCCCAGATGAGATAATGCTCAGATTTCATATAACACCAGTCTGGCAAATTAACTTGGATTAAATTAACAATATTAATTAACATTGGTAAAGTTAGGAGAGCATGTGGCTTGTAGATGGTGGTAAATTATTTTGGGAAATGGGCTTCATTGGAATAAATTGAGCTGTCTAAAAAGTGTATAATGGAAAACAAACAAGAAACGTTGGGATTGATAGTTCATTATTGATCTTGGAATTTCCCCTCTCAAACTTTAGAAGTTCTAAACATATTTGCAAATATACTTAAATGGCAAGGTCAGTAGTTTTATTTAGGACCTGTAGCTTTATTTTGGAAATCGAGCAGCACACAGGGCCACTTTGTGCGACAGAGGGCGGGAGAGACCTTCAAATCTAACTATTACGTCTTGCAACTTTCTGCTGGAGTTAATACCAGATATTTGCGCATGTTAGTGTGTAAAACATAACTTGAAGTCATCAGTTACAGCCTAAAAATCCCCCCACCCTCTGAACGCTCCCATTTAAAGCCTGTATTTGACAGATTTGATTGGTCGATTCGTCCTAAGTATCAATGATGTCAACATTTCCGATGGCACTTGAAGGCAGCAAACGTGGACTCCTAATTGGAGTCAGATTTTCAGCGTGAGGAGTGGCTTCTTCAGCTTCTGCTTCCCGAGACAGAGGAGTCATCTTCCTACTGGAGGGTCGAGTGAGCAGTCTAGTAAACAACTGGGCCAGACGAGTAGTTAAGAAGAGTTTACATTGGTGGAAGTATTTACTGAAGCTGAAGCCATGTGTGAGAAGTGACCGCGCTTCACTTTGAGGTAAGTGAGGTGAATGCCTGAAAAGTTTTGTTGGTGTCTGACTTGTTTGTCGTGCTTCAATTCTCGTTAACTCGTAAAACATCAGATCAGTCTCCCTCACTGCTTAACCTTCCTTCAAGTTATTACTCGTTTGTTTCTTTGTATTTACAGACGTGCCCCTTACTTCATTACGTGTTCTGCAGTTTTACGAGTCAGCCGAGCATGTGATGGCACGTTTTTACTAAACTGACTAATTTTCTGCTTTCTAGTGTGTAATTTTCCAAACAGTCATCGTCACGAGAGATGTGTCACCCTGGCACGTAAATGAAAATAAGTTGACTAACTTGCAGCCTCCAAATTTTCCCTTTAACGAAATGACCTGATGGGTTTTAGGGACACAACATTGCAAGTATTAAATATGCTCTAATTAAAACAACTGAGTAGCTTTTCTACACCTTCTACATTTCCATATGTGTTCTTCTTTCATTTCTTGATCAAGCACACGTCATTATTCTAGAGAGGCTATTATTACAGAGTATACAGCCTTCAATGATGGTCTTGCAGCTCAGTTTTCTGTTTAACTTTGCTTGTGACCTCTTTTTCCACCACGCAGGGTGAGGGTTTGAATCTCCAATGATGGTTCCTTCAAATAAAGCTTTCTTCAAAAGAAAAACATGGTTTGCACTTTAGAGAGCATCCTTTGATTGGACAGGGATTGGTTGGGTGTATTCATATTGAAATGGTTATGGTTTATCTCTAGCATATGTGATGTAATGGACAACACAGAGCTTCCAAAGAGCGCTTTGATACTTGCAGTACTTTTCCACACAAGTAACAAAAACCCTTCCGTTAAGAAAGTCAAGTAACAGCATTTATAAGATTTCATGTGTTTTTACAGAAACTTTTCCTGTGTTGTTTTTTTTTTACAAATGACAAAATAGTGCAATGCCAACTACTTGTGTCGTGGGAAAAACAGAATTTTCTTTTAGGATTTTTTACTTTAGTGGCTATCATACACACTCCAGTTGGGGTTCTGTCTTTGTAACCTTGATAAAGAACTTTGATTTGAACATGTGACTGGCAACTAGTTGCTCAGACTTCTTTTGCAAAATGCCCACACATTCCGCTAAGCAATTCAGAGATCTACACTAGCAATAGTCAAACTAAACAGCTATATTAACACAACATTTACATCAGTATAGATTTATATAGATAAAATGAAAAGTGAAAGGTTCTAGTATTTGTAACTTTCTCTTGCTGTTTTGTTATTACAAAACGAAGATCTCAGTTCCTGTCACTCGGCGTTTCTTGATTTCTGTTGCTATTGTACAATGTTTCGTGGCAGGAGACTCTGAAAATGAAATGAGGAAATGTAACTGCACGGAATGTAACTGCAAGGGATATCACAACACTGGGCCCAGTGTTGTGATATTCCTTTTTTTTATCATTATTTTTCAGTGGTCTGCAGCATTTACAAGGGGTTGTTAAAGACGGGTGCCAGGATATGATACCTTTCTTTTTCTTTACTCTGATAGCTAGCTACTACCTACATTTCAGACAACACAAGAACAGAATAAAGTAAAACATGCAGACAGGTCAAAAAGTTAGGTTACCGTTTAAAGAATACTATAAAGAGCTAAGTGACTTTGAACATGGTGTGTTTCCAGACTTTGTGGTTGATGCATCAGAAACTGCTGCACCCTTGGGATGTTTGCGCACTACGCTGTCTCGAGTTTACAGGATGATGCAACCAACAAAAATCACACAGTCAGCTTGAGGTCTCTGAGAGAAAACCGTCAGTCAGTGAGTGAGGTCATAGGATAATAGGCTCATTCAAGCCAATTGGGAGGCAAACAAGACCGGCACAGCTCAATGCAACGGTATGTGCAGAAAGATCAAAACAAAAAGCTCACATGATCATCAGAATGGGAGATGTGGGGAATAGATAAAATGTTACCTGGTCTGTTGGTCAAGTTTCTGTGGTTTTGTGGGATTTAGACACACATAGCATGAATCCCTTTCTGCAGTGGTTTAAAGGGAGGGTTTTATTTGCACACATTCTGCACCGTAAAGCAGGTTTAATGCCACTGTGTAGCTTAGCATTGTTGCTGATGAGCAAATGGATACTTCCAGCAAAATAGCCAGCTTTGTTTGATAATGTGGCACCAAAAGGTTTTCCGTGTACTTTATTTATTTATTTTTATAGTTACATATTACATCTAAAAGAAAAATAAGGGGGAAATTGCCAGTATTGCCTTTTAAAAAAGCTGGGAACTGACGAGGGATGCAACTAATTATGTTCGTCATCAATTAGTCTGTAACTCATTTTCTCCATACATTTTTTTAACAATTTGGTCTTCAAAATATCAGATGTTTTATAAAAGTAAATAAAATGGTGGTTTATAAAATAGTGAGTTTACCAGAGCATTAGTCACTGTCATAGGAGACTAAGAAGACCTGTGAATATTCACATTTTAGAAATTGAAATCTGTGAATTTTAACTTGATAAATTAATTTAATAAATTATTAGAATTGCTGCCAATACATTTCTGTTAATTATTTATTCAATTAATTGACTTATCATTTCTGCTCTATAACTGACAGCTTCTACATTTATGGCAACTTAAGCATCAATGAATAGATTTAAACTGTAGAGCATTGTTTATGCAAGTGTTTTCCATTTTCATCCTCTCAAAATGACTTGATGGTGTTGAATGAATGAAATAAGATGTTTCTGGTGGGAAGACATGACGGTGTGAGTCAGTGTGAGTGTTTACTCTTTGCTTTCCAGCTCAAGTTTCAAGATAAGAGGTGGGACAAAGATAGTATTGTATGACAGCTGAAGTCTTGCGTTGTATTTTGGAAAGCATGCATGTCAGTATTCAGCCTTTCCCGAAGTCGAGTCCTTGTCAGTCTCCAGATTTTTTCAGCCCCTTCAGCTAAGCAGTTGACAGGGATCCATCATGCGGTGCAGTCTGGCTCTTGTTAGGACTTCCAGGCTGACTGTCATGTATGGCGGCTTTTCTCTGCACTGTGTTCAGGACAGGGAGCACTTACTTCATGTCCGCCAGAGGTATGCTGCATATTTATCGTCACATTAACCGTATCTTTTGATTATTTACTTCGTTTATGTACATGATATGATTGCAAAATGATCTGTTTTCGTTGCTTAGTATAAAAAAAAAAGGTTGCCTATTGTGAGATAAAAGCCTTAATGCTTTAACTTTGATTTTAGATTTACCTCATAAAATTGGATATGGATTAGAGTTGAAACAATTATTCAATTCATAGATTAGTCCATCAACAAGAAATTAATTGGACACAATTTTGATAATCAATGAATGGTCAAAATGTTGTTTTAAGCAAAAATTGTGGTTTCGGCTGTTTGACAAATCAATCAAATCATCGGAAAACAGTTATTGGCAGTTTAGTCAACTGTGTGACCCCATAGGTGTGTGTGTGCGTGTGTGTGTGGGGGAGGATAGAAACAACAGTTTTTCAGTGGCAGTAACATGACACCTTAGTGGCAAACTGATGAAGGATGCTGAGCAGACCACAGGAGGTCCTAACTAACCCAAATGTAAATATTTCATGGCATGACTGAAATAATTGGGAGAGTATGCACCTGATCGCAGGCTGTATTGTCATTGTAGGGTAGAGTAGATTGCATCACCCCACTGTTATGTCGGCATTGCACACAAGCCTTGTCAAGTTTTGAATGAATTCCACTCTGAGCCAATAACCTGCAGGCTCGTCAGTTACCTGTTACTGGAAACGATCTGATAACCAGACACTTGCTGGACTAGTCTTGAGTACTAACGGCAATATCTTCTATCACATAGGAGACAGCAGGAAGAGGGTGTGTGCGTGTTTTTGTGGTGCCCACCCAAAAGCAACAAGGGCAAATGGCACTAGAGCAGCTGCACTAAGTATGACTTTGAGTTGCTGTTAAAGAAATCTAAAAACTTATCAGACTTTTTTTTTTTTTATTATTATTATTTTTTTAAATTCACCCTGATTATTTGAGTTTGTGCTGTATTGGATATTGGCAAGGATGCCAAATCTATACAACAATCCCATATCACGTATTCATATAATTTTTGAGCTCAATAAAGCTACATAGGAACTGCAAATAATCTCTGTAACCGGTCCGTACATCCTCCCCGATTGGCACTGCACATGTACAAACTAGTACTAGACATCTGTGGTTAAACACTCCCGTTCACCCAATTATCCCACTGACTACATTGTGAACAACTAATTTCTGTTGAAATCAGCAGGAGGAGAGATAGTTAAAGGTTCTTGTTAGCACAGTCCTCCTAGGGTAAATAATTAAGCTAACAGCTGTTAACGGAGGTTCCACTGAGTAACATGATTACATTTTTATTGATTGTTCAAGTCTATTGAAGAAAAAAAAAGTATTTGACTAAGGTAAATTAGAATGTTATCGTGATGTCATAGAATGTAGTTTTTAGCAGACGAAGCAGCTTAAATGTAACATGGCTTTTTCTAATGCTGAGGCATCTATTGTTTCTTCCCCTAGAGGGCACATTGGTGCAGACAAGTGGATTTATCTTGAACGGCTTCAGCTTAGTTTTTTAGAAGGTTTGGAGTGATTGGTGGGATTTGCCCCAAGAAATCATTGAGAATTATGGAAATCCAACAACAAATAATGTCTCATTTAAATGTGTATATACCACTATCTTTGACCGGTCAGTAGGACAATTGTTATCCCTGCTGCCTGTCGCTGAATGAGTATTTCTTGGAGTGTTGAGCAAATAGCCTTAAGGTTCACTGGAGCCACTTAAAGTGTCTATAATTACCACTGAGATCTGGGCTAATTGGAAGTGACACAAACCATCAGGTGGCTTAGTGATGCAGGTTACCAATGGCTAAGTCATGGAGAGATACGACAATCGGCTAAACCATTCCCTCCTTTTTCTTTTCTGCTTGGTAACAACCTGGTGTTAATCTATGTTCGCTTAAACAAAAGGTTCATCGCTCAGATCCGGACCATTAAGGTCAATGTGAACGCTGAGCGGATTAAGTCTTTTGTTTTGCTGTTACCGCGGGTTAGCAGACGGCTTTCAGGCACAGCAGCAGATCCAAGGGAGCCGTGTTTTCTTTATTTATATGAAATTGGGACACCGTGTCTGCGTGCGTTATGTGTATACACGTGAAGGAAGAGAAGGTAAATTGTGTTGTGCTGAAAGAGCAGTGTTTGCTCCAAAGAGTGATCGGGAAACGTGAAATGTCCGTCGTGTCAAGCTGTCTTGAGTGCATCAGAATGGGAAGAGGCAACAGGTATGTGGGCCTGGTCATTGATATGTCACTTTGCATTGAGTCAAGGTAATTAATTGTTCTGTTTAGCTGTCAGGAAGCATGTTAATCTAGACAAGGAAAAAATATTCTGTTTTATGGCTTTTAGTAATACATATGGCAGATTCATACTTAGGTTTCACAACATGCCTGGGTAAAGGGTCCCTGCTGTCAAGACGAGATTAAATGCTTCTGTGCTTACCACTAAGGTGTATTTAAGTAGTGCTGGTGAATAGTGGTAATGAAGCCTCTAAGTTTAGAAAACAGTAAGTTACGGCAGCATAATATTGACTTAAAATGTGTAACTTATATAAAGTCACAGTTGGTCATTTATACAATGATTGGACAGGATAATAAATAAATGACCCATGCAGGAAATCCAACATAGTTTGTCTGTTTGGGGCGGCAGAACTAAACCCCAGTCTTAACCATCAATTTCCTATAGTATATTTTTGGGGGGTCAGGAGACAGACCGGGAGGAAGTGCTGTCTGTCTGGGAGCCCGTGGAAGGAGAGTACTGTTGCTACCCTCGGAGAGCTAGATGTCTAACCCATACTTGTTTTGATGGGTGACGAGAGAAATCGGAAAACAAGCCTCAAGTCATAAACATGTCATTATTCAAATTAAATTTAAAATGCTGACAAATTATATTTATTTTCATATGACATGCAATATAATCCAGTTGTATCTCAAAAGCCAACTTTGCATATTTAATTTCTGTATGCTTACTGTAGAAGAAAAGCGATTGAATTCAGCTTCTAAACCTAAAACTCTTAATAGGTCAGAATATAGAAAGGTAAATCGTTTTTTTCCAAGTTTAGGGTCAGTCAACTGGAATAAATTGCATTCAGCTTTTGAAGTTGCATCTTGAAAGTGCGTCCTACAAATTAAGTAATTGCTGGATGTCCTGTGTCCTATGCATGACTGGATTTGTTAAACGACCTTATGATGTAATCCTATGGATTAGGATGGTTTCTTTTTTTCATTATTGGCAGTTTAATGTTGATGAAAATGGATGATCTTATTTTTTTTTTTTTAGGAAGGGTGTGGAGGCCATTCAAAGGTAGTCCTTATCACAGACACATATGAGTTAACTTTGTGTTCATGGTTAAATGTAAGGTACATCTTCAGTCCTGGGTAATTTGGGAGTTTTTAGGCCCACGGCAGACAGGAAATGCTCTCTACTATTTTGGATTTATATTTCTTGTCTGTCTTCACATGGTCTGGACTTCTCTCTGCATAACATTTGCTGTTACCGTATCTATCTATATATTATATAGTTGCTTAAAAATTGGCAATTAGAAGTCAATTCATTGATAAGTTGAGCAACAACACATTCATTTACAAAGGTTTTAATTACTGTTATCCTTGTTAGTTGTCAGACAAACATAACACATTCAGTGGTTCTAGCCTCTCAAATGTGAGGATTGGCTGACTTTCTTTGACATTTAAATTGTTAATGTGCTGGAAAGTATTACTGAATATCTGTGGGGTTTGGACTGTTGGTGGGACAAATCAAACAATTTGAAGAACTCACTTTTGGGGAACTTTTTTCTATATTTTCTGATATTTTATTGAGTAAACAGTTAATCTAAAATGAAATAAACTGATAATTAAAATAATGGTTTATAGTTTAGCACTTTTTTCTAATGAATAATCTTTCATAAGTTACTTGATGGGCAATACTCTCTCGATATGATGAAGTATCCAATGTTCATTGTTGTGAACTGCTCTGTGTGCAACACTGTACAGGGTCCTTGAATCTATGTCTATACATTTACAATAAAAAGGTATTTGTAACTTTAGATTTGTAAAACTAATATCCCTGTTCAGCCCTGACCGATGTCCTTTAAAGCTCCACCTGCACTCCCTTTTCTTTTGTTCCCATGGAGTTTCAAAGCTGTTATGAGAGAGAATTGTGGCTGTGCAGTCATGAGCATGCATAGCTGAAATGATTAGGCGATCCACAGGAAAGAAATAATTCAATTATTTTAAATAATTGATAAAAAAATTCAACCCACAATGGCAAACATTCTCTAGTTTCAACTTCTGAAATGTGACTATTATCTGCTGTTTTCTGTTTCTATTGTAAACTCAAAAACATTTGAAGAGGACCCCATGGACTAGACTAATCAATTGAGCAACTACCGAAAAGATAATTGGCAGATTA
The DNA here is from genome assembly GCF_027596085.1 of Anoplopoma fimbria. NCBI lineage: Eukaryota > Metazoa > Chordata > Actinopteri > Perciformes > Anoplopomatidae > Anoplopoma > Anoplopoma fimbria. Next base: position 10,309,130 of record NC_072456.1, read on the forward strand.
ATCAATACTGAATATAAATGTTAGTTGAGGCCCTTTTTAAGAATTCTAGTTAATTTTGACATTGCAATTAACTATAGTATTCAAACTGTTTTATCTCATATATTATATATATATATCTATGTCCAAAGTTATAATAACAGTTACCCTTCTTCTGGTATACTAATGTAAAGTAGGGGTATCCTTTAGCTCCTGATCCTTATGTAGTATGAAGTATTTCAAAAATGTCTTAAGCTTTGGACATAGAGTTCACTTTGGCTTCTCACGTTGACCCCTCTTCTTTACAGGATGGAGTCATCGTGTCTGGACCTGGCTCTGGAGGGTGAGCGGCTCTGTAAGGCTAGTGACTATTGTGCCGGTGTGTCCTTCTTTGAGTCTGCCATCCAGGTTGGAACAGAGGACCTTCAAATCCTTAGTGCCATCTACAGCCAACTGGGCAATGCCTACTTTCACCTACAAGAGTATAACAAAGCCCTGGAGTACCATAGCCATGACCTCACACTTACCAGGTAAACCGTTTCACATCCTTAATCCTTTTTCTTTAAACCGTATCCTCCTTTTACATATGGATTGGAAAACCTTGAGAATTACCTTGGTTTTCTGCTGCAATCATATTTAGCCGTGGTTAGCGGTGCATACTATTTTTGCGGAGGTCCAATGTGAGGATTTTCTAGGATTATACTCTCTAACAATATATTCTGAACAAAGCTACAACATTTTTAATCACCATCTACCCCTCCATGACTCCACTGTATCACTGCTTGCAACTGTTGATTGCTTTCTTGCCTGTTGTGTTTTTGCACTCGTACATTTCAGTAATCCATTTATATTTCAGTCTAATAAACCTAATGTTTTTTTGTTTTTTTTTCTCCTTTTGAAATCCCAGAACAATTGGAGATGAACTTGGTGAGGCAAAAGCCAGTGGCAACCTTGGGAACACATTAAAGCTTCTAGGACGGTATGATGAAGCAGTGGTTTGTTGCCAAAGACATTTGGATATCACCAGAGCCATGTATGACAAGGTGGGACATACTTTAGTGATATTTCAGAACTACAACAAGGAAGTTATTTAATTGAAGCTGAATCATTTAAACTGACAATAGATGGCTTTTAACTGTTCTGTAACTGAAAAGTTCAGTCAATGACTAAAGGGCCAATTTGCTTTGATTAGAATGAATGGATCCAAATTTGTTTTCAATCACTACCACATGACTTGCTCAGCAGCCACAGAATAGTTTTGGCATGCATGCTGACGGCGAAGCGTCGGGGCAGCAACATCTAGAATAGTTTGCCAGCCCCCATGCAAACACAAGCACGTCTGGTGTCAGTGTATTTTAAGTATATAATTACAACACTGGTCAATCTGGTTTCCGTCTGTGAAAATCTGGTGTGCGTGCTCTAGGTCGGGCAGGCTCGAGCGCTGTATAATTTCGGGAACGTTTACCACGCCAAGGGGAAGAGCATCTGCTGGACTGGAGCCGAGCCAGGAGAGTTCCCAGAGGAGGCCAGGATAGCCCTGAGGAAAGCTGCACAGTACTATGAGTGAGTTGGTATCGCCGAAAAGTTGGATATTTGTTGTTTTGCATTTATTTAAAAAAGCCCTGAGGAATGACCTCATTCCTAAGACAAAGAACTCAACTGCAGAGTCACAGGTTTGTCCCCCACAATAAACAGTTTTATTTTGTTTGTGTCTTGCCAAACACCTGGCCCAACCCACATGGGATTACAAGAAAAGGGCTTTCTTACAAAGCATGCATATTCGGGTAATACTTATATAAAAACAAAGGCGTGGGAAAGGTTACATTATAAATATTTCTATGTTCTTTCAGCTAACGTGAAAAAATTCCAAATGAACTGTGCGCTGAGAAGAACTACCTACAGTTTTTCCTGATTTTTTTTTTCCCTAATTTCTCAGGTTTTCATCAAGTAACTGGCTAATTTGAATAATTAATATATGAACAGTCAACTCTGTCTTTGTGCATCAAAAAAACAAAATCAATATCTGCTATCAACAGTAAATGGTAAAATACCAGCTCTCTGCTGGGCAAATAAAGCTTTTTGATCTTTTATATAAATTATGTACAATTTCATATTTATTCATTAGCCCCACTGCTCTACTTTTTGTCAATTTGCCAGCCAAATGCCTCATAAATAAAATGTAACCTACTCAAAGTAAGTTGGTATTGTTCTATGAAAACTGAGCGACCAAAAAACGTCAATGTGTTTCTTTTTTTGTTGTTGTTTTTTACAAAGAGCAAACCTGTGCCTGGTGAAGGAGTTGGGCGATCGGGCAGCCCAAGGTCGTACCCATGGTAACCTTGGCAACACTTACTATCTTCTGGGTGACTTTGAAAAAGCGGCAGCTGCACATGAAAAGGTAGGTCGCAAGCGTGTGTCTACTGTGTCTGCTACACATCACCTGCTTCAAATTGGCTTTGTTCCCTGTATTTTGAAAGACTTTTTAATGGCAAGTAAGTTTAGCTGATATTTGACAAATCCATAAAAGGAACAGGGTGTGAGAATTACTTGCATCTAGTGGTGAGGTTGCAGATTACAAGCAACAACATACCCCTCTGCTCATCCCTCTCTTTCCGTGTTGGAGAACTAGAGTTGCTTTCAGTTAGGTAAAAGTATCTCTAGGACTTTATTACTACTAGGAGCTGCTCTTATCAATACTATGTTCTTTTTCATGACTAAATAATTGCTTTTAAAAACATATATTGAATTTTAAAAACAAATAAATTATTTATGATTTAGAAATGACTAAATATAGTTCATAGAGCAGCAACAGTTATGTTTACAACAGCAAATTCACTATATAAAGTCAATAATAACTGAAATCACATCTAAAATGTCAATGAAATAATTAACATTCATGAGGGAAGTTAATAAATGATGATGATAATAAATAATGAAGAACACAGACATCAGATAGTATCAGTCATTCCTCCTGTCTTCTGTCCTCCTCCCTCTGCTGATTCATTGCCTGCAGGTACAGCTAGCAGAGAGAGGAGGGCTGCTTTGTCTCAGCTAGCAGAGAAGTTTACAAGAACTAACTGAGATAAACAGACTACATGCAAACAGCTTTTGTTTTTAGCTTGTTGTTTTGGCCGATCGAGCATGCTGTGCTTGTGTAAATTATAGCGGCAGTGGGTGAAAGACTGCAGTTGGAGCGATTTTGAATTCAGTTTTCATTATTTTACTTGTTAATGCTTTTTGATAAAGTATTGGCTTTCTACTCGCGACTGTTTTATTTATTTTTTATCAGTAAGGAGCGTAGTTGTCGTCATCTAGTAATCTTTACTTCACCCGGTTCACTTTAGTGTCTCTACCACAGCCTCTGTTCCTCTGCTCTGTATGCTGACTTAGTTCTGTGTGTGTTTGTGAGTGGTTGTGTGTTCATGTGTGTGTTTGTTTGTGTAGTTGGAGGAGCTCAGCCCGACAGAGAGAGCAGAGGAGATGCACAATGCATCGTGATAATAAATTACACCAAAACATTAAAAAGTACCTATTAAAAGCACACGTAATGTTGGAGCTTATCAATACTCCAGTCTTTAATAATTAGATTGCCTATTTAATTTTGAATGTCATATTTAAAATGAGAAAGGCTCTCTCTAGAGCTAGTGTTCGTTTTTTCCGTTCTGGGCTGCTGTAGAAACGTGGCCGTGCAACTTGTCGGACTCTGTGTAAGAGGATCCGCTGCCTGCGTAGATACAAATGGTTATTTCTAAGCTAAGGAAACATAACAATTCTTAGTTTCCGGTCATTATATGCGAATGAAAAAATATTTTACATTCATATTATATTCCATTTCTGACAATGAATCCCCCCCTACTTGTTACACACTGTTCCTTTTTCAAGAGGATGTAGAAGCTTTTATCCTCATACTTTTTTGTTTAATCCGACCTCATGATTGTGAAGAATGTCCATCTTGATTTCCTAAAAGTGTTTTCTTTTAGTCTGATTAATGTGCACACTACTGTCTGTCCTGTTTTGCAGCGGCTGCTCATCGCTAAAGAGTTTGGGGATAAGTCTGCTGAGAGGAGGGCCCACTGTAACCTTGGCAATGCTCACATATTCCTCAGCCAGTTTGAAGTGGCTGCTGGTCATTACAAGTGAGTAAACAAGTGAGGCTGGAGGACTTTTCTCCCATCTTAATGGCATTGACGGATATCTCTGTATGTTTTCAACATACATGGACAAAACGTGCGCTGATGTCATTTTTTTATTTTAGCACAGTCCTGATTCTGAATAACTTTTGCTTCTTTGTAACGTAAAAGCTTAAGCGACAAAGCAAGAAGATGTAAAAAAGGGTTTTGTTAAGTCTTTCAATTTAGCATTTATAAGCAGTATATAAACATCTTATAAATTGGTTATAACATACTATAATGCATTAGTAAGCAGATATGTGATTATTAATATATTTATCAGCAGGTATATCTCCTCATTTGGGCATTCATAAGTGAAGGCTGCTGTATAAACATAAAATGAATGAAAATATAGTAAAAGTTAGAATATAAAATACTGATGCTGAATAATACTGTAAATTAAAAAACACTTGGTGATTTATGTTTACTATATTTAAGAAGGGTCAGTGCACATTAATTAGCATCAGCCATCATGTAAATGTACCAGATTCAGCCATCCAGCCAATTGTTTATCTGCAGTCCCTGGCAGGTTGATGGTATTAAAAGAAAAACCCACAAAAGCACATAAGCACAGTCCCATAGGTGCGTACGCACAATTAAATGAACATAAGCACGAAATCATAAGCACAATTACAAGTACATAAGCACATAAATCTCCTTACAACTTACTGAAGAAAATTGTTACAGTTTTGGTTATATAAAGAAGACAATGCTTTGAATACAATACAGTCCTTTATGACAACCACAGACCTGCACAGACATGTAGTTGTTCAGAAGCCCTAGTTGATTACATTCCAAAGTTTTAATCCAGTATTTTGTTGATATAGAAGACCATGGAAAATTGAAACAAAGCAATGTCACGGATAACTATCATTCTCCACTCCCACCCTAGACATTCTTTGACCGTCTTCCTCCTCTTCTGTTTCGCCCTCAGGAGGACTCTGCAGCTGGCCAGGTTTCTGAAGGACAAAGCTGTGGAGGCCCAGGCCTGTTACAGTCTGGGCAACACCTACACACTACTGCGAGACTATGAGAGAGCCATTGATTACCACCTCAAACATCTGGTCATTGCTCAGGACCTCAATGACAGGTATCGGCCATAAAAGCCATTTGTTGTCAGCTTTCTGCCAAACTGTCTTTTGAAGTATAATGAGAACGTACATACAGCTTCAATGTGGGTGGCCTCTGAACTAATTACCTGCAACAGTTTGGTGTTACTGCCAACACCGATGAAGCTACAATTATACGGCAAAACACTGAAAAGCAGAGAAAGCCACACAGAAACAGCACTTGGGGTCTCTTTTATGGGATTTGATGTCATTAACACAAAATATCAGCTCGGGGATGCAAGAAAAGATGGTAATGGATCTTTTATAAAGCACTCTTTACTCTTTATAGATTCCATTTTAAACTCTTTATTAAAATTCTGATCAAAAGATGTGTCGGCGTAAAACTTGTTTAAACTTTTTTTTTTTTTTTTTTTTTTTTTTTTTTTTTTTTTCCTTCACCCCACAGATAAAGTCAGTGTGTACAGATTACATCTCTCAAACAAAGCAATGCTTCTATTCTTAGCGTGGGAGTAACTCTCTATTTTTAATGTCTGAGGAAAAGTAACCAAGATTTCTGGTAGTATAAACTTGCAGTCACATTGTTATTCAAGCTATGTAAAATGTATAAAATGGAATGTAATAGGAGGGACAGAGAGAGAGTTATTCAAATTCTGTGATTATTGGTTTTGAAATATGTCTTTATTCATACAAATATTCTTCCCATTCGTAGAAACTTATGAATTCTTGAACAAAGTAATAGAGAATGTTTGTGAACTGTGTGCACATAAGTGAGATTGAATTTACTCAAAATATGGACTTGTTGAATTCCAGCTGTACCAGCTCATGTGAAGATCAGGTTTTTGTGCTTCATGAAAGTTTGATAAATGCCGTTCCCATTCTTGCGTAATCTCAGCTAAAGTTGCTCAGCCTGTTTCCCTCTGTGTCTTTCTGCAGAGTGGGTGAAGGACGAGCGTACTGGAGTCTAGGAAATGCCCACACCGCCCTGGGGAATCATCAGCAAGCCATGTACTTTGCTGAGAAACATCTGGAAATTGCCAAAGAGGTGCCTGTTTACTGTTTACCTCCTCCCTAAGGGTGCAATCAGTAGCTGCCATCAGTCCACATCCCCCTCTAGTGGTTGCATGTGGAACAGCAGGGAATAATGTCTTTTTTTTCGTGAGCAGCGTTTGTATGTATTCATTCATTAGGTTTTTTTGGACAAAATGCCAGTGTAAAAATGAATTACCAATAAACATTTGTTTATTTTTTTCTTTGTTTTGTAGTCATATACTTACATTAAGCTTTGATGTTGCAGACTGGAGACAAAAGCAGCGAGGTGACAGCCAGGATGAACTTGTCCGACCTACGGTTGGTCGTAGGCCTGAAGTCCAACTCCAACATTCACCCCAACATATTCCGCAACACCAACACTAATAGCTCTTCTCTGCCAGTAAGCTTCCAGGGTTACCCCAGCCTCCAAGGTAAATTTGTACTCTCCAGGAAAGCATGTTATTCTCAGGAGATTTTGACAAATCCATTTTGGAGCAATAGGCCATTACACCTGTGAATCTGTGTAATTGTATTTTTAGAAGCATGATTGCCAGAAAACTGTTGCACATATTTAGATACGTAAAATTCGGAGCTATGGAAAATCTATTTTTGTCGTTCTCCAGGAAAAGCCGACTTTCATTGTTAGTCTTTGTCTAAGGTATTCTGTATGGTTTCTGACCTCTAGCAGTGCTATGGATGCATACGCATGTGCACGCAGGTGACGTGGTACACTGTCCTACATGAACGTAAACAATGCAGTAAAGTCCATAGGGCACCTTTTTAAAACGTGGTTCTCCTGTAGTTGCGAAATTGATGTAAAATATTAAGTGGCCACACTATTGAATTCTGTATTTTTTTCAGGGGTCAAGTCTCCAGCAAGGATAACAGGCAGTGCAGAGAACCTGGGACTGAGTCCAAGTCCTGACAAAAATCAAACTGTGGATTCATCTGCACATCCAGTATGTATGACAATACTTCAAAAGGCACTGTTTACTGCTTAGCAATATATTGAACAAATTTAAGTCATTTCCTTTATTTTCAGATAATCGTTGCGGCAAATAATATGGTTAATTTCTTCCAACTATCTGCTGTTGTTACAATGACAGTGCACTAAAGTGCCACTTATTGAATTGAGGGTGCAGTTTTCCTGAATTTGGCGCTTCGCAACTGTGTTAATTTTAATTCCAAGATTAATTAAATCAGCCTTGTGCTTCTGCTTCAGGAACATGTGAGCCAACATGAGAATAAACTTGTGTTCTTGTCATGTAAAATAATACATTTTCCTTCCCAAGAACCTGTTCACCCAACCCATAGTGTTAACATGGTTTGCACATTAAACATCTGACATGAATCTGTCAGTGATGTTCAATTAGAATTGTCAATCTCTCTTCACTTTGAATGTACAGGACTGGGAAGAGGATGTTTTCCCTGGATCTTCAAAAAACAACACCCTCAAGGCTTCTACAAAGCTCTTCCTCTTCCATCGGCTGAAAAGCAAGAAACAGAAGAACCCCAAATCCTCTCCTAAAGACCAGCATGAAAACCACACTGAGCCGTCAGCTCCTGAGCTGGAAGCACCGGTGTCTCCTAAGGTATTTTGAAATACACTGGATTAGCCTGCCTACTCATAACATCCATGGAACCCATAAACAATGATGATTCACAATTTAAAGTGAAACATGAATGACACTGCCTCACTCCCAAAGATTTTACCACATACAGTATGAAAACTTTATGAGGAAATCTTTCTGTGTAGCAATGTGGGATTGTTTTTGACTCGTGTTACAAAACAATAATTTTAATCAATTTAAATCAATGATTAAAAAACAGCACTTTTCATCTATATTCTCTAGAATGTCAAAAAATGTTGGAATAGTGCCCATCACAATTTCTCCCAGTGTTTGAACTATTTTGAAGAATCTCTGTACGTTAACTGTCAGTTGACACTTTGATTTGCCCAAAACTCAAATTTTCTTCTTTGACAGGAGTTAAGTAGGAAGTGACTCACTATGTTCATGTTGTTACCTTTTTTCCTTTATTTTGATTGTTTTTATTAAAGCCCTGTAATTATCTGAAGCCTTGGTCTAATGTTATTATGCCTATTTGTTTTTGTTTTTTAACACTGTAGCCTGGATCACGAGACACTATTGGAGAGGATGGCTTTTTCGACCTCCTCTCTCGTTTCCAGGGCAACAGAATGGACGACCAAAGGTGCACCCTACTGGATGGCCAGAGCCATCTCACGGCTCATTCCTCTCCCTCCTCCACCCCTCCTGTAGCTGAAAGGAAATGTGAGTTAGCCCCTTGTGTTCACACCATATATAGTGGCACTCTTTTTTTTAATTAAATACAAGTGAAACATTTCTTATTAGGCTATAAGTTTGTCCTTCATTAAAGACAAGCCAATTACTCATTATATTTAGAGTCTGCCCTAGTGGCCAGTCAGCTTTGCTCTTATGGTGTGAATGCAGCATGTGCCCCTTACGTATTAAATAGTGTGCAGTCCTGTGTGTTGTTTTTGTCAAAGATAACTTAAAGTAATAAGCCAACCAAAAATCTATGATTTGAGTTTTAAACACTTGCTGTTTCTTGCCATGAAGTGTAATGTAAACTGTGTGTGGTGTCATCCTTCAATGAGCAAAGCAGCTTCTATGGACCTTTCTTTATACTTTTTGCCCATCCTGAAAATGGTTATTGTTCCACTCCTTTTGTAATGTTCATGAATCCAAGCTTATCACAGCCTGTATGCACCAAGAGAGATGGAACATTTTTTATAACCAACCGTAAAATAAATGTAAAAAGCAAGTCTATGAGGATTGTGATGCTCAAACGATAGATTTTGGTTGGAGCGTTACTTTAAAATTCATTGGATAACTGTAACCCAGAAACATCTCGTCCTTCTGAGACTCATTGTGGTAATTTTTTTCCCCCTACAAATGTGAATGAAATGCTGGTTAGGAGTAAAAGGCACAACTCACGGTTAACAGCACAGGTGTAACACACCATCCTCCATTTGTTACAAATCACACACAGATAATAAGTACATCTGTTTCTAGCTATTTCGGAGTGCGAAACACCGTTGCAGGATCCTGGTCATTTCCTGGAGCTGCTGGCCAGCTCCCAGGCCCGTCGTCTGGACGACCAACGAGTCAGCCCGAGCCATTTTCCTGGCTTACTTCTCAGCACCTCCAACCTGCCTCGTACACCCTCCACCTCAAGCACAGATCAAGTCCCCCCACAAGGTAACAAAATATTGCCGTTTTTTTCTCCGTCAGTATCACTTCTCACTACGTGGCTAATACAAATTTCTCTGCAGTCCCGATCTCCAGCACAGATACGGCTCACATACCCTCCCTGTACAGTCGCCTCGAGGCAAGTGCTGAGCAGCCAGAAGGGGATGATGTCTTCTTCGACATGCTAGTTAAGTGCCAGGTGAGAAAAAGAAATCCAGGATGTTGCCTGCTGCCCAAGCATAGAGTATTTGTTTTCCAGATTACAGATATACCAGACAGTCATTTTTTGAATAATACTATATTTTATGAGATGTCCTGAAAAGAACTACATAGTTCAAACATTTTAGGGGGAAAAGAGCTAATAAAACAAAATAAATGTTAATTTATTAATAAAAACTTTATTCTCTATGTATGTTTAATTGTATGCTTTTCTGTGGACAGGTTTTACATGTGTGCACTTACTAAAATCATATATTAAGTACCACAATATATTGTTATTTCCAGGAAAAGTATAGGCCTCTGAAAGATAGCTTGAGCTATATCCTACTGAGCCACCTTTTTCAAAGTCCTAGATGCTATTTTGGAGAGAGTTCAATACAGTTATTGTAATTCTTTTTTTCAGTTTACAGAGATGTATAAAAAGTTCTTGAAGGCAATTTCAACATTTCAGCGGCACTGGCACTGAGAGAAACCTCTTTGTTTCTTGTTTTTTATTTAACTATTTCCTCATAAATACTTGTACATTTTATTTACATAGTCTGAACGACTAAGAAACCTAATTTAGTAAGAGCTTTCCAATGATCTATACGTGGCTACTCGTGCTCTTGACATGCATCAGCTCATATAACTGCACTCACAACTGTCTCTTGTCAACGTTCTAGGGCTCCCGACTGAACGACCAGAGGTGTGCTGCTCCGCCTTCTAAAACCAAAGGAACAACTGTTCCAGATGAAGATTTTTTCAGTCTCATCCTGCGTTCCCAGTCCAACAGAATGGAGGAGCAGCGAGTCCTTCCACCTCCTGCTGTAACCCAATCCAAACCAGACTGACTCCATGAGTGAAAGAATACTCAGGATACAAGATGAAGTAACCAAGCTTCCTTTTTTTGTCAAGTAGTTTTTTTGGAACCCCAGTACTTGTGGTTCCTGCAAGACTACAAGAGACACTGTAAAGAATCAAGGTCCCAAACATTAAAAAAACTGGTCATTGTAACTTTAAACCTAGGAATTTAGGTGTTCAAGATGTATGGACTTTTTTTTAAGATGTCTGACAGCATCTCTGAGTAATCATCACCTTTTTTTTTGTTGTCACCCATTATTGGGTGTTTCGATCAAAGACCTCTACCAGTGGCGTCTGCCTACTCTGGAGGCTTGCATCAAGCCATTCACACAAACTGGGTTGTGTGGTTTGTTGTAAAGGCACTCGAGGACATAAGCCAAACTGAAGGGATTGTTGCTTTATGATGATGGACAAAAAAGACATTATATGAACCTATCTCAAGCAATTAAGAAAATTGGAACATTGCAATGCCTGTTCTGCCCATTTGCTATTCCATTATGTCTTTAAGAGCAGTACATCTTGGCTTGAATTGATTTCTCAAACAATAACTCATAGTATCAAATGACAAATCTTCTCTGGGGAAATAAAGGTCCATGTCCACCGTTACTACTGCAGTAGTGACTAGTGGAGCCATTTATAGTATATATCGGCCTCCCAATATTGCTTTTCAAGACTTGTATGGGTGAGTTATTATTGCCATGACCAGAAATGGGATTTTTTTTGTGTTTTTTTTTTTTTTTTTTTGCAAAAACATTTTACAAGGAATTAATTAGTGTAAGAAAAAAATTAATTGTTTTAGCTTTTGTATTTGGACATTCTCTTGACAATGGAGAAATAAAATCTTGTGAGTTTACTCATTTATTCACCCTTGGTTTATCATCTTCAGTGTACAACATTGAGATCCTTCCAAATAACATGCTTCAAATTTTAGTGTCACAATCTTGTTTTCCCATCTACATATCATTATAAATAAGTGTATTTAAAAGTGCTCTGTGCATCAGTGCATCATGGAGATGAGACCTCATTAGTGTCTCAAGCTCTGTCTTTATAGCGCTGAAAAACTGCTCCTTCACAATAAATCAATATCCTGAGCAAACCAGAGGCATAATGTTTAAAATAAAGAGATTTAAGACTCTCAAACCTAATATATAACAGGCTATACTGTTTAAGCTATGACAATTTTCAATATTTTAAAATGAAAGGCCTGCTATGCCTCAGAAGTCAGCCTCTTCTGATGCTTCCTGCACCTGAAAGGAGAAAATGGCTCCGCTTAGATTCAGTTATGTCCACCAACTACACAGAGTATTTAAAAAGGGCTCTGTCACACTGCGCTTGCATCCCCAGTTTAATAAGGGCTGATAGGACATCCAAAATAGATGACATTACCACATTAGAAAGCAAATGGTGCCAACAATATTCGACTATGAAATGGCCAGTGTGCTGCATTTCACATACCTGGTCGTGCAGCAGTTCAAGAAGCAGCCTTTGGTCTCGTCAAGTCTGTACATCCCAGAATTTGGCAGATCTTTACACTGTGACGTGAATTTTTGCAGCTCTGATGTCGGGGTTCCACTCTGCTGCTGCTGCTAAATGAGTAGCAACAAGTGACTGTTAATGGTTTGCTATAACAACTGCAAATAACATATTACTCTTCTCTGAATAACCAGCACACAAATCATCCTTAACACTAGGTAGGGAAAATAATAATGGTGGGTTACAAATATCTGAAACGAGTAAACATTACCTTAATGGTATCATAGGTGTCTGTGATGATTGTGATGAAAAGGCTGAGGATCATGTAGATGAAGAGCGAAACAAAGGTGTAGAGGTAGACCCTGCTGAAGATCCACACCAGGCTGCTCTTCTGCTTCATGTTCTTAAAGGTGGGATACATGTCGTCTCCGTTGATGAGGGAGAACAGACACTCTGACACCGTATTCAAGGTCCGAAACTAAAACCAAAGAACAAAACAAAGAAATGGTATAACTCAGTCATGATTAAACGGTGATGGAAGAAGTACCCATATCTTTTACCTGGGTAACAAGTACCACAGTGTTGTAACCCTGTTAGAAAAACTACAATAGTACTTAAGTGAACGTACTTAGTTACAATTCACCTCTGTGATTAACTACTGAAATGAGCAGAACCTGATTGGAATTGGAAATATTTTCTGGTTTGGCTTTTAGAAAAATCCAGCAGACTTTTCTTGGTATTATGTTAAGAATCTTTACCTTCTCATGATATGGGCCAAGGACAATCCAGCCGCAAAAGCAGTAACTCAGGTAGATTATTCCAGCACAGCAGATGAAACGGATTACATTTGGGAAAGCTGCCCTCAGCGTCAGGATTAGAATCTGAAAGTCGCCACAGACGACAACAGATTGTAAAAGATCAGAAAAGTATCTGGTATGCCACACACAAGACTGTAGTTTCTCTTTTAACAGTCCCTGTAATGTGATGCAATCATCAGGAATAGGCCTAAAAAATAACCTTACAGGTCAAATTTCAAATAAAGACTTTAGCAAGTATGCCAAGATGCAATGTTGATCTGCTGTAGGAAATATTGGTTCGTCCCACAAGATGTAGTGTTACTGTGAGGAAAAAAATACCCTTCAACAGAAGATGTTTGTGTTGAGATACTGGCAGGTCTATCTTAAACCTCATGAGAAATTAGTTTAGCACCAGTCCCTTTCCTGAAAATAAGATTATTTGGTAAAAGAGCAAAGATGAGTGTTGCATTTGCATTGTACGGGATTGTCTGTAAACAATGTGGCAATGGTTTTGTTGAATTACTGCATTACATGTGACACCAATAAAAAAAACTAAGGAACATGTGTTATAAATGAATGATCTGGTCTTACATTATACTTCCTAAAGTAGCCCATGTAGCGGATGACCCCGATCCAGACAAACATGGTACCGGTCCCAAGGAAGATGCTGCAGACATCATAACTAGTGAGGACCTAAAAGAAAAAGCGGATCTCTTAAAATTGTGACAAATAGACTGAAGAAATACACCTGAGTACATGCACAGTTTAGACAGCTTGTTATATTCTTATAATGTAATATTGGAAATCAATTGACATGGATCAACCTCAGTCAAACTGTGTATAGAATACCCCCATTACCTTAGTCTGGATCTCGATCTTGAGAATGGAGCCAATGATGGTCAGCGTGTCGCTAACGATGATGAGGATATACCAACCATTCAAAAACTCCAACTTGTCTGACCATGGGACTTGTTTACCGCAATCGTTCTTGCAGTAGAGTGTGTACTCCTGTTTACAACACAATGAAATACAGGTAGTTATATTGTTAATATCTGTAAAGACGTTCTTGTTACATATTATTTGTTACCATTGTTTTTTTGTTTTATTAATGACAAATATTAAATGAACAATCTATGTATTTAAGTAACGCACCAAGCCCAAATTTACTTGTACTTTACTTGAGTATCTCAATTTCATGTCACTTCATAATCCTACTCCGCTACAATGCAGAGAAAAATGTTGTACTTTTGACACCATTACATTTATTTGACAGCAGTAGTTACTATTCCAACATTTTCTCACCACAACCTTTTACTGCATGTTTTCCCCTCCGTGGCGTAGAATGTGATCAAAACTTCATAATACAGTATGTCATAAAATGAAAAAAAAGTAATGCCATAAATAAATCATAGTATAGTATGCCCTACAAATGTCATGAAAATGACAAAGTATAGTATGGCAGCATCGGCTATCGAGGAACGAACTCATACGCATTCAAACTGACATTGTTCATTGTACAACATGAACAATGGTAAATGTATTATACTTCATTCACGGTCCATGTTAAAGGTGTTTGGCATTGGCTTACCTCCGCTTTATGAATACAGTAATATAATGTAGAGATATTTATCAGACGATCCTACCTTTCTTACAACTGAGCAAAGAATCTACAGAGTAGAAAAACAGTTCTTGCTGTATTTTATGAACAGTTCAATTAACTTACAAACTGCAGTTGAATCCCATTGATCACTGAGCGTGTGCAGAGGGCAAAGGAAGTGATGCACGTTATAATGATGAGGCAGTCAAACAGCACCGTCAGGTATATGTTTCTAGCAGCTGAGGGAACAGAGAGATTTAAATGACTCTCACCTGAAAAGGACAAACATCTTCAAACAGATTTTATGAGCCGCAAGGCCTCGTGCTTAGAGAACAGCCTTAATGAGTCCCGGGACATGAGCTGAAAGTAAGATGATTCATTTGTACATACAAAATTCAGCTCAGCAAACTTACCTGCTCCAGTTACTTTCCAGTCTCTACATTCATTGATGTCTACATCGGTTTCCATGTCAACCTTTATCCTGCCGCTGTGCGCTTGGTTGTCGAACGTTATCTGTTAACCAGAGTCATGTTTAAGGGACGAAAGACAATTTTAGAAAAGGACTACATCTTTAAAGTCAAACCCAAAAGCTAAATATTCACTATCCAGGCCCTTAAGATAACATTTTACTATGTACATAGCGGGCACTGTGTGCAGATGCCTGATTTAAGGACAAATCAGATTTGCATCCTCTGTAGTTTCATTAATAAACACTTAAGTTTCACTCTGACTCTTTTCATTTTAGCTCCTATTTGTGCCGTGTGAACAGGTGCAGTGTCACAAGGAATCCATGTCACCGTTATGGCAGCAATGAAGTGATCAGATGTGTCAAATCATTGCTTTAAAAAGATAAAGTTTAATCCATTAGTGTTTATTGAGCCATGAAGACAAGTCAAATGACTTACAGTAACAGTAAAGTCGTAGCAGTCTGGCAGCTCTCGATGTCTCACGGTCTGTAAATTTATGGCCTTAAGAACAAACGTAATCTTGACATTAAGCATCCTGGAAGACAGAGCAGATGCATTAACTGAGGCATTTCACATCCTGTATAAAGAGGAGAGGAAAATACATTTAATTAAATGTTATGTGCAAACCTTTTGAAATGAAATTCAAAATGTGGAAGTGCTTCCCGCAATGATGGATGATACATCGGATAAACGTTAAAGCAATCTGTGAGATGCCACAACAAAAAGAAAAAGACAATAAAAGACAACCAATAAACTAAGTATTCTGCTTTACTAGCATAACTCAAACAATCATGCATACATACCAGTTTTCACATTGACATCAATTTCAAAAGTCTCATTGCCAGGGTAGATGGTGCCGTTTGTGTAGAACTCTTGACACACTGACAGGGGGCTGTAGAAAGTACCATTTTTCTCATATTCATGGTTGCCTACTGTGATGTTGTGCAGATGTCCATACTAGAAATGAACAAATAGCATTTGTTACAACAGTTCAGGGTTTCATGTATGCAGTCAAAAGCTACAAAGCAAAATGACAGTTTCAAATAACATGAACAAAGTCCAATCCTGCTACAAGCTATATCTTGTCATGGGAGCTCGTTAAGCTCTTATGTCACACAAGCAAACAGTAATAAAATGGCAATAATGATTTACTGTTTAACAAAAGCAAAAGGAAAATAAGTCACATGAATCAAAATAAACTGACAAACCAACCAATAAAATCAGGCATTCTTGGTGTTCCTTGCATGGAAGGAAATAAAATAAAAGCTAGCAGTCAGTTACCTGTTCAAGGATGTGATCGATGTGATCATAAACATCAGCCTGTCTGTAAATAGCATACGTATCCATGCCTCCATCAACATAATCTTTCAAGAAGAGGTGCTTGAATGTCATCATATTTTCCTCCTTGAATGTGACAACCATCTGGTTGCTCAGCCCAAAAGACACTAACTAAGATGAGGGGAAAAAAAGACAATTGTTATCAGGATGGTGAAGCAACACAAATAACATATGTTCAGGTCATGTCTGAGATTTTTACCTGGATAGTAATAATGGCAATTTTGATGATTTGCAGTAGGAGTTTCCATGGTTTTCGTCCCCGAGCGTGGTATTTCTCACAAGGGTTCATAAAGTAATATTTGATCTTCCTTCTGAGACACCCCACATTGTCCAGCTCCTCCAGACACTGATGTTGGTGGTCTTCCCAGGAAGGGGAGCCATTTGTCTCATACACGTCATACAAGTCACTTGGCTCCTCCATATCTACAATTAATGACAAATGGATGACTTACGTTTAACACAAATTTGCATTACAACCATATCAGGAAAAATTTAATGTGAGCAAAAAATGCAAAATTAATGATCCTTTTGTTTTTCATTTACATGTTTAGACTTGAAAACAAAAGTGTAGCCTTGGTTGCAACAATAATCAAAAACAACAACAACTTCACAACAAGCCTGAGCAAAGAGGGTGTTTAGTTTTTGTGTACAGCTGTAAAATGTCATGCAATCAAATCCAATTGCAATCCAGTCTGTGTCAGAGAGATGATGATTCAACTCATATTTCCTGACACCTTAGTGAGGGTGTTGTAATGTTGTTTTTCAGTCTATTTACAGAACTAGAGGGAACAACACTGGATTGAATATAAACACTTCCTTCTATTATGAAATCAAACACACTTGCCCTGAAAACGATGGCCTAAAAAAAAAAGGTTGAACACTTAGACTGTACAGGTGTGCCTGATAAACTACTGCAGGGAAATGTATAGATTATTTTTCATACATGAATAATATATATTAAAGTATTTTCCAACATTGCAAATGGCTTATCAAACTCACTGTGAAGAGTACGGATATTAAGTCAGGTGTACCTGCATTGTTGAATAAAACACAGCAGCTCACATTCTTGAACCTGATCAGCTAACATGACAAACTATTAAATATTAATTACTTATCGTGTAGATGTTAAGCAGATATCCCGTAGATCACATCCACCAGTGAACAGGAAATAAATGACACTAAAATAAGCCTATAGGCGTACATTACTCACCAATGTCGCTCAGCAAGTTAATCAACTTAAGCATTCACCTGTCAACTGCGGCGCTCACGTTGTCTCCAAAAATGTGTTGGTCTAATGAAAATTCATTAAATGAGGCTATTCAAATTGTTGTTTTACTGTGAGAATCATTACTTAGGTTAATTAAACTCGGTTGAACTTCCGAAGTCTGTGTGCGTATGTCGCCTTGGGGTCAAACTCCTCAAACAATGTGAGTGAATGGCTCAGGTAACTTCTTACAGTGGAACGTCATTTTACTGCTGGGACCTGATTGGCTCTTGGATATGTCAGTCAAATGTTTGTCCCCTCCCCCCTCACTCCTGTAACCACTGGCAACCAAACAGTACAGCCGATGGGCGAAGTGGAAAAAAGCTTCAGAGGTAAACAATGTTTATTATCTATCATTGAGTTGAGTAGCATGCTGATGGCAAACAAACAGCTGGGTGTTAATTGAACAGGTAGGCCTATGTTGTTTTATATGTGTCCACCTTTAGCTAAATGATGATGCTGTAACGTTGAAATAACTTCCCCTGCATTCAGTTTACATGGCTTTAATCAGTGTTGAAAAGTAGAGTACTGTTACTTCTACCTGCCTGAAAGTAGAAAACATAAACTGCATTTTTTGCAACTTACTTTTTCTATTCACAGATCAATTTTGCTCTGGCTTATGCTTTGAGATGCTTGTTTAAGAAAGGAGATGCACTTATGACTTCTGGTGACTAGTAGTTCTCTTGAATACCTATGTTGAATACACTTCCTGTAAGTCGCTTTGGATAAAAGCGTAAATGACTGTATATATATATATAATCTAACGTTGAAATAACTTATATATTCATTTATATGGCTTTAATCAGTGTTGAAAAGTAGAGTACTGTTACTTCTACCTGCCTGAAAGTAGAAAATATAAACTGCTATTTTTTTAGAACATTTGTTCTCTGATAAACTTTCAGTGAAATTGATCTGTAAATAGATAAACACAGTTGTAAAAAAAATGCAGTTTTTTTTATGCAGTTTAACATGACATTGCTGCTCACACGTCATTGCATCAGTAATTAAAAGTTATTTAACATAATACTCGCATGATTTTATTTTTGATACCTCAGGCAAGGAAAGTTAATTTGTATAGCAACGTTCAACAAGTACTTTACATAATATTTTTATATATAAAATCATATATCGTTACATATAAACGTAACAGCAATAAAACTAAAAAAGAAAATAAGCTATTATCGAATAAAATTATATAAACAGAAGAATAAAAGAGACATTGACATGCATTATGCTGCTTATAATTGTTTGTGTACTGCTGAACCTGAATACTTCCCATATTCCCCCCTCATGTCATTAGTTATAACCTTAGCAAGTGTAAACTGATACACCATAAAGATATATGTCAACCTGAGGACTCAATTTAGTTTTCACAGCTAAAGTAAACTCAGAGAGGCTCCTCATATTCTAGGATCATTCTTTGAAGTCAAAGTAAAAAGGACAAGACAATTCACTTTTCCTCCAGAAGATGTCACCACATGCTTTGATAATGATTTTTGTGCAAGACACTCTTCTACCACTGTGTGTAGTGTGTGAGTGAATGGAAATGTTCACTCTGACAGTTGGTCAAAAAAATTGCAATGGAGATACACATATTAAGTTTGGTGTTTTGAGGAGAAAGGTAACACTGTGTTGTATGAAACTTTCTGCCTCTCATTAGTGGAGCTATTCTAAGAGCAAAGATGCCACCCAAGAAATCAAAAAGTGCAACAAGCAGTGCAGGCAGTAAGGGGAAAGGTAAAGGTAAGTGTCTAAATATTAGTATAGTGTTATGTGTTTAAATGTATGCATTTTTATCTCAAATGGAGACACACAGTAAATTAAATGGTGAACTGACAGTTACTTTCCATTTAGGCAAAACGATTCAGTCACCTGCCCCTGTGGAAAAGTCTGGTAAGAGAAACTTATTTTACTTTATTTACTTCACCTGTGTATTTACCTATCCTGAACTGTTATGAGACAAAATAAATGACCTTTCATAACTTAAGTATTCACTTAAAACGTAATGCATTCACATTAATATCAACTTGAAAAGAAAGTAAACAATTTTAGTTAAACTGGTGGGTAAACAGAGAATAGATTTAGCTATACCATGTATAGATGCAACCATCTAAAAGTAAACAACTGGTTTGTATGAGTTTGCAGATCCTGAAAATAATTGTGTCTATCTGTTATTATATTATCTAGAGCTCTCGTAAATCTTACATGGCCTTTGAATACAGATAACTAAAGCCTTAAATTTTGTTAATATATTTCTTATTTAACTTGATCATAGAGTCAATTAATATTTGATTACCTTAATTTATTTGATAGGGCAGGGTTCTTTTAATGAACGCTATATACAATTTATTCAGATTCTTCTTGGATAATGTAGGACACCTAAATCTGACTTTGAAGTAGAGATGTAAAAAGCATTGCTGAAACTAATAATCAAACTTGTCATGTCTTTGAGTGGGAAACACTATTTTCATTCTTCTAATGGGATCTTAAGTGTACTGTTGCATAGCCTTTGGACATGCTCTCTACTCAGCTGCTAGTCACATTGTCATGGCCTAGTTTACTGTCAGCATACCAGCCCTGAAGACATGCTTTTGGTGAAATGCATCACCAAATGTATCTTTTTACTATAGATTAGATCATTGGCTCTTGTGGGAGTTAAAAATGATGGTGTTAAAAGTCTGCAGATTCAGATTGGCTTTGTTTTGTTAATTTATTCATTAATTTCACACATTTCCATCTTATACAGCCAGCAGTATACTTTCAAGTCTGTCAGCTATCCTAATTGAACACATCCTAAAATGTTTTAATTTAACCATAACCTAACCCTGACCAAATCCTGAGCGGATTATGCAAGAGAAAAACAGCCAGACAATTTCAATATCTCTTCAGCACAGCCAACAATTACAGTTTAATTGCATTCTTTAGGGTTATGGAACATTGAACATAACACTCTATTTCTATTAAGCAAATATTTCCCATGAATACAAGTGCCATAGTTGACACTTAACTGTGTGAACTGAAGGGTGTTAGTTTCCACTACAATGATTTGGCATGAGGCCTAACTGGTGTGAGTGGAAAAGGTTGACACACCCAGCTGGGAAGTGGTTTCTCAAGCTGTACTTAAGCATTCCCCGCATCCCCTCAGCAACCTTATGGAAATACTTCTAAACTATCATTATGCAGGGCCTTGTTTACTGTAGTGTGCCCTGGACTGAGCATGGCCTTAGATATGGAGAAGTATGCGATTATTGTTTTCTAAGGAAAACTGTGTTGCGGTCAGGATGCATTACTACGGTTTTATATTATAACAATCCTGGTTAAATGTCTGTAATTAAGCAGATAATGTCTTGAGTTTCTGCATTATTGATCTGCCTCTCACATACACACAATGTTTGGAAAATGTGTGTATGTTCTCAAGGGTTACACATATCCATTTGTAGGGTGGTCCACCCTGCAGGGTGGGGCAGGTGAAGGATCAGAAGGGTTGTTGTTCGTTTGATCAGAAAAAATGTGGCAAGAATCTGTTCTGCCACTTTCATCTGTAGGGATTATTTTCATGTGACATTTGTTCATCTCATTTCAGGAAGATATAATTTAGATTTGCAGACGATGACAGCAATTTGTGTTGTACAGTCTGCAGAATAGATAGAACACATAGACATGACAATTAACCACATGGCTCATTATTATCATTGTCAACACCATACTGCGTCAAATGTTCTGGCTTCTGACGGAGTACCTTAAGCATCTTGAAACTTGACCAACAAATTATGTCATTATTGAGTAATTTGCCAAATCCCAAA
Organism: Anoplopoma fimbria; assembly: GCF_027596085.1. NCBI lineage: Eukaryota > Metazoa > Chordata > Actinopteri > Perciformes > Anoplopomatidae > Anoplopoma > Anoplopoma fimbria. The sequence goes on from NC_072456.1 coordinate 10,330,405, forward strand.
AACTTTTGTGATTTAGAATCTGATGTTTCCAATGTTCTATCCTCACTAGTGAGGTTTGAATCTAGCTCATTTTAAATGTATAATTTCCTCTATCTACCATCTTTCTTGTCTATATTGATTGTGAACCCTCTCACCAAGGTCATCCTGAGGATATCTTCCCCATGGTCCTGACATCAGCCACCCAGGAGCTTTTTGGTTGCCGTGCTGATGAGGACGTCACAGGGGAGAGCCCTTACAAGCTGCTGAAAAAAGACGACATCATACAGGACTTTAAGACAAGAGCCGCAGTGTCCGATTTCAGCCCTGTGAAGCAGATTGTGCTGGTGAGGCTGATCCATTTTCATAGAGATCACTCAGACAATACCCCCAAGACACTGTGATGATACACAGACCCCAAGTTAAAGGCTGTGGGAACAGACAGAGTAACCAGTTTAACCTCATTCCCCCTCTGTCTCGGAGAAGAATTAATGATTTGAAAACCACCACTCTTTCTTTTAGCATTCCTGTCTATTCTACCACAACACACTACTCCAAAAAAAAAGAAACCCAAACTAACTAAACTTATTCCGTGTTTATGAAGTCCACAACATCAGTCCTCAAGTCTGAATTCCACATTTCACTCTGTCATCTACGATCTCGACAAATGGACTGCTGTACAAAGTTGCCAGAATCAATTGAAATACACTTCATTCATTATTTATTAAGACACGTTGTCAATAAAAAGCTGAATGTTGTGAATTCTACATTATTTTATCTGACAGGACTACCCGGACGACGAGCTCCTGCTGGTTTTTGACAGGGAATTCATCTATGGCCAGTGCTTCTACCTCGTTCTGACACCAGAAGCTAAGGACAAAATCATCAACGTATGTAGACGTAGTTTATGTTTTGGTAACAAGGTTCACTGTTGCCTTTTGTTATTACTCATATTCGGTCCACTACTTGGTGTTTGAAATGTGGTGCAGTAGGGTTTCAACACTAACTAATATGTCAGTATGACTAATTACAAGAACAAATGTGCCAGTCAGTTAGCATGCAGTGTGGCAACAAAATCTTATTTAAATGTATTCTTGTTCAGTCCTGTAGGCAGTAATGTTCACTATTATTTACTTTCTTTTTATAGTGGAGGTATGTACACTATTTTATCACTCACGTTATCAGTAATGGCTGGTGTCAGAGGCCAATTTTGCTTTGCCAGCTGGCATATTTTCAATGACCTTTTATAATAAAAGATTTCCAAAACGACTTCACTATCTTGCTCTAGTTCAAACATTTTGGAGCGAGTGTGACTGTGTGGGAAGATTTCATGTTTGACAATAAAAAAAAGTCTTACTTACTTATCTTCCACGTTTGTGTATTCCTGTTCTTTATGTTTTATAATCTTGTAATGTTCTCTAGGTTCTCCAGCCACCAGAGCCGGAGACGCCAGAAGTGTTTGAGGATGAAGTCATTAAAACCCCAGAACCAACGCCATGGATATCTCTTGGCAGTGAGCAGGAAATAGATGAAGAATCTGTCAAGGAGACCAGAGAAAAGGTACTGCGGTTTATAAGAAACATCACATTTGCATATGACATCTGAATTTTTCCCATTCACCCTTGTCCGACCATTAAACCTCTCTATTCTGTCTCTGTTTTCTCATCAGCTCTGGTACAAGTTCTCCAGAGTGAGGAGGAAGTTTGGGGTACCAGTCTGTTTTTCTGACCGCAACACTGCAGATGCTAAGGATGGCTACCTAGAGTGTGCTTCCTACCAAGACAGCAGATTCAGCATCAAACAGATGCAGAGGGACTGCGGGATGCAGGCTGTTTCCAGACTGCAAAGCAGCAGTGCTCAGACACAGTGGTATGCCAGCAAATCAGTACATATAAAACTGATTTGTTCCACAGGAGAGGCGGGGGGGGGGAGACACTTATAGACCCTGCCAACACCTCAATGCTTTAAGAAAATAAGATATTAGCATTCAATATCAAATACTTTGTGGGACAAGTATATCTCTGCAATTAATGCTTATACTTAGGCTGTGCAGATCATAAAGCCCACACGTTCATGAAATGTCCATTCGCCATGTACCATTTCTCTCTCTTTACTTCCAAAAACTTATTGTACAGTTATTTGTCCACTTTACAGGAAGTTGCAGAGGAATATCTTCACCCAGTACGAGCCAAGAGAGTTAAGTGATGAAGAAAAAGCAAACATCCTCCAGTCTGAGAGTCGGAAGAATATGTGCAACTCAGTGACCCACACGTAAGATGATATATTCTGGAAATTCATGGTGTCTTCTGTCTGCTGTCTAAGGGAGTATGTATTGTATAGGAAGACTGATAGTCAACCCAAACTCGTAAATTACTGTATCAGCCTCGGTTCTCAAACCCATCCATTATAACCACTGTCGGAGCATTAACATTTTCCAAAAGAATACTTTGAGGACACCTTCACCTTCTCAGTGTACTAGATTTTGTGATGTTATAATAGCCTTCGCAGCCCAGAATTTGGGTTTCAAGCAAAAGTTTCAATTATACGTTGTAATCTTTATCCTCAACCCTCTTTTGTGTCCAGGTAGGCGATAAGAGAACGTTTGGAGTATCAGAAAACTTTATAATGTAGCTATGAAGAGATTTGATAGAGGAAAATTTTGCCAGATTTTACATAAATATATTTTGGTTTTTTTTGCAGAGTTTTGCAAGCCCTTCAGCAGGAAAGAATCATGAATGTGTTCTGTGATGACTGGAAGTCTTTGGAGACAGCAGCTGAAGACATAGACTGGTCTGGGAAGGCTTCCGAAGGTTTGATGCTTTATCAGGCCTTCACAGACCAGAACTACACTAAGGACAAGAAAATCAGCAGCATTAATTGGCACCCGACCATCTACGGTAAAGTGAACAAATCTCAGTCAGTGAAAAGATTTGTAAAGAAGATTTGAGCAGTAGAAGTTTTCTCATACAAAAATATTCACCAAAATACTTCATAGCAGTTACTCCCTCAATACATAGAATACCATGGTTTTAAATGTCTATATGGTTAGAATATGTTGACAAAGATAGTGTTGATGGACAATGTCGGCAACAAATATAACAAAATAAATGAAATTTATTCTCCCTGTAATCTTTCACTGACAATTATTTGAATTTGACATTTTCATCAATTGTAAAAGCATTCATGTTCTTCACTGCTGCTTTGTAATGTTGCCAAGCTGTCATCACCCATAGAGTAGGCATCGAGAATGATAATATCAGTGTCAAAACTATGATCATGTGTTATTTAAAGGGGGATCAGAATAAAGTCCCTCAGTTTCTCAGTCAGTAAAGTTACCAATTTTTGATGTCCATTTTCCTGTTTCTGTTCAGTTGATACATTTTATGATGTGTTTTTCTTGATGTGATAGGTGTGATAGCTGTGGCTTTGACAGAAAAAAAGGAGGAGCATTTGAACGAGTCCACAACGTTTGTCTTCAAAGCTTCTTTCATTCTCTTTTATAGCTTCTCCGACCCCTCTAATCCCCAGGTATGGAACTTTATAAATGTATTAGGGAAACAATCCGAGTGAATGTGGAGAGTGTATAAACTGGAAAAGAGATTGAAAAGACCATATTTCTATGACAGCATACAAGCTAATTTTCACCTCATATCTGTTTGAGACACACTTTGATAAAATGGCTGAAAGGATTTGCTTTCTGCTGTCATTAAAGACTTATTAGCTTCAGCAAAATTTGAGAGGCTGTATTGATTTGACAGAGGCACTAAATCAATGAAACTGAGCTGCTAAATCACTCAAAAGTAATATGAGTTCTGCATGACGTATGCCTTCACTGGTGCATGCGTCATGTTTTGGTTTCACCGTCTGCTGGAGCAGTGATCAGAGGGGCAAAGGGTACTGTGTAGAGGAAATGGAAATCAGAGACATTATATAGTTGAAATATATATATTTATTTAGTGTGTGGAGTAAAGTGCTGTATTTCAGTTTTGCAGCTAATTTGAAACTCAAGGAAATTTAAACATGTTGCAGAAAAATGACTTCTCTGAAATACCATTTATCCCCTCCTGGGTCTTTTTTCCCCTTATACCTGATGAAATAAAATCTACTGTATGCAGTTCGGTTTTGTGGATTGAAAGCTATACTTTGCATGGAGGGACTAGAATAAATAAATATTCGGGATGGCAGGCACCCAATACTTGGAAACTTCTACTTTGAAATACAATATTTCTGCTGTGTGTATGTGGGTTTCTGTTTTTTTTGCAGTTGCTGCTGGAGTGCCCAGATGACATTTTTGCCTTTGAGTTTTGCCCTTCTGATCCAGATATTATCGTTGGCGGCTGCGTGAATGGCCAGGTGCTGACTTTGACTCTGCTTTGCATCTATGGTTTGCTGCATCTTCTGCTTTTTCTGCCTTGTAGTAGTTTTTGTAACTTACCACTAAACCATTCCCCTCTTTTGATTATAAGGGAACATTTTTAAATCGAGCCCAAGTCCTCTTAATGATATCCTCCTACAATATTGTTTCTGCTGTTGTTTTGTCAGGTCGTGTTGTGGGACATTTCTGCCCACGTCACGCTCTTACAGGGAAAACAGCTTTCTGTCAACACTGACACATTCGTGAGTACCCATATCCTTTCTCTAATGTGCACAATGGTGATACACTAACATATGGTGTTCTGTATCTGTGTTGGTGTACTACATGTTGTATCAGTTACCGTACATCTTTGGCTAGTGATGATATCAGCTTGGTTTATTCAAGTATATCAAAGCATGATGCATATTTGCTGTAAAGACAGACTGTGCTGTATGACAGAGTGAGATGATGATACGTTGACTCCTGAGTTCTCCCCTCATCCTCACTCTTTCATTAGATGGGAATGCAGTGGCCTAATGGTCCTTTTCAAGCCAGCCACAGCTGTCAAAACTAGTTCCACAAACTTACTAATGCCAGGAGAAAATCTCAAAGAAAGTTATATCATTAAATGACTCCACCGCTAAACAAGAACAGCCTGTAAGGCCTCGACAAACACCACAGTCAGATTAACGTGACTTAACTGAAAAAAATGTAACTCTTGACTGATGACTTAAACTTCAAAGACGGTTTCTCTTGTGGCATCATAGTAACCTAATACTTTCATGGCACGACTGCCCTGTATCTTCCACCCGGCTGCTGTATTTAAATAGACATATATGCCCTCATCATCCAGCCCCCATTTGCTTTGTGTGTTTTTATTGCCTCTACAGTGGAACAGCTGTCTCCATCCCTGTCCTCACTGCTTCGCTACCACCACCGTACCTTTCTCTATTCTTTTTGTTTGCTCTTCATTCCCCAGAGTCAACAGCATCAGCTCACATACTCCAGTTGTTACACAAGCCTTCAATCCTCCACCATAGTTTGTCCCCATAGAAGATAACACACAAGCAAATCAGACCGCTGCCCTCCCTTGTGTTTGCAATGTAAACATTGGCCGTTGTATCTGCAAAAAGGCTTTATTTCGATGTTGAGTGCTGTGAAAGCTGCGCTACACCAGCACCTGTTGCTAGCTTATCAGATAAACAAAGAATTAAAATCCTCCTGTATAGATTTGTGTTCTGTTCACACCATTTAAATCTGCAGGTGCACAGCAGTGTTAATAACATAAATCCCTTTTACACATTCAGTGCATGTTTCTAGATTAAAGGCACAATCTTTGAATTTATGTATTGCAGAACACATAATTTGTTAAAGTATATTAAATTTGTGATTGAATTGTCAAATCTCACTGTACTGACTGTACATGCTGTGCCTTTTGTGTCTGATCTCCCACCAGGACCTCAATGACAACAAAGAGAATAAGACTCCTGTCGTGCGCTTCTGTGCTGTGTCTGCCTTAGAGCACAGCCACAAAGCACCAATTACTGATGTCCAGTGGCTGCCGCCAACATTTGAGGTACACAGAGCTGAAGGCCAGAGGGGTTAGAAGGAGGAGAAACAAACTACGAATCTGACATTAAATAGTCAGAACACTGATCACCTAAAGAGTTAGTTGACATTTACCATTAGGAGTGCATTAGGTAGGTGCTAGAACATTCTTGTAATTAATATTTCATTTTGCCTATCGTGATTCGTAAAAGGTGTTTTGTGTGACTACACAGAAAAACATTCTTTAATGTTTTCATTATCTCAAGCCTCTTTTATAATATCTAAAGTACACACTGTGGCATAGTTTCCAACTCACTTAAGGCCACAAGAGTGAATTTTAATCATTCCCATCTAAGTCTCAAATTGATAATAAAACATTAAACACGTAAAGTATCTTATTGTTGTAATGATTTTTATATCTAGTTCTGGAATGTTAACAGAGATTTTATCTGGTTAAAAGCCACTTGAATGTAAATAAGATTAACAGGAGGTAAGGTAATAGTGGAAGTTGTAAGGGCAGAGAAAAGGCTATGAAGGTTATTAGGTAACATACTGAAGCATAATGATAGAATTTGCACAGTTCAACACGAAGGTATGGAAGGATGACACTGTGCCACTGCCACAAAATTTAGCTTATTTATATTAACATTTGTATAAAGATGTTTTTGTTCTCGTACTGACAAATGTTATGTTTTTTAAAATCTGCAGAACTGCTGCTCGCCTCATAGTGGCCCAGCATCTAACAATGTATTGACCTGAAGTGATATTTGCTGCAGTGACACTATGGTGTTTGGTCTGTAACCCAGCATTAAGTATTGCAATGATAACTGTAAAAGATAATGGTAGCAGCCATAGAAAAATACATTAACAATGAACTAAGGTCTCACACAAAGATTCACAACATTATCACAGTCCACAGAACCACAGAACCTAAGCATGTAGCTAAGTGTTTCTAAAATCTTGTTCTTCATGAAACAATGAATACATTATAATTCTGGTGTCCCACTGGTGTGTATGTCTTGTGTTTATATAGCCCGTTGTAATAAATCATGACAACCACTGGCACTCATCTGGATAAGGTTAATAAGGCAATCATCAAAGTGCACCCAAGCTTATTTTTCATTATTATCAGCTCTTTACTAAGCCTGACAGACATTTGTTGACTTTGCTACTCACTCTCTCTCATTAGGTGACCAGGACGGGCTTACCAGTGGAGAACAAATACAACATGTCTGCTCAGGTTGTCACCTGCTCCCCTGACTGGTAGGTCTTACAGAAAACACCTTGTTTTAAAATGGTAAATTTAATAAATGATTGCAGGTCAGATGACAGGTACCACTAGACTTAGTCTTTCTCTCTCTCTTTATTGCTCACTGCTTGAAGTTATTGGCAGCCCCCAACATTTAGATAAAGATACTGCTTTATACCTTTAGTTAGAGAATGACAAAGCCCACAGGTCTACAACAGAGTTTGTGTCAATCAATATTCACGTTGTTTGTGTTTAATTATCAACAAAAGGTATATATAATAATAATAATGTACATTTTTCATTTGTCTCCCTCTCCCTCTGAAGTGCTATAATGTTCTGGGATGTGCGTTCGACAAAACTGAGTCAGTCAGCGTCAGACAGGAAGCAGAATGTGGATCAGAAGACAACCTACAGTGTCCCCGACACTTTTAAACACCTGGACCGTTCATGGAAGCCTCTGTTCAGGGTACTGCGGGGTTCAAGAGTGCAATACAAAATGAATGTAGAGGGTTTTTTTTTCTGTTTTTCCCCAATCTAAAAGTTAACCTGTATGCACATGTAATGTAATAGTACACAGCAAACCAAATGGCCATTGTGGTCAGTAGACAAACATTACATCCACAAATACTGGCAGAAAATCATTCTACCTGTGAAAAGAAAATGAGATAAATGTTAACATATTTAAGAGTGATGATGAAGCCTCAACCACATTTATTTATTGGAACTATGTAGATGTAGGATTTTTTTTTCAAAAAATAACTATTATTTAGATTAGCTTTTCACTTCCCTCCTTTACATTTTCAGGAAAGCCAATCACATTTCTTCTAATATAACCAATTAAGCAATTAAATCAAATATTGAAAATGAACACACTTAAAAATCTTTCTGAGTGCAGGTTGTTTCATTTCACTGATCCCTGCAAAGTACAACAATTATACCACAATGTGAATGTGACATAATTTCTTACTTCATAAAAACTGTGTATGTGTATATCTATTTATGTACGGATTTCTATGTATTTAAAGCTGGCTTATTTTATGCATTTTAGTGTGCAGTTGCTTGCTCGCAGTCCTTATTTTTATTTCAAACAATAGTAGTCTCTGTCAGTATCTTCAAATGTCAAAACTTGTCTTCTTCTTGGTCACGTGTCAGGTTTCCCTGCCAAAGATTGATACCAGTGGAGAATACGCTCCTCTGAAATTCGGCCTGGAACATTACACCTGTACGGCTAATAATACAGCCGGGACCACAGGTGAGGGATGCTACCCTTCAGGCTGCCTTGGTTTGTTTGTTCCTGTCTGTTGCACTACCTCTCCCTTCTACAATCAGTCACACATATGACCGTTACTCAATTACAATTATTTGTGCAATACATTCTGTCAGGTGTTATTTTTTGGAAGCAAAGCATCACTTAAAAGTGGATTATATTCACTCACTCACTCAATCACCTTTAGAAAAAAAGGACAACACAGATGAGAGGAAAGCATATTCAGTGACGGTCAACACTTCATAAAATGACTGGATTCTGAATCGTTGTGCGATAAAAAAACGAGAAGGGCCAAACAATGAATATAACAAACATAAACATCCCATCACATCTAATAGTTTTTCAAAAGTCCGTGCATGGCTGCAAGTCTATATGAGCGGAGGGAGGGGTTTGGATTCTTTGGTCTGCTCTGGATGGTTGAGCACAGTGATCAGTGGGTTAGGGTTCACTCAGCCCTCAGGTACTCTCATTCTCTGTCTCCCTCTTCTCTCCTCTGGTTTCATAGCACTTTATTAAGTGATTCTTCCAAAACAAGGCCCTCATAGTTGCAGAACATTAGCCTCGCTGACTGTCAGCTCTTTGCAATATGCTGCTCAGGCTCCTTTAGGGCCAGAAGATGATCGTGTGTGTCCCGGCTGGTCAAGAAGAGACCTGTCTTTGTCTGGCTGAAGGTCTGCCTCTATAAACACAGCTTTGGTGGCTGCTGGTTATATAAATAATATGTTCACTAACTGAGGCAATAAATCTGTTGCAACCCTGGGGCAGTCTGTTATTAAGCTTTTAATTAATCCCTGTGTGATTAATACTTAGCCACTTCAGATGTTACTTCATAGTTATTGAGTCTACACCGTCTGCCTCTAAGCCCTATATTCAGCCAGTGTGTTCTTTGCCTTTTGTTATCTCTGATGCTGGAGTCACTGGCACTTACAGCAGTAACCACTGTAGGAAAGCTGCACCTTTACCCTACAGCAGTACCACATGATTTTTGTGAGGAAACCCCTCGTGGGGATTAAGCAACAGTTGAGCAGCAGTGCAGTGTGGTGAAAGTGAAACAATGTCTACATCTGTTGCTGTGCCATATCGTCTGTGTCACATCTTTACACACATCTTAACCGGGGGAAAGTGGATTTAGAAGATGTGTGATTTTGTAATCTGATCTGACCTTCAAGAGCTAATCTAACAGAGTGAAGCTGAGACTTGATTGGGAGTGGCCAGCTGATAAGAGGGTGTGAACGGATAGTACTGTACTGTCCCTGACAGACAGTTGGGCTTTTGTGATGGAAAAGGCTTCTTCCATCACTACCCATCCTTCCTATCTCACCCCTCTCACCCTTCTCCCTTACCGTCTCCCTTCTTGTTACAATCCTCACTCCTACCTCCACCTCTTTTCTTTCCTACTCCCCTCATATCCTCTCTTACCAACCCATTCACCTTGGATGTAACCCTCCCCACCTCCTTCTCTTTTGTCCTTCTGTTGTCTGGTTCATGGTCAGATTACACAGCAGGTTGCACTAATTCCACTGTTCAATCTCTCTTGTTTTCTTACTTTAAATATATGTTGATAATGTATCTTGTCTTTCTTTTCTGATAATTCACTTGTGTTTTGCCTATTGTTCAAGCCCTTATTGTGGTGTTTTTCCTTTGTCACCAGGCATTAGCCATTTATCTATTGCAAAACAACAAGTTATCTATGATCTCCCTAATGAAGGCCATGCTACCTCTCTTGGGCTACAAAAAGGTCCATAAATGTAAGAAAAAAAATAAAGAAAAGTGAAGTTGAACTTTTAACCTCACTTTCTACACTCTCCCCTGATAGAAGCTGCTAATGAAAATGATGACAGCTCAGAGGTCATCCCAAACTACAGCCAGCTCAGAGTGCCCTCAGCTCAAACACTCACTACTCTGGAAGATGTCAATACCAAACTCTTTATTGGAACAGAGGTAAACAAAACTATTAAACATGTGAAAAGGTATGCAGTTTTATTCCCATTTAACATGTTTCATAATGTGTATGTTTTTTATTGCCAGGTTGGGGAGATTCTTTACACCGACTGGAAACTGGTGAAGGACGACTCTGGACGGCTGCACAGTGAGTACTTTGGTTTACCATTATTAAAGCCAGTTTAAAGAAACAAAAGCTCATTAACTGTAAATTATGTATAATTGGCTTTCTTCAAAGGAGACCAGAATGTGGTTTGATATAGCAGTTTGATATTATCCACAATAGTAATTGTATCCTCAAAGTCTTGAGTCAAATAAAGCCATCGGCAATAATAGATGTAATTACTTAAAACAATTCTGCCAAGTTATTTGAATAGCAAGGACTACTGTAAGTCAGCTCTTGGTTTGGCAGCCATGCTGAATGTAATCACCATTAACATAGAGGACCCAGAGGTTTAATCATTCCTTGTATTGCATTGCCCTGTTGCTTCTGTAGGAGCAAATTACTGTCAAATATAATGTGTGCCTTCTGTTCCTGTCTCTTCTCTCTCTAAGGTGCCAAGCCCCTCCACTGTTTAAGCATCCATCACTGGCAGGTGAATACGGTACAGCGGTCGCCCTTCTTCAAAGACATTATTTTGACAACAGGAAGCTGGAACTTTGCCATCTGGAAGGAGGGAGTCATGGTAACAACACCTATCACTTTAATTACCATAGCAGACAATGCAACCAGTCAAAATCACACCCTCATACTCCTTTGAATTAGAATGAAAATAAAATAAACACCAAAGAATAAAGATATCCTAGACTTTTAACATAATCAATACCACACAACAATATAAAATGCATAATATATAACATATACCAGACTAGATTTGTTGCATTTTATATCCATTGACTCTGTTTGATGTCTTGTACTACGACATCCAGGACGGGCCCATCATCGTGTCACCAAACTCTGAGCAGGTGTGCACCGTGGGATGCTGGTCCCTGTCCCGACCAGCTATTTTCTTCATCGGGAAAGTGGATGGCAGCATTGAGGTGTGGAACCTGCTGGAAAAGACCATTGAACCTGCGCAGGTCCACGCACACATTACCAATGCAAAGATTACCTGCATCAAACCCTGGACAGCCTCCTGTGAGTTATAGGCCTCTTTGGTGCACAACGCAGTAGTTAGCATACATGTATGTGTTGCTCCCTTAAAAATGCAAACTTTGGTTGTTCCTGCACAAAGGTTTGCCTAAAGGAGAAATAAATGGAAGTAAGCCTGTGACCTAGTTTAGGCATTACTCTTGAGTGTTCTGCTACAAACCCACAAGATAAATCAATCAAACTTTATTTGTATAGCCTCTTTAATAAAGGTTATGGCCATTCAAAGTGCTTTACAGATGACAAGCTGATAATAACTGAAAACAGTGACACAATTTGAGACTAAAGTAATGTAATAATAAAACAAATAAATACATATAATGCATATTTAAACAATCATAATAATACATAATATAAGAATACATAAACCAACAATACAATAAATACAGGACAAAAAATGGTGTAAAACAATTTAAAACATTATTAGAATTTAAAAAAATATTAAATAAATAATGGCCATAAAACATTATACTATACTCTCTGGTGCATACATGAAAACATTTTTTTTGTACATACAGCCAAGCAGCACTTCCTTGCTGTGACTGATGACCTTGGAATGCTCCGTGTTTTCGAAATCCCGAAGTCACTCTACGTTCCCTCCAGGAGTGAGGTAAGACAGCCCAACAACCCCACTTTAAAGAAGGTTATGAGTGGTCTATTTGCTTATTATTTTGCAAAAATAAATAATAATTTACTCTTGATCAAGGTTATAAATTATGCAACATATCCAACACTGCAGCATGCCAACACAAGTTTAGTTTTAGCTTTATCTTTGCTGCTTTATTACATTGATATTAAGCTATTTTAAGGAAATCTAGTAACAGGCAGGCTGGTTCAGGGGTACCAAACCTCCAGCGTTGTCTCAGTATTTTTGATTATGGGCTTTTGTGTTATAAGTCATGAGCTTGTTTAATAGAAGCCTTCTAACAAGTGCCTTTGTCTTTGTCTGTGTGCAGAATTTGATTGTAAAGAAATACTTTGAGGTTGAGGAAGAGAGGTTGAAGGATCTTTTGAAAAATGAGGAACTGTGGGAAAAACAGAAGAAGGAAGCTGAAGAACTCAAGAAAAAGATGGTGAGCTGTTGAGTCTGACTATAGAAAGAATGAAGCTACCAACCATCAATATTTGCCCTTGAAGTGGCCTTGAATGAGACCTTGTGTCTTCTGCTACACTCTAACCTCACTTACAGCCACTTGTTTTACCGAACAGTCTGAATGAACAGTGATACCAACAAATGTTTTTTATTGTCCCACCTAAAAGTGTGTACACCAGTTCAAAGTTGGTGATGGAAAGGTGTAGTAGGTCATCCCTCTCTCTCTTTCTCCTCTGTTTCAGTCTCTCTTATTTCACTCTCTCTCCCCTCATGTTTAATTCAGTCGGATTGTTATTTGATCCTCGGCACTGGGAAAAGTGTAGTTATTTACAGCTATACTATAGAAGCTAAATCTTTTATTGGCTATAAATTCTAATCTAAATGCAGATTGAGTTTAGCTTTGTTGCAGTTATCTCCAAGTTAGTAGGTGTGTTTGTGGATATTTTCGTCTTTCTCCTCCAGTCAGCCATAAGTTTGTCACAAATTCTGTTATGTTCATTTCCAGACTTTCTGGTCCCATGATGAGGACAAGATGACTCAGAAATATATTACAAACAAAACTGTATGATATTGTTTTTCTGCACTGTCAGTGGGAATGCTTGTGATTGTGTAGGTGGGCATATGCATAATTGTGTCTCTTATGGTCATGAATGCAATGAAATTGATTACAGAAAAATGATCCTTTAACTAACCTTTCTTTATAAATACTTTTGCCAGTATCTAATTTGTACTTTTCTTAACTCAGCAAATGTATAACGTCCAAAGGAGAAGTGGAGGAATTTGCTCAAACTGATTATAACAAATTTATATGGGAACATTTCAATTATGAGACCAAACTTGTCTTCCATTTAAGTGTTCTGTCATCCATTCCTTAAGCCACAAAATATTTCTGCATACGTAGAAGATTTCCCCTTCTTTTAGGAATGCTGGATATGACCTTAACATTTCTGCTTCAAATAGAAGAAGTTATCAGATCTTTGGTGAAGTTAGAGAAGTCTTAAAATGCCTTGTTATTTGTTACATATTGTTCATGACTTTAATTCTTCCCTGGTGTTTTACTCCAGGATCCTGACAAGACATTCAAATCCCTTGTGGAGGATGAAGAGGAGAACAAAAATCACCGGATGCTGGAAGAAAACGTCCTGAAGGACATGGGCCTGTGGAAAGATACTGCTGACACACAACATGCCTGAATCACACACATTCACACACACACACGCACATCTGCACAAATTGCATTTTATATGCATTTTTTTCTATTTATTTATACATTTGATTAACTTTTTTCTTAAATAACACTATATTTTGACATCATTCATTTGGAATTTGTTTGTATCTTTGTTGTAGTATTCACAATATTTTTCATTACTACTAATGTCTGAAAGTATTATTTTGTATTGAAATATGATCTATTTGTGAAACTATTTATGATTCTTCAATCGACATTCAGAATTTTTTTTTTGTTGGTGCTTCGGAGTCAAACATTGATTGTTTTCATCCTTCCCCCATCTGAGATCTAGTTACAGGGTAATGCCATCCATTTGCCCCCTCGTCCCCACTGCTACCTGACGATACGGTCTGGAAAACCTCAAGGATCTGACCTTGGCAGGAAGTTATTTTACGGCTCTTTTATTTCATTTTACTCCTATAGTACATAAATCAATGTTGTATTGCTCATCTTGTGTGTTGATAAAGACATTTTTTATTAAAAGTCACAGTCCTCCCTCTGGCACTGAGAGTTATTACACAAACACTGTAGCTGCATGGTATATATATGTAGGTAGCTTGGACTGTGTAATGTGGAAGGACTCATTTATAGTGACAAAAGAAGTCTTTCAGATCATTGTTTTTTTGTTTTTACGCCCGACAACTTTCTTTTACTGTTTTTGTTCAGTCTCACCTCATCCATAACACACACCTCATGCTTTCAGCCACAGCAGCCAGCTGTTTTAAGCAAGAAAGCTCAAAAACCTACTGTACACTACTTGCTCAGCACCAAAGGACAGAGTCGGTGGAGACGGTGGAAACAGAGTTAGAAGTAAATATTCGCCAGGTGGCCACAATCAGACTCTAAAGTAACTCTAAACTCTTTTTAGCTAAGTTGTTCAGCAAAACATGTTAAGGTAATGATTATTTATGTCAGTGTTGGATGAACAGCTTGTTCTGCTGTCCATCACCTGCCAATAGCTGCTGACTAGCTGCTCTCCTATCACCCGTGAGGGCTGCACCGGAATGAGTGGCCTTGAAACGTTGTCAACAGGAACAAGGGAGCAGTTTACTGTTCTTACAAATAAGTAGTCCTGCAGTTAAAAAAAAGTTTAGTGTCAATTTCGGTTTCAGATTTTCCTAAGTGAGACATTTCTGAGAATGTTGTTTCTTTCTCTGCGTGGAGTACCTCTCCTGCTCTCTGGACTGCGTTAGTTTCGCTCTTTCATGGGGATAAAGTAAGGACGCCTCAAAGTGCGGGGTCCATCTCAGGTCAAGAGCAGCCCAGAAAACCCATAGTCACAATCTGACAGCCGGTATCCTGACAGGAAAAAAGCTGTAGGGACAGAGGAAGGTGGGGGTCGCTGCATAATATAGGGCAGCTGTCTTCTGGCAGGTTTTTCACATTGTGTCCAAGGTGGCTTAAAAGGAAAGAAAGAGGATTGAGAGAACAGATTGAACAAGTTCAATACAAATGGTTGAACGCCGGGTGAGAGGGGGAAGGAGAGAGTGAGAAAGAAGAAAAAGAAGACGGCAAGAGATGGAAAACAGAGTTGATTTCCCTCAAAAGCAGTGAGCTGTGGACGCCTTCACTCTGGCCATGACTCATTCATGTGGATGGTCCTGTCACGGAGAGGAGGGGATGGAGGAGGGTGAAAATTGGGCTGATGTGAGGGTGCACAGAGGCAGGCGTCCATATGGCCCCTGAGGCACCGACAAGGCCGGGTGACAAAAGGGGCCTCCGCTCTGCAGTCGTCCCCTCAAACCTCTCTGGGAATTCTGTTTTGCAGTCCCTCCCTCTTCTGCGGAGCCTCTCACTTTCTCACAGGCCAGCTCAGGAATGTGTACACACACACACACACACACACACACACACACACACACACACACACACACACACACACACACACACACACACACACACACACACACACACACACACACACACACACACACACACACACACACACACACAGGGAGTGTCCTCACCTTCGCTGGTTAGTTATTATTGTAATGGCTGATGCATAGAATGTCGTGCAATTGAGTAAGCTTGCATGCAACTTAAATACCTGTGGCATTTGAAGTTCCACGTACTAATGCAGAGACGTTTGCAGGTTAAGCTCTGCTGCTTAGCACTCACACTTCTTTAATGTTTTGGACAATGGGCAACAACACAGCCATAAACCCAGTGACCCCCCCAGCAATGAAGGGTATTCATGATGATGTCAGATTTTCCTCAGTTGATTTCTTCATCTAAGTCCAAAACGATTACCTAAACACAAAAATAAATCTTTAACTAAGGGGGGTGTCCATATGGGATGGATGGCCAGCCGTCCAATTTTTATCACCAGTTCTTCAAGGTTTTCAAGCCAAATCCTGGGAAACAATGTGAGCAGATGCTGGGCAGGAGGGGCTCTAAATCTGGCCTGGCGAAGTAAGCCATTGCCTTGGCATTGTTCTGGCTGGCCTCTTAGCTGCTCCTGCTGGGGGGGTGTAAGGTGGGATGGGGTGGAGCGAGGCCATGCTGCCTAAATCTCCCGACAAGGGGGCACCCTGCACATTTCACACACAGTCATCCCAGTTTGACCCCAGCTGCAGTCGGAGAAATTCAAGTCACACAAACACACAACGTCACAGGTCCTGCAGGAGAAGGAACAGGTGGTTGCCTGTGGGAAAAGTTATTGTTCAGACATGTTTCTAATTATTCTCTTGTCCATCAGAACAGCACATTTGAATGTGGTTAAAAAAAAACTTTCATCAGCAACGTACTTTAACCTCAAAGCAGCCGCTGAGTTTCTAAAATGATTTCCAGTTAAATAGTCAGGATATGTTTCATGGCTGCAAACCGTAAAAGCTGTTATTCTTTAAAACCTCTGAGAGGCTGTTGGTAGGTTTCATTAGTTGACCCTTGACCTCATAAGAGATCAGGTGACCAGGGCACTGCTGTGGAATGTTCCCTCTTGACTCCTTTTCATTTTCTAATTTCAAAGCTCTCAACAGATTGGATTCTTGTCATTTTTACCAGCCCCAACCCAACAAACTGTGTGTGTGTGTGTGTGTGTGTGTGTGTGTGTGTGTGTGTGTGTGTGTGTGTGTGTGTGTGTGTGTGTGTGTGTGTGTGTGTGTGTGTGTGTGTGTATGAGAGAAAGCTTGTGGACATAAATATGTTATCTGTGTAGTCAATAATTGAAAATAAACTTGACTCAACATTAACCATCTTTTTTTCTAGAGGTACAATATTTGACCTTTTTTTTTTATGTTTATCAACAATAATATAGTATTGCATTCTTACTAATCTTTTCAATCTTAGCACTTTTAATCATTATTATACTGCCCTTTTTACATGTTCTTTTGTAAAGCACCTAAGTTATTCTGAGTATTTACTTCCTCCCAGACAGGAGAGTTCCTCCAACTGTGGCTCTTTAAAATTATATCCACTGATGAAAACAATGAGATGTGCGTGAAAGCTCAAAACAAAAGTTAGCTTTTTGTACTAAACTGTATTTTATATTATGTGTGCTTTTTCAAAAGATTGTTTCTTTACATAGAAAGCAAAATGTACTGTTTCCAAGGTAAAGAAAAAAATAAAATAATAATATAGTATTGCATTCTTACTAATCTTTTCAATCTTAGCACTTTTAATCATTATTATACTGCCCTTGTTTACATGTTCTTTTGTAAAGCACCTAAGTTATTCTGAGTATTTACTTCCTCCCAGACAGGAGAGTTTCACTCAAGCATGCTGTGCCGAGCAGCATGAAGTACTGAGGCTCTGCCGCTTGATCTTCTTCAAAAGAAGGCACATCAGTGAGGAAATATTCACAATATTTCTACCAGAGGATTTCAGGTTCAGGTGCACATTGAGAAGTTTTTCATGCAGAATCTTGGCATAAACCCAGACCAGGATGGTTCCTTCAGAGTGAGATCTGTCATCTATACTATCAGTCCATCAGAGCAAACACATGGAAAAACCTCAAGGCCTTCCTATGGAAACTTCAATGTCTTTTTTTAACATTCTGTCATCAGTGATAACAACAGACATACTGACAGTGATTGAAAGCTACTGTAACATAAGTTTGCTTCTATCAAATTAAGTTTATGGTTTGCAGGATGCTCCCGAAATAAAATTGTTGTGACTTTTGAGAGGGAATTTTTGGGGGGAATTTTTGCTTGAAGGTATAGTTCCACTTATTGGAAAGTCTGCTTATTTGCTTTCTTGCAAGAAAATCAATAACACTCGCTTATCTGTGTTGGATATGAAGCTACCACCAGCAGCATGTTAGCTTATGTTAGCCCAGAGACTAGAAACAGGTAACCGAGTGGGAAGTAATCCGAGACATAATCCCATAATCCCTGTCCTTGTCATTTTTACACTTCAGATTTTGTATGGTTTATATATATAAAGCGTAAATGAATGACTGTCAGATATGCTAGGAAGTGAATATTGACCGCTTTAAACGGAGCCAGGCTAGCTTTTTCCTCCTGTTGGCAGTCTTTGTGCTAAACTATGCAAACTGGCTGCTGGCCTTAGCTTTATATTCATTTTACAGACATAAGAGCGGACATTGATCTTCTCATCTAACTCTCATCAAGAATCCAAATCCTTAAACATGGTACCCCTAAATGTGGAACTATTCCTTTTAGAAAAGAGACTGTCCTAGCTAGTATTCATCATCAAGGAGACTCCTCAAGCAGCAGGCAAACTAAGTTTTACTGCTGACAGCTGAAGAGTGTTCTGCTGACAGGAGGCAGGCGATAGCATACACTAAAATACCAACTGTGTCACTCCACTTCCCCTGCAGAGAACAAAGTTATCAGCGTGCCTTATTTCAGCATGATGTTACAGGCTGGTTGGAGGATGAATCACTACAAAAGGTGCGCCACCTGCAAGTTTATCAAACCACGGAGGCCCAAATCTTCTCATTGAGCCCGACCACAGCTGCTGTCAAGGCTTCTTTTCAGTCTCACCTTTCACATTTTTCTCTCCTATCAAGCGGAGCAAACCCTCAACCTCATCCTGTCCTCACGCTGAAAGGAGATTGCTCTCGTCTGGAGGAGCAGGAGGGGGAGAGGTGATGAGCAGCTTACCTCTTGGAGGGATTAGCCTTATTAAAATGAAATAGTCTAGTCCTGACTGACAGAGCAATGGAGGTGGAGGAGGGAAGGAGCAGGGAGGACGGAGGAGAGGGCCTACGTTGTGTGAGGCCCGGCCCCCTGAGGATCTGAAGCACCGCTCCTCTGTGTTCTCCTTCCCTCCATTCTTCACTTTCACCTCTGGCTCTCTCCTCATCTTCTCCCCCCTTCCCTCTGGTCCGCTCTCTCATCATCACCGCGGTCCAGAACAGGCGGATCTGTCAGCGGTGCGTCAAGAGATCTGCCCCGAGGCCCTCAGATGAGCTGCCAAGCACAGGGGCCGGACCGTAGGGGAACAAAAGACCACCCCCAAAAAAAACACATCAGAAAGGCTAGGACCTTGGTAAAATGTGTTTAATAGCCCTCCTATTGAAGGGCACTGCATGTATGGAATGTGTGCCCAGGATCACAGGTTCCCAGCAATTACCCAGGCTTAGCTCGCCTATGTTCATAAGGAGTGAATGGGTAGTACGTGTAGGAGAACATTAACCGGCTCGAGCCTCTCAGAACACGTCCAATGAAAGATGTACAAAAGGATTCAATGTGCTGAATATGACTTTGTAATTTGTACCTAATGACATGCACACTATGGTAATCCTTGTTATGCAAGTAAAGCCATGTTGAATCAGAAGACCAGAGTGCAAAGCATGTTTGTGTCATGTGTGGGGACTCATTGAGACACAATAAGAGTCTCATGTTGTCTTCCTCTGGAGACAACAAAGAAAGTGTTCAACGCCCGAAAAACAAGGGTTTTAAATCTTGAATAACAACCTGCAACAATCTCATCTTTTTCTTATTTCTAATTAATATCATTGAAACTCTTGTCCAAAAAAAATTTCACAGCTTCCCAACTGCTTCCACTAAAGACTAAAAAGTCCAACTGCTCTTTCTACCCATTATTGGAAGTGTGCTTAGCTCTGCAGGTAGATGTATTAGGGTAGTAGAAAATGCAGGTATATTTCATTGGGTATATTAGTAGTCTTTTGTCAGCAGAAATATGAATCACAGTTTTTCTATTTGAAAGAAATGAGCTAGGAAGTCAAAGCCTCTTCTGACTCCACCATTGTCATAGGATCATTGTCAACATAATTTACAAACAATCTTACTCTTGAGACTTATAGGAGATCAACGAACAGCAAAGGCCAATCAGGAGGAAGGTGGTGAAAGGCAGAAGGTGTTTTCAATCGACTGATCAACTAATGCGGCCCAAAGGCCTACCAGTGAATCTGAAGAAATACATAGACAACACATGTAAATGCTACCACACACATGCATGTCGTTTTTTCAAATCATGAATATATTCTTTTACACTTTGTCATCTCCTGGATATTAAATAAATGGATAGTGTATTTCTTATCTGAAAAGCCCTTTTGTTTTGTGTGAGTGTTGCTTTGAGACTGTTCACCTTGGCCACACACACCTGACACCACTTAATGGTAAACTTGGAGCTGAGAGGGAAATATTTCCACTTTGCTACTTGAATATTTCTGTGGGAAACACAGTAAGGTTCATACAAAGCACAGTGTAGAAATGCTGTTTGAAGTTGTTGTTTCCTTAGGGTGTGATTCCTGCAGCAGCATGTTGCTTGTAATTCAATCAAATAAATCTGGATACATCAGTTATGTTAGTTTTATATGACCAGCTGCTTAACTTTGAAGCCACGTGGACTTTAAATTTCTGCTATGGTGTCTCATCTTGGCTAACACTACTCTATACTGACGAAAAAGGAAACAAAGACAGTGTGTTTTTGTGGTTTGCTGGTTGACTTGCAGATGTGATACTGACTCAAAGAAGGTCAGCAGATATTAAGGGAACAGGGGGGCTTGTATGGAGAAGGGGAGAAAAGGTCTGGTTTCACATGCAGGTGGCTGTCAAGGATGTTTACCTGAAGAAACCCATATCTCTTGTCGCTCCCGGATTAGAAATGAACAAAAGTTTAGTTCAGTTCATTTCAGACAGACGGCCTGATATCAAGTAGCTACCCTGATTATCCAAACAGGCTCCACTGTTATTATGTCTACCTCTGTTTTCATATGGGATTTCACTCTTGCTTTTATTAGGCCCAAAAGAAGCACTTTTAAAATAGGCAACGGGGTTTTTTTTTGGGTTTTTTTCAGATGTTTAAAGTTGGAATTCAAAATGTAAGAAATAAATATTACATTTTTTTTTATCCTTTTTCATCATCAAAAGACCCAAAGTACGTGTTTACTGACAGGGACATTATGCTCTGTGTTTAAAATTATATACATTTAAAACAGTCACTTAAATATTTGGCTCCATCTCCACAAAATTCCTGTCTGAATGTTTATGAGGGTTTAATGGTGGTAGATGTTTTTTCTTGACTTCAGTGGGGATATAAAACAGGGCTTCAGGGTGCAGACAGGTATGTGTACATTCTGTACCCTAGAGCTTTCTCATACCTGTTCAAGGCAGTCATAAAAATGTGATATGAACCTACAGTAGTGACATCAAACAAGGCTGAAATCCATTTAGTGCTGAAAGGCCCATGGCTGCTCTGACTTCTCATGCTAGCTGCCAGAGATATGTATCACCTCAGCTGGAGCCGCTTGGGTTCTCATTTTGGAATTATACTTTAAATTACATTTTCTGTTTTAGCACATTGCTTCGGAGCCCACCTGCGGTACCGAAAGTTCTAAGTTTAGGTTAATTATATCACAAGTGCTTCTGGTCATGTTGTTGTTGTTTTTCCTTGGAGCCACAGTGAAAGTGCAGCCTTCACTGGACGGCTAAATGCAGCTGCATCCTGGGAATGTCCCTGAAGCTGGAAGTTGTTCTGGGAGATTCCCACAAGCCAACAAGGGCAATTCCCCGACTTATTTATCTGGTCTTTGCTGAGGCTGGGTTACAATGCTCCCACAGCAAAAGAGATGAATCTGAAAAAAATAATAATAGAGTCCAGTTTCCTGAAGTTAAGGTCAGAATTTCCAGCTGGTTTTCAATAAAACAAAGTTTGTGGTTAGAGTGGTTTGAGTAAATGTGGCTGCTGTCATGATGTTGAATCATTTAAACAAGAGTGATAGGATTCCTGGGCCACACGTAGAATTCCACTTTGATTTTTTAATTATAAAACATTGTCAGAAGTTTTTTACAAATGATTTCAGGCTTGTCTTTGTTTGTGGGAGTGAAATGTGAGATGTTAACTGTGCACTAAAATGTACTATTCTGACTGTGCAAACCACAGTGTTTTAGGATTTATGAGCACAGAAATGTTTTTGCTTTGTTTACATTGCTGCATAATCAGATCTGTGAAATACTCTTCCAGTTTAAGCAAAGATTAAGGTCAAATTATTGCTTAATTTGGGGTAATTCTGGTCAGTCAAGGTCATATTGCAATGACTGTTTGGTGGAAAATTTACTATTATACTATTATGTAGTAAAAATTAGCAAATGTCACAGAGATGAAAGCTAAATTACATTCTTTGCATATTATAGCTGAATCCAAAGGTGGAATTTGTATCTCTCCCAAAAAAAAGTCAGTCCATATTTAAATGTAAAATAATATACTTTATTATGATCATACATTTCTCAGGATCAATACAAAGCACTGTTGTGTTTTGTTTAGTGATGCTTTCCACGTGACATTTTCTCTCCAAAGGACAAAGAGGACAAGACAGAAAAAATAACCATCCAAGATGTAACACACATAATGCTGATATATTCTGTGAAAAAAAGATGAGAAGTTGCGAGCTGAGAGGATACTACAACACACAGGAAGAGTACCTAATGTGTTGCCATGCAAAGGAAAAACTAGTTTATTTTTTTGAGCATCACTCAGAGTTCAACTCAGATTCAATCTTTGAAGTGTTTGCAAGCAGAATGCAGCATCTTTGAAAAGAAAAGTAGTCCTAATGAGATCAAACTGCAGGTGATGCTCTCCCACATTGGTTTCTATACTGTTAATGAGGCCATGGCTGTTTTTTTGTTGCCAGTACAGACAGATGGTTTGAAAGGAACCCTGCTGAAACCCATTTTTACCAGACCCGCCCATACTGACAGCAGCAGCTACAGCTTCACCACTATGAAGCAGCAGGACTGTGAACAGACATCATGCTGAGGGCTGGGATGTGGAACAACAGTGAAAAATAAAATGGAAAATGTATAAATACAAATGCAAACCCTACATTAACAGTCCATCTTCTCTTCAAGCCCAATCTAATGTCTCTTTCTTAAAACAAGTGTTCAATTCTGCATCCGGGTTTCACAATTGAAACTGTCTGCCATTGTCAATAGTTGTTTTAAGAAAAAAAAAATGAAAGAAGACTGTAGATAACAATTTGAGATGCAATTTCTTTTTATAGAGGAAATAAATGGCCATATTTTAAGATAATGCTGAATATACTGTATAATATGGAAGTGTCACAAATCACATCACAGTCAGCATTTAAGTCCTCTGGAGAAAAGCTTGACCAGTGCAGTCATCTGTGTATTGGAGGAACAGGGTGACGAACAAACGAGCATACATTACAAAATAAGTCTTTTTACACATAAATATCAAATACAAAGGCAGATGAGAAAGAGCCTTGTTTATGTCAGTAAAGCTTTTGACCATGCAACGTTCAGTACCTTAAAAAACAAACAAAAAAACACACCAATAATCATCATGAACACACAGCTTAGTCCACCACAGACACAAAACAATGTCAAATATATACACATTACGATAAAAATATCACTTTTTTCTGCAAGAGCACGATTTTATCATATATTTTACAGCTAAAGTTGTACCATTAGTCCAGCACATTAAGATGTGTACAGGTAGCTTGAAGGGAGTAAAAGCGACTATTTCTACAACACTACGAGGTCATCAGAAGTATTTAAATACGCCATTGAAATAGAAGCTGTAAAAAATAATATACTCCGAATACATTTATATAATTATATACATATACAGGTTAAATACTGATCATTCTGAATCCCTGGATTGCTAATAACGTACTTTGTCGATTTAGGCAGCTAGCTAAGTCGGTCTAACTGAAGCCCTCTGCTGACAGTTTCCACTGCTGCTCTGAAGTTGTGCTTCACATTTCGTCTGTGTGTAATTCACTGTTTTTGCCAAAAAGATGGGAGAAGCATAAAGTCTACTGGTTGGTGGTATTGAAAGGAATAATTCCACATATTGAGAAATATAGCTTATTAGCTTTTTCTGCAGAGAGGTAGAAGATTGATAAATTAGCTAATCTAAGCATAGTTTAAAGACCCTGTGCAAACACAGGGGTTAAACAAGAATGGGTTGTTGTTTCCCCTGCATTCAGTCTTTCCGCTAAATTTGGACTATTTATTATGTTATGCCTAAAGTAAATATGCCACATGAAACACTTTTCTCTGTTTTAGTTGCCTGCTTAAGATCAAATACATCTCTACTGTTCAGAGATAAGAGTTTTATTGTATGCCTGTACATGTGTGTCTAAACGTCTTGTACAATGCACAACGTAAATACATTTTAAGGCATATCATATTCTGATTTATTTTTAATAGGAGGTTTCAGTGGCGGCTGCTTCTCCCTTAACTCAGTCCACAGTTTATTTTACGGCATGAACTATAATGACAATCTACACTACTGCCTGCCTTATAAGTGCATCATTGTTGTACAACAATTAGTGTTTCATACCTCAATAGAAAAGCTCTCTGCTGCCTTAAAAAAAGGAAATCCACCCTCAAACAGAATGTACACTGGTTCCTCCTGTTATCTTGGTTTGTTTACATGCTTGAAAATAGACGGTAGAATCAACAAACTCAGAGATTTCCCATTCAGCTTTAAAGACAAATTTTCTGGTCAATAACAGCAGGGTTTTAATAAAACAGTGGAACATTTTTCATCCACTGCCAAAAGTGATAGAGGCCCCGTCTATGACTGGAGAACCATCATGGTTTTGTTTCCTCTGAACGTTCTTTATTAATCTAATAACCTAATGACGAACTTTTCTAGGAAATTCAATTCTTAATTGAAGGCCAAATGTATCCCAGATTTCTTTTCCTACCACTGCTTATTTGTGGGAGTGCCCAATGTTCAAAAGCTGCTTCAGAAGCCCGCCAACAAAATACTTATAGGGGAAACTCTGGAAGCACTGGGATGTTTTAGTATGAAAATGGTCAATTTTAAATAAAGTATATAAGCAATGTCAACCTACAAATGTTGGCATCAATATCACCGATTAAAAGATTGCGTGAGTAAATCTCCATAGTACCATGTGTGGATTTGTACCTGCTAAAAAACACAATACATCGCATTCTATGTAAAAACATATCTTCATAACATCACAGAGGTTATCCTGTTGGTTGTCAACACTGTATCAAGATCACACGAGGGAATGCATTTTATTTCAGGGTGGATTTTCCTCTTGACGTTCCACCTTCACACAATTAAGGCACCGTTTAAACCCCTGAGGGGTCAATGGGTTCTTCTAATAAGAAGAGAAGCGACAATTACAACATGGAACACAGAACGGGACTGAAACAAACATACAACATGAAGTGAAACAGTTGGCAAAAATAAAAATAAAACAAAAACATTACGGAATGTCTATGGGTAAGTTACAAACGCCAGAAGTGCCCCGTTGCATTTCTTCTCACCTCAACCTTTAGGTTTTTAACAGAAGCACTGTGCCACCATCACAGGATCTCCATGGAAACACTGTAGCTGTATCCTCGAGCACCTTGAACGGTAAAGAAGGTCTTCTCCCAACCCCATCAGTCTTTACGAGTGTGTGAGTGGATATGTGTGTCACTGTAGTAGGAGTCAGTATCCGACGTTGAGCTTGTTCTTGTTGAGCTCTCTCTCAAGGTTTCCTATCAGAGTGTCGATGCTCTCCTGCAGGTCTCTGAGGTTGACCCTGTTGCTCAGCACGGGGCTGATGTCCTGGATCTTCATGTAAGCCTGGTAGGTGTGCTCTTTGGGCAGACAGGGAGGCAGGATGTGGTCGCACATCCTCTCCTCCTTCTTGTCCTCTAATGTCTGCCCATTGACGGAACTATCACTCTCTACTGGCTTCTCCTCCTCCTCTTCTTCTTCCTCCTCCTTTTCCTCATCCTTCACCACCTCCTCTCTCTGAGGCTCCTCCTGCACGGCAGGATCAGATTCATGGCTTGTGACAATCTGCCCTTTATCTTTCTCTGCGTCCTCAGGGTTCTCCTGCAACTCCTCAGCTTCCTCCGTGTCCTCGGAGGGCACGTCATCATAGTCCGCCTCCTCTATGTTGGGAGGCGGCAGAATTTCACAAGGGAAGTAGCTCTCGCCGCATCGGCTCCAGTCGCCAGCGTAGCGGTTGCTGGGGCTGTCCAAGCGCCCCGGTTTGGGCCGCAGAACACCCGCCATCTCCGCTTCAGAGAGGTTCAGGACCTGGGGGCGCTCTTTTCTCCGCCGTATGGGAGGAGCTGACAGCAGGTCAGGTGAAGCCAGAGCCAAACGGTCTGCAGGGTCTCGGGAGGAGGACCGGCCATGTGGGTCCACAACTGAAGGAGCAGCAAGGAAGAGAGACAAAAGACAGGCAGTGTTAATTCAATGTATTGAGGCCATTTGAACTAATATCCTATAAAGGAACGGTTCTACATTTTGGGAATTACACTTATTTGATTTTATGCCAAGAATTCGATTAGAAGATCAAAATTCAGCCAGCAGCTGGTTAGCTTAGCTTATCTTAGCATGAGGACTGGAGACATTGGGGAACAGCAAGAGGTGCTAGTCAGCTTTTATTTACCTTTGGAAAGAATATTTCCCAAAATGAAGAAATATTTGTTAAAAGGGTTAATTTACCCAAATAACAAAAAGGAAAAATATAACATTTTATCATAGACCCTTCGTGATGTCTAGCCAAAAGCAAAACTATCAGCAGAGCAAGATATCACTAAGAGTAAGTGACAAAATAATATTTTTGTAATTAGTGTGATCTTTTGACCTTTCGAGTCCCCCTTCGTAACTTCATGGTCAAAATGACATTTAAAAAACA
Source organism: Anoplopoma fimbria (assembly GCF_027596085.1). Lineage (NCBI taxonomy): Eukaryota > Metazoa > Chordata > Actinopteri > Perciformes > Anoplopomatidae > Anoplopoma > Anoplopoma fimbria. The sequence continues at coordinate 10,357,286 of NC_072456.1, forward strand.
TGCCTTGAAAACCAAGTCTTTTTTGTAAAATAACCACAGGTTTATTATCTGGGAAACAAAGTTGTGAACAAGCCATGCCGTGCTCAAAGTCAGACAAACACATGCTGAAGTCACACCACCACACTCTGTGACTATGATGCCATCCTCCTGTGCTATTTGTTATCAACTGTTGACTAAACCAAACTTAAAAATTAACTAAACTGAAACCCTGTTTGGACATTATGAAAGAATCATCTGACTGTGCCACGAAAGGGAACAGCGAGCACTCCACCACAACCAGCACAGTCCGGTTACCTGTCTGTCTTTATCTCTGTGTACCTACACTTGTTGACACCGCTAGCTCTCCCTTACTGGATTGAAAGGAACAAAAAAACAAAAAAAGTGTTAAGAGTTATGGCTGTAAGGCATGTACAAAATCTTCAACACAAAATACTGAGTTGTATTTTGTCTAGAGGTGTATGAAAAAGGTTTAAATTATTATCTTTACAAAAAAAATGACTTGTGAACCATGTTGACTGTATTTCACTCATCAGGAGGTTTCTGGTACAGTAGTGTTTATGTGCAGTGGTTGCATGCCTTGCAACTCTCCTGAGGCTAAAGACTCAAGCAATTATCACCTAAAACAAACAGAAATTATCCTCCTTTAAGAAACAACCTGTTATTTTATTTCAGACATGATTCACTGTTGACATGTTTTAAGTTATTAGCTGTCAGCTGAAAAAATGAAGGCACGAATCAGACAAAAATACTGCTCCTTGTGCTAAAAAAGGCAAAATGTACTAATACTAATACAAACAAATTCACACACACACACACACACACGTACACACACAGACATTCTCTCTAACCATCTGCTCACATCTACTCGCACATACAGTTGGCAATCTACATAATTCACACCGAACACACAACACCCCCTCAGCCTCTTCAACACACCTCATGATCTCTCAGACTACCTGTAAATAGCGTCACTAGTGTCAGATGTCCTTGCATTTGAGGCTGGCGCAACAATGCCTTGGGGGGTCGGGTATGTGTGTGTGACAGGCGTGAAGAGGCGGCTGAAAAAATCCCATAATGATTGTGAAATGTTAGGGTGAAGCTTCAGGGGCTGAGGGCTAAGGTTAAGCCTGGAATGCCTTTAATTATAGTCCAGGCGTCCTACGCTCTGAGCTGGGAGAAGCAGACAGAGTGGAGATGTTACTGAGGCGGTAAACAAAGGCTTGAACCTGGACTGAAAGGGTTGTCAAGGTTATTACAGGTCATTATGGGCACTGACTGCGTGACATCAGCTGCAGACAGGAGCGCAGAAGAAGTCCAGGCTTAAAAACTATTTTTCTTCAGACCACTTGACCCCATCTTCTTTTCTCTATTGTCTATTGTATGTTCTCTCCTCTGAAAGGAAATGTTTGCACTTTTTTGTTCATCTTTTGAAATTCCACTTGTACTTAACCAGACTACCATCAATTATGGGATTCACATATGCTGACTTATCCAGTTGGTTTGCTTCCCCCTCTGTGTGTTTCTTCCAAAGTGGATGTAAAGTAGGGTGGAGGGTGCTCCACTTCAGCGTTTTTCACAGAATTGGTTCAACGTGGGAGTCTGAGGATGCATGTTAATTCAGAGGCCAAACCGGACACAGAGACAGTTCTTCTTTGGACCTCAATCAGCAGTTCAGGCTTACAGAAGAGCTCTAAGGATTTGAATCCTCTGTCCAAAAGTAAAATCACTGCATTTAGAATAAAAGTTCTCTTTCTTTCTTACAGTAAGCAAGCTTAATTTAAAATTGATTTTTTTTTTCACACAGTCTCATCACCTAAATGACCAACAGAGGAACATAGCAGACCAACTGCCAACTATTACGGTTATAAGATTATGTCCTATAGCAGCAATAATGGATCTTCACACTGTCTTAGTGTTATATTTCAACCTGTGTGTCGGCAGAGCACACTGGTAAGTCTTGTAATGCTTTGTTTAAAAATCCACAGAGGCTGACTGAATGGCTCACACATTGATTAGAGACGCGCTGCACACAAGGTTTAAAAAATGAAATGCAGATGGTTGAGAAATATCAAATTAGTTGCTGTGACCAATACAAATCTCTCCCGCGTGCTGCCGTTTTCTTGATGCCCTCCAGAATAATTTTCGGGTCGCTTCATATCTCACTCTGAGCAGACAGCTGCAGCTGGCACAGAGCAGCTTGCAGGCAGACAGATGACCTGTCTGTGTGTGTGTGTGTGTGTGTGTGTGTGTGTGTGTGTGTGTGTGTGTGTGTGTGTGTGTGTGTGTGTGTGTGTGTGTGTGTGTGTGTGTGTGTGTGTGTGTGTGTGTGTGTGTGTGTGTGTGTGTGTGTGTAAAGCTGGTACTGAGTCTCTGTCCTTGGTTGTTGGTTTATCTTAAGACAGGGTGCCACGCCTCAGAAGTTTGGTTTACATTGGGACTTACTAGCTCGGCTCCGATTGGCTCAGTCTGCCATGATGAAGCACTCTGTGGAGAGTTTCATCTCTGAGGAGCCGACAGATGGTGGCCAATGGCTGTCAGCTGTACTTGTGCTACTGGTGGAAAACCTTCAGGATCAAAGCAACCCAACCCTTTAACAGCCCTTTGTTGAGCTGAGCCGCAGAGCTGGCACTGATTCGTACAAGACCCTTAAGTAGGCAGGGCAAGAGGCTGTGTTTACAGACTCACTGACGTTTGTCTGATGTATACTGTATTACCAGTACAACAGACTGTGTTTCAAACCAAAGTACCTTGTAGAACTGTATTCAACATAATAAAATATAGTCTTAAATTGACAACATATATTTACAAATGTAACAGTCACTCACCAGGCCAGAGCTGTAGCAGGTAGTGGAGGACTTCGATGTGTTTTTTGAAGTGCAACGCGCTTGCCAGCTCCTCGGAGTCAATGAAGACTCGGTTGGTGTGGCAGGACGCATCCTGGCGCTGGCTGAGCAGCACCGGGCCGAAACACACCGCCAGGTTCTGGCACGTCATCTTGTTCACTTCCTGGCAGGAAGCCACCAACTTCAGGTGGTCAAGAAGCGTCTGCAGCGTCATCTGTGCAAACACAGACGAATAAGACATGTTATTATTATGATTAGTAGTTGTTCTAGTACAACCGGCAGCAGCAGAGCCACACTGCAAAATCCACTTCATCAAGCTATTTGTAGCATTACTCTGTGCATGTACGGAGTTCTGTATATGTCAGCAGAAATTTACCAAGACTTTGCAGTAAAGATATGTTTTTACTATTTTTGTGTGTTATGTTACAGAAAAAGATTACTGGCTGGTTTATCAATATTGGATTCTTAAACTAGTTCTGGTTACCATGATCATCATTATCTATGACACAATTATCACGTTCACAACCATTTCTGTGACAATATTCTAGCACTATGAAGGCTGTGAGCGCCAGCAGGGCCAATGTTTGTCCTTCATCAAATCAAGTATTGCGCTGTAAAAGGATTTTTATTTTTGTCTTCCTCACCCGCTCCACGTCTGGCAGGTTGTCCAGCAGGCTGACGGCGTGCTCCGTGTCGGCCTGGTCATTCTCGCAGCCTGCCGGTCCTATCCGCAGAGGCCTGGTGGCCATGGACTCCAACACGGCCTCATACAGATGCTTGGTGATCAGAGGGTAGGGCAGCTCTCGCAAGTAGTCCTTCAGTACTCCTGAAAGTTTGGAAAAGAAAGAGAATACAGCATGAGAAAAACTGCTGCTGCCAAATAGTGAGTGGGTGTTAAATTTGTCAATAAATAAATAAAGGAGTTCTTTGCAGCACAGCTGAGGGTCATTCAGTTTTCCCACGCTTGAACTGAGAACACACGCAGCTTTAATACCTGACAAATCAATAACAATATATATCTTGATGAAGTGTTGTAATTGAGAAATAAAAGCTTTTATTTCCCCTCTCTTTTAAACCACTGAACCTGGCACACTCTCTTGGCTGCAAATTTAGGTCCCAGTGTTTTCTTGGATGATACTGTGGCGTCTGCTGAGATGCCTGATTGGAGTCGGGAGGAGGGGTGATAGAGAGAGTTCACACCTGTGACTTTAGCCAGACAAAAGCTACGGGAAAACTTGAAACCCACGCTGTCTGTCTCCACTAAGCCCCTGAAATATCGCTGGCTAGTCTTTTTCATCAAAGGCAAAGGAGGGAGAAAAAAGAATAAATATGGGAATAAGAAACGCTCTTGGCAGCGTGACAGGTCTTTGTGGTGAGTGTCTGCTCTCTTTATCCCCTCTGCATGAGGCTGTATCAGTTTTCAGAGACGGCTGGGGGCTGTGTGATGTGTGATCAGCAGTGTTGCTTTACTCCAAAGTATTACACATGAATATATATGTCTATATAATATCATTTCATAAGATGGGTTAATGTCACCACAATGATAAAATGACCAGCAAACAAAGCACACTGTTTTAACAATTCAAAGGACATACCTGACCAATAACTTTTTTTGTCCCAAATGCAACTTTAAAAGAGTCCAGCGTTGTTTGTTAAAGAAAGGTTAGACAGAATTGATGTCTACCAATTAAAGATAGAAAATTAGCTACAAACGGAGGGATGACGAGGGAGGGTTCGTCAGCTTGATTATGCTCAACTGGGCCTTCCAGGCTATAACAGCTGGTCCAGATGCTAATTGTCTCTCTCCCTTCCTACACCTGACATCCACCCTGGTTTTACCCTCATTTGGTTTTGCACCTTCAACACACATGCCACACATACATGGACCGCTTCCATCATTGGCTTTGCTGATCTGCACACTCCATTGTTTGTTTTTTGTTCACCTTATTTTAATAAATAATGTTTGGTTTTATTTTAACCTTGCTTGTACTCCCTCCATGTCACATTCCCTGAACCAGTTTGTGACAAATGTGAAATACTTTAATCGACATATATCAATGCAACAACACTGAATCTATAATTTTACACTTCACCATATATCCAACACACTCCTTGCAATGAATCAGTTTTTTTGACTTGCAATGCTACTGCTGCAACGAACACTTGATGCTTGAACAACATTTCATAAGCAACCTCAGCTGCCAACAGTCCAATCATGTCTCTTCAAGATGGCTTTGTTGAGGAAAGGTCGTACCGCTATGGCTGCTAGTGTTCCACAACGTTGTGTTTCTGTCACTTATCTTATCAGCTGTTAGGCTCAAACGTGCACTTCAAGCCAGAATAAGAGACATCCTGTCCTTGCTGTCAGCACCTTTGGGCCCTGGCAACTCGTCCAAAAAGGTTTTATTCTCCACTGAGATGCCAGAGATGGCTGCTTTCCTACACCAAACGCTTGTGCTAACATGTTTGTCGTATAATGTCTTGGCTGTATTTGACACCATCAGAATGCTATGATGCTGCAGAGGCTAATGGCTGTTTTATTGCTCTCCTGCAGATCTGGCTTCTTATTTCTACTTTTTAAGCTTCTATTCCTGTGAAATCCTAGCATTGCTCAAGTTTAGATTGCATTTGGCCCAAACATTATGATGCATCCATTCTATTCATTTATGCAGCGTAGAAATATGAATATTCAGATTTTAGTGCAATGTGTGTTATGAGCTGAATAGGTTTTTTGCCGTGACTTCTTTCATGTTTTAGAGGTTTTTGTATGGGCTTACTACGAACTTATATCTATTATAGTGGGTATGATGATCAGCTTGATGGATGTGAACATGAAGACCCATTCACAAGTTTTTCCATTTAATGTTAGCGTAATACTAAACACAGTAAACACACACTTCGTATTCAGCTAAGCTGTGTATGTTGGAATTGTGAATATTTGTTATTTTAACATAGATGAATAGCCGGATGTAGACTAACTATACAATGTTTGTACTTGCAAAAAAAGCGTCAGACAACTGGAAAAAGACATCCATGTATTCATGTCAAGCACCATCTGGTTTTCCTGCATCCCAAATCAGTGTCACAATCCCTTGAGCTTTTGCAACCGATTCTGATTTGGATGCTGTAAATAGAAGATCCTACTTTATCACTTCTACATCACTGGATACCTTCCCATACACCTGAGGTGTTTTGCCTCTTGCCTTCTATTTACAGGAAACTACAATAAGATTCACCATAAATCTTCCGACATCCTTTTAGGCCCAGTGAGGAGAATGGAGGGCACAATTTAACACGCTCACTTTTTAAGCCCAGTAAGTCCCCGCTCTGCTCTTTAAGGAAGCCTGAGGCTTAAAGCTTTGCAGTCTATTCCTAACTGGCATTGTGGGTCCATCACACAATAATCTAATAAAGCAGACTGACAAATGTTTTCAAAGGAACCTTTCATTTCTTTGTTTTTAGGTGATGACACATTCAAATTTCCTGTATTACTTTCCAACAGCTACATGGGCATTAAAGCTATTGAATAAAGGATTACGGGGTAAAGGAGGATCTAAATTTGGTTCAGTGTTACACTTAAATCTCAGATTAGCATTAGGTTCAGTATCTGCACAGTGACATTCAGCAGAAACAAAACCCAACACTCATCGGGAGAATAATTTACTAGAAACTGTAAGTGTTACATTTTTTGGTCAAATTGCTCATCAATCACAATACCACAACATGTTTCAAGATAAATTCAAAAGGTATAGCTACTACTACTACTACTTCTACTTCCTCTTGATCTATGTATACCTCCACAGAACTTTACAAAATAAATCAGAACTGATCATTTAATATGACATGAAACTGTTTTTGGAAGATCATGGACTCAGTCACAAGTTATCAGGAGTCTTATCAGATTGTTAGTTCAATTTCTACAGGATGATTTGCCATGGAATTTTTTACAGATATTTATGGTTTCCAGAGGACAAATCGTGACAAAAATAAAGCTTTGCCCTATATGCTGAAACTAATGACCAAATACCTGCAAAAATGAATGATATCCCCAACAACCTCCGCTGTGCTTAGCGCTAATTGTCAAATGTTAGCATGCTAACATGCTAAACTAAGCTGGTGAACATGGTAAACATTATACCTGCTGCACATGCATGTTAGCATTGTAAACGTGCTGACATTTGCATTTAACTCTTTGCTGTAGAGTCTTGTTACCCATCTTATGGTATTTTAACTTTATTTGTATAATTTATTGAATGTTATTTCTACAGTTGCACTTTTGCCTATTGCACTTTTTATCAAATGAGCTATTTAATGCTATGATGAATGTGGAATTAGATTTTTTTGGCAATTATTCAATGCTGTGGACCTGTCCCCACTGAAATAATAAATACCTGTAAAAAGGTATATAAGAGAAATTGTACTGTTTTTGCCAGCTACCCAACAGAAAAACAGAAACTCCATCCTCAACTTTAATCTTAACTTAAGACAGAAACTTTGCTATCTTGCTTTTGGACTCCATCCTCAACTTTAATCTTAACTTAAGATAAAACACTACCTGATACACACACACACAGAGAGAGACAGAGAGAGAGAGAGAGAGAGAGAGAGAGAGAGAGAGAGAGAGAGAGAGAGAGAGAGAGAGAGAGAGAGAGAGAGAGAGAGAGAGAGAGAGAGAGAGAGAGAGAGAGAGAGAGATTGTGAATTCCTAAGGCAGGCAGGCATGACCAACATGTTGACAGCTTAAAGTCAGCAGAGTCAGACCTTAAACAGGCCCTGTTATGTTATTTTCTGGGTGCATATTTTTATCTCAAATTACAGTTACAACATGTTTACATGCGTTAATGCTCATAATCCGGCTTGTTTTTCTCATCCTGGCTGTCCTGCAGCACCTCTTCTCACCCTCTCTCTGAAATGCTCCGTTGTAGCGCTTGCTCATCCCTCCAGATTGGTCAGCTAGCCCGCTCTGTTGTGATTGTTCAACGTTTCACATTTCAAAAAACTCTTCCTCCGGAGCTTCAGCTCCGTCTCTCTCTTTTGTTGTTTGAGGGCGGGCCAAACTAGCCGGAAGAATTTTACATCACTTTCGCAACATTGTGACCTCATAACGTTACAGAAGTGAAGGAGAGAATTCAATGGAGCCATTTCAGGCAGCTCAGGAGCAGTGATTCTGAGGGGGAGGGTAACTCCTTTTAGGCGTGGACTTCAGGTTTTACAGTCTACGGACCTTTTACATGTACAAAAATATATATAACTCACTAAAGGAGAGGGGAAAAGTGGAAAAGCATAATAGGGCCACTTTAACACGACATCAGGAAAACATTCAAACTTCATAAAATGTTCCCGCTGTTGAAGATGTCCCCTGCGCCCTCTGAGCCAATGTAGCTGATCTGTGGCGACATGATTCTATGTTTGTTTTTAAGTTCTTATTCACTTCAGTTATCAATTTTCTTCATCTAGTTTGGTAGGAAACCTGGTAGGAGTAGAATGCGATAAGGACCCATAAGCACAAGATACATTCTCTCTCCTTAACGCTGCTCTACACATGCTGATTTCCAAATCTGATTACACAGAAATGCTTTGTGAACATCCTCCGGCTTCCCGTTGTCAATCTTTCCTGAGACTTTACTGAGATAATAATAATCAGCTTGTTTCATCAGAACACAGACTGCCTGGAAGCAAAAATGAGCCATGTGTTTTCGCCCTTATCTCTGCAAAGCAAGGCTCCTTTTCTTAGGACAGTGTGTGCAAATAAAATGCTCAGAGGTACCTCTTGATTTGTTTTTGCCTAAAATGAAAGACCCTTTGACCTTCACTGTGCTGTGAGGCAGATCAGCAGCAGGACTGGTTTATGTTACTACTGCTTCATGAAACAAAACATCCTCTTTATGCCTCACACGCAACATCTGACTACGTGTTTAGGCTCTTTCCAAATTTCAGTAATTTAAATGCACCAGTAAAACCTTGTGCTCATGTGCTCGTGTTTGTCTGAAGTGAGGAGAATACAGCCATTCAGGTAAATCATTAGCCTGCTATGAGTCAGTGCTAGTGTTTACTTTTGTGTCTTAGCCCCTGCTGGTGCCTGATCCACACAAACACAAGGTCATGGGCTCAGGGGTGAACAGGTGTGCTTCAACTGCAGGTGCTTCACTTTCCCTCACAGCCAAGCTGACAACAGCACACGCTGAGTGTCTGTTCTCTCACATTTAAACTGTTGGGGTTTAGATTCAAACCAGCAGAGATATGAACTACACATTCATATATCTTGGCTGATTTACACCACAATGAGTCTTGAAAATAATAGCAGCTCAGCAATGAAGAAGAATCAACTCCTGAAGCGATCCTTCAAAACATGCAATTAAAGCTACAGAGCAGCTTAAAGTATTTTGATGTAAATGTTTTTTTTTGTTTTCTAATCAATTGTCCCAAATGTGCCACCAAACACTACAAGGCACACAATGCACTGGGGCACGGCTCTACCTTTGACCTCTTGTTCAAACAAAGCGGAAGGTCACTCCTCTTGTCAGTGCTGCAGTCAACGCCTCGCCTGGAGAACAAATGGAGGTTTGTTCTCCCTCCTGCCCTCCCCCTGCTGTCCTGCACGCCCCCACAGCACTAGGGGGGGCCAGAGGAGATGTGTGTGTCGCTGCCTTGTCTGGTGGCATGGCAAAGCTTTACACTGGGGTTTCTTCAACTTTTCTGTAACCACCAAAATCCAACAGGAGCAAACCCCCATACCTAAATCTGTAAACAGTGGTGCGCTCATGCTACACGTGGATTCATCAGAAATATGTCTTAATGATTACCGACCATAGTTCAAGAACTATTCTGACACCCACACAGGCCTGCAGCTCTTTGTAAAGTGGTTGCCTGCTTCCACGGCCGGCCCAGGGTTCAGCTAATCCCCCATGCGTGAGCCAAATACCATCTGTGTTTGTTTGGCAACAAAGGGGGCACTTGTTAATGACTTTCCATGTCTTCACTGGTGTACTGCCGAGGGTGGGGTCGGGGGGCAAAGTAGAGAAATAGGCTATGGAAAAGATGACTCAGGCAAGGCAAATTAAAATACCTCAAACAAGGATCAATAACTGGGCAGAGCTGTCAACCAGCAGGGCTCGGGACACACTGGTTTTTATTTTCTGAGGATATAGGACAGATATCTGTACAGGTTTGCCATCGTTGGATCATATTATAAGCTTTGTTTCCACACAAAGGCCAAAACAGGTTGAGCTGAGGGTTTAATCATTAGTTAATGTCGCTACAGTTTCCTCTAAAACTAAACTTTTTCACAGTGATTCATTGTGTGTTTGTTTTATCCAATCAGGGTGGCCTGTAAGGAGGTGAATTCTAAAATAAATAGTTTTCATTTTGAAGTTCTACTCTTATTATTATTTTTGTTATACTCTGCTTATGCTTAGTGACACTTGATATCATAAAGCCTTAGATTTACCAGACTGACCTCCATCATAACTCCAAACTAGTGTTTGAAGCCTTCCTTACTTGGTAGATAAACATCAATTGATATTTTGAGTAACTGAACTATTTGACAACACAAAGGCCTTCTGAGGTTGTCTAAACTATCTAAAAGCGCAAAAGTCCTCCTCCAATTTAATTTATATAAGGGTGTAAATTAAAGTGGCTCAAAATAAGAATGATGAGAAGATCAGTATCACTCTTATAAAGTGAATTTAAAGATTTCGCCAACAGCCAGTATGCTTAACTTAGCATAAAGACTTGAAACATGGGGAAACAACTAGCCTAGGTGTGTCAAAAGGTTAAAAAAACCCATCTCTGAGAATCTCTTAGGCTTGCTAATTAACTCAATGTATCTTTTTTATGTAATCCGTACAAAAAAAAGTTTAAAAAAACAACAAGTTGAGCTAAGTACTGTCTTATAGGATTAATAAGGAAAAGTTGCATGTGTTCAATATGTGGTACATGCAGTGTACATTAAAGTAATTAAGAAAATGAAACAGCGCTTTCAGAACTTATTTAAATAAAAGTAGCAAACTGACCCATGACCCTGATGAGTTGTTGGATGATTGCCAGGTGTCAATGGAGGTTATGAATCCCTTTGGTCCACCTCCACATCACCCAACATACTTCAGCTCTACACTAACACAGCCTCTTTCTATGACTGCCCTCTAAAGTGTCGCACATAAACAGATTAACTACAGCGCAGTAAGAGTATTTACTGAACACAAACTGCTGAAGATAATATGGTTTGTCTTGATTTTCAACAGCATGTTGCTCGTGTTGACAACAGCTTTCTGGTTCTTTTGAGTGAATTGTGATTAGAAACAATTGAGGGCTGCGCACTGAGCATGTTTTGCAAGCTTTGGATTGAACTCTGATCTCTGGATAATCCCTTTCACTACCTCCGCTTTTAAATTAGCCGTGTGACACGCCAGCCCTCTTAGCTCATCCGTTTGCTGTTCACTCATTAGCCTCGAGCCTGACCCTGCACTGCAGAGACTCCATTTAAATAAAATAATTCAGCCTTTAAATTTGAAAGACGTAGACTATAAAACAAGAGGTGACATTTCACTTTAATTATAAATTCAAATTAGGAGCATTTCTTTAAACATAAGGAGATTATGTTTTCAAAATACTTTTTAAAAAAAAGTTGCACAAGGTCATTCAGTGGGCAAATTTTGACATAAAGGTTCAGGACAGTAAGTTTTATGACTAAACCCATGATTATGTCCCATATGAACATTGTTGCCCCACACTCCATAAACCCCTCATCTGCCTCCCTTCCCCCTCTCTCTCTGTCCTCTTCAACTAACTCAGGCCCATCTGCAACAGCAACTCGCTTGGCAGCGAGCAAAAACCAACAAACCGCACTGGTGCTGGCCCTTTTTTTCTAACCCGCTGAACTGTTAACTGTGTTCTTTGCCCTGCCATGCAAATGCATGTGGATCAAAGCAGGCATGATAGGACGACGCCTATACGGGGCCTCTTCCTAAAACCAACAGCAGCTCCTACAATGCCCAGGGGTTTCCATGGTCTTCCTCTTTTTGTGGGAGAAACAAAAATCATGACCAAGTCATTTTTCTAAAACTGTGCCCTCCCCCCTCATCTGTCGCAATGCTGGAATCATTACTCAGTCCAATGACACTGCTGTTTTTGTAAGCTGAAGACTGTGTGAGATGTGCTATAACTCACTGTTTCCATTTATTACTTCACAGCGTTGGAGCGGAAAGACTGCAACTTAAAGGAATCTGAGTGGCATTTAAATTACTGGCTCAGTAATACATAGAGAGAAATAACATTTTCATCACTACTTGTGAAGCAATAAAACAACTTTCCCACTGCCATCATTAACCAGGCTGAGTTCTTTGTAATTACTAAAGCGTGTTCTATAAGGGACAGAACAGAGCACGTCTCAACCACAAACCTGAAGGCGAAAGAATGACCTGAATGTACAGCGTGATTTGTGTGTGTGTGTGTGTGTGTGTGTGTGTGTGTGTGTGTGTGTGTGTGTGTGTGTGTGTGTGTGTGTGTGTGTGTGTGTGTGTGTGTGTGTGTGTGTGTGTGTGTGTGTGTGTGTGTGTGTGTGTGTGGTCCCTTGCCTCTGGCAACGGCTGACTGCTGGAATGCTTTTACTACAAACAGCAGACTCACACACGTACACATGTGCTGACCTATCAGAGGACAGGCCGGTTCAAACACGTTTACTGGGGCAAGGACTGGATCAATAAATCCAGCCTCCAATTAAGTAATGACCTCTTTGTTTTCTTATTTATGCAACAAAGCCTTGATCACTTAGTTAAGTGACTCAGTCAGTGGGATTTTCCCTTGAACCTTATTGTTGTTTTAATCTTGTACAAAGCATTTTATAACTTTTTGCCAAAAAATAGTGTATACATATAGTTTTATTACTATCATAATGGCAAAAGTCTAAAAAAAGATTACACAATGCCCTGACAGGTGCATGACATTGTGATTTAAAAATGTTTGATCATATTCAATATAATAAATATTTTTTACACGTAATTCATAAACTACATAAACGTTTTACAAAATGTTTCAATTGCCACAAATTGTTCATTGAACTTCTCTTCTAAATCCTCTTCTGTTTCATGATAGAACTGACAACACATCAAAGCAATTAATTGATTATGTATTTGTCCGAATTTTAAGTGTTTTAAGTATCGATTTAGTCATTTTCAAATTCAGAAATGTGGGGATTTGTCTTTGTCTTCTTTGATGGGAAAGTGGACATCGTTTCGGTTTTAATGTTTTTTACAGGATAAAACCCTCTTGAAAAAATATGATGGACATTTCACTAGTTTCTGACATTTAATGTACCAAAGAGTTAATCTTAATAAAATCAATGTTATAAGCGATAATGGGAATAGATTTTAACTGGAATCACGTCTGTTTCATGGGTAGCCTGAGGGTATCTAACATTTTGTATACTCAGTATATTTTGGAATATCATGGTAAAGTACAGTCAAGAGGGTAGATCAAAGGGACACCAACACTCTGCGAAAGCCACCTAGTTAAATAATTATACTGAGTGTGTGTGGTGACCTTATGTCCTCTGTCCCCAGCGATCGATTTACCTGTGATGACGTTAACGTCAGGATACGTGTTTTCACACAGCTCCACGGCACAGCTGTCTCTCTCAAACGCCTCACGCAGTTCCTTCTTCACGGCTGCAGATCCACAGAGACGGTAAAGACCCACCACCTGGAAACATACATAGACACACAAGTAGGTCAAGTTAACAAAACATTTGACAGAGGGGCAGACATTTTGACAGCCCTATCCATTAAGTCTGCACTCAAATAATATGCTGGACAGAAGCCGAAAATACTTTCACAGAAAACCAACGTGTGTCTCAAAACTTTAGTCTGTTTTACAAAAAAGGACGATTATGTATTTTTGATGGGACACTGAAAGGACAGCGTAGAGCAGCACCACACCACCACCACTATTCACCATATACTTGTTTTTATTTAACATACCTTATATTCTACCTTGCATCTGTTTGCACTAATCTTATTTCTCTATATCTTAATTCTGCCACTTTTATCTGCTCTGCATAAAATGCACCTATGAATGTAAATTGATGTGAATCCTAAAAGAGGGATCCCTCCTCTGTTGCTCTTCATGCCTTTATTTTTCAGAATTTTTTTTGTCCTAACCTAGGATTTATGGGTAGATCGAGTTTTAAATTATACAGATTGTAAAGCACTGACACAAAGTGGGGCTAGATGAATAAAACCGACTCGACTGACCACCAGCTGCATCATCTCAACAGAGACAAACTGTTGTAGCATGTTTGTTTTAAACCTTTAAAGTGAGACAACATAACTCTTGCTGAACAAAAGTGATAAAACCGCTGATATATATGTCTTACATGTTAAAATGCAGAGTAACAAAGAGAGAAGTCAAAAGGTGTACCATTAATGTCAGTTACACATATATTGCTAACATTTGCCAAAATAAGCTAATGTTAATACCAGACCAACTTTCATGAAAAAAGCTGGAGTGTACTGACTAAAGCAAAATCATATTTTAGAAGAATATTGTGTTATCTATTTACTTCTATACACTTTAAAACAAAACTAACATTTATTTAATAGTGGCCAGTTACACGATAAGAGTAAGTTAGCTAACATTAGCCACCATAAGCCACTAGTCACGTAAGGCTGTTATGGTAAAGTTTATATTGAGAAAGATTGAGAAAGATTATAATGTGCAACAGTTTGTTTTGGGGCTTATGAATTATACTTTCAATTGTAAGAGGAATATTTGGTTATTTCTTCTTACAAATGATATGTAGTCTAACTTTAAAACCCGGCTGGGAGTTTCATCCGTTGGTTTATTTAAAAGTGACTAATAGAAATGTAACACCCATCCCATGTAGGTCTATTTACAGAAAGAATATGCTGTGTTTTGCCAAACTACACTTAGAGGTGTGATAAAAATGTCACATCTTTATGACAGACTGGATAAACACTGAGCTCTTCTTAAAACCAAGCTGACAGAGCAGCAACATTAAAAATTGAAGCACTTCGCAGTTAACCATTAATGTTTCTTTAACTAAGCCTCCACAGTGTGACCTTAAGGAACTCTTTACTATTTAATCCAGATGCTGACATTTGATAGTTGAAACTTGGCACCAACCTTGTTATGTTGGGATTAGGCCCGGCTACAGACATACCATAATTTCTCCTACATGTGTCTGTCTGGTATGTTGCATAGCAGAGCAACTGGTGTGGTTGCCCTGGTAACGTGTTAAGTCAGTGGGCTGTGAATGGCGGGTCAGGTCCAGTTGCACACAAACACAAATATGCACACACACGCTGCCGGCCCTTCCGGGCTCCAGCGTAGGAGCACCATAACGTCTCCCTACCGGACAAACTATTTGTGAGCTCTCCGTCGAGTCCAACAGTGTTTTCTAAACCTCACACGAGGGGCAGAGAGGAGCTCAGATTAGGCAGGGATTTGCCTTTGTGTGAGAGTAAACAGAAGTCACTGGGCACAATGAACAACAAGTCCATTCAGAAAAAAAGGGGTCTCTCTTTGGATCCAAGTGCAGGCGGGGAACAGCTGTTAGCAAAAAGAGGACTTGCACTTATGCACTGTGGCTGCCGGGCAACACGACAGGCAGCACCAGCCAAGACCTATGTGCCGAATGAGGCAGACACAATGACCACAAACCCAAATGAGTTCCCCCGACAGGAATGTGGAGTCCTCAGTGACTCTAGATGGGATCAGTTCTTTTTTTTTTTTTTTTTTGGTCTGGGATTAGCTTAAAGACTTTAAAGAGACATCAAAGGAAACGTTTGAACGTATTAATGCTCTTGAGTGTTAAACCAATCAGTCTAGCGGGTTGTTGACTTCCTCAAAACACAACTCACCTTTCTAATTGACACTAGCAGGGAAATAATGATCTTTTCTCAACTTCATGACAGATCGCCTTTCTGGCATGATTCCAGGACTCCACACATATGTACATAAACATGTAATACATAGAAGCAAACCGTAGTCCATGACTACACAAACACAATAATAAAAAAGTGGGGCTGCACCGTCATCATTCATTAATCTACCAAGTGTTTTCTCAATGAATCAATTAATTGTTTGGTCAATAAAATGCCATGTTTCAAATGTCTAGTTGTATCAAACCAGCAGTCTGAGACCCAAAGATATTCAGTTTACTATCCCACAACACAAAGAAAATCAACAAATCCTAACAAATGAGAAACTTGAATGTCTGAATGAGGACCGTAGGTCACTTTTCCATAAATGTCAAAACGGCATTCTTATCAGGATGGGCATTCCCATAACGCCTAAACCTAAAACTTTAAAACTGTCACATTAAGAGAACCACTACGGGGCAATACGCAGAAATAGATTAGATTCTTAATCACACAATGATAAATGTGTCCTCTTCTTATGCACAAATAAACAAAAATCAGATCATCAAACCACAAAAAACTTTAAGTTGTCCAGGAGATTTTTCTCAGGTTAGAACAGTATAAAAAATACTCTTCATTGTTTTTTTCCCTTCACAATGTGCAACAAAGAGAAAAAACAGAATATCCAGTAAACCAGTGGGAAATAAAGAGGAGTCACAATTAACGTCTCGTACGTTTTAACGATGTTTAGCACTATTGAACTATACTATAAAAATGGCATTAGATTTTTATAATTTATATAGTTTAATTTACATAATAGACTATGAAATTACAACCCTATTAGATATAAGTTATTAGGGGATAGAATATCTAGATTAAAGTGAAGCGTCCCTTGTGTTTATGGTCATGGTGAGAAAACAGAAGACAGTCTCCTTTCCACCAGCCTCTTGTCTGTGTCAGATGCCACATATTGCCCAAATATGGCTGCAGTCCTGTCACGTTTGAAAAGAGCCATTACAGATATTTACGTAACAGAGACTTGTGTTTGAAAGCCCAAAAGCCATTCCTTTAACAGACAGATGAAGGCAGCAATGTTACTGATTCAATGCCTGAAAAGGGTTTTAGTCTGGAAGTCATGTATTATGTATTAGGTAGTATGTGGGTTTCTAGGATATATCCTTTTTAAAAAACATGCCTCTTTTTAATGGGTCCTGAGTGCTCACATACATAACTCCTGTCTCTCACACAGGCATTATGTGCAGTCTTTTCAAAACACCCACAATCATACAGTGTCTTAAAAGCTTGGAGAAGCCCTTAGGACACTCAGTTCTAGTAGTCTCTGAAAAAAAGAGTCTCCATCAAACATCCACATAATCATTTGTAAAGGCACACCGCTGCACGTCTGGCCGCACGGGCTTTAGTGACACAACCTGGAAATTCCTCTGGGATCTGGTGTCAACCCAGCCCTAACCTCTGTCTGCCTGCAACCTGGGGGAGCCCTTACACTTGATCCCAGACTGATACTCTGTACAAAGTCTACTCTGCAGAGAGTGATTAGAAGAAACACTGTGAGGGAGGGGACAGGCAGTGTCAGATACTGAGTGGAAAACCAAGCCAGAGAAAGGAACTGAGGCAAACAAGGAGAGACAGAAACAGATGTGAATCGCTATATGGAAACACAAAGTAGAGTGAATTACATAAACGGAAGAAATCTGAGCTAGCGGGTTGAAAACTATTGGTTAAGGCGAGCTATAGCTCTGCCGTGAAGAGGGCAATGGGATGTGTTTGTACTTCCAGGACAGGTATGTTTCCTTCTTCTCAATTGGAATTTGAAAAGTGGATAAAACTTCTCAAAAAGGCAAGACAACACTGCACTTGTGTCTCGTAGAGAAATGATAAGTTGATGAAAAAAATAAAGAAAATCAACAACAATTTTAAAAGTGAAATGATCATCTATCAACCACAAATGCTAAACAGTCTCTATTACCAGCTTCTCAAATGTGAGACTTTGCTTACTTTCTCCAGCTTATATTATTGGAAAGGTAATATATTTGGAATTTGAACCCTTCCTCAGACAGAATAAGCTATTTTGATGGATCAAATGGGCATAATTAAAATAATAATAATAATAATAATAATAATAATAATAATAATAATAATAATAATAATAATAATAATAATAATCACCATATCAATTCAAAAAATGTTAATATTTGTGAACTCTTGGATGGACCAAACAAGAAGTCTGAAGATGTCACCTTATGTCTCTGGAAAACTGTGATTTTCACTTTTTCTGACATTTTCTAGACCAAAACGATTTAATGGTTTGGTTTAAAAAAAGTTTGATCAACTAAATAACTAATCAACAGATTAACGGATGATGAAAACAATCAGTTGGTACTCTAGTCTCGTGCAGTACCAACAATGATACTCAAGCTCATTATCTACTGACAAGAAAGAAATGTTATTAGACCTGAACTTTTCACTTGATTACTACTCCTGCTAGAAGCCTGGCATGCTGCACTGGTGACCAAGGGCGGGGTCTGATTTGATGGACAGGCTCTTTGTAGAGGCCTAATGTTTGTCTGTTGGCCCGAGGCACCCGCTTCCCCTTGGCATGCCCCCCTAGGGTGATCAGTCAGGAGCAGTGGCCAGACACTTTTACTGCCGCTGTCTCAGCTCTAATTAAGAGAAACGCCGCCGCCTCTCCTCGGCTTCAAAGACCACATGAAGTGTGGAGGTTGGGGGGGGGGACACGACGACAATACAAGAGGTGATCACATGATCCAGGGGAACACTCCACCATCAACACCACTACAACGTCGGTCTGTTAACCCCGAGTCTTTCTCCTATATGAATAAAAGAGCCGGCCGCCCCAGGAAGTGCAATGCATCTCTTCTGTATATTCTGCTCATCCAGCATTATAACTGGCTGAAGAGCACCTGTCTCACGGCATACTGAGCTTGAAGGATGCTATGAATGTGGGGTTATTTCTCTCTCTGTTCTCTCATACAAAAAAAGTTATATAATTGTATCCTACAAGCCTTCTTTTAAAATCAACCACCCTGTACTGTGTATAGGATTTGCTAGTTTGATATCTTTGGGTTTTGGACTGCTGGCCAGACATTTTGTCACTTGAGCCCTTTTTAAAGAAATTAATCACTATTCTCTGTGATGGTTATCAAGAAACAAATTTTTAGAGATTAAATGATAATGAAAATAATCATATTTTGCAGATATCATTGGTGAATTCATCAATCCAGTGAGAAATGATCAACAAGTTTGACAACTAATCAATCATTTAAAGAGCAAAAATTTGATATATTCCCTGTATGCATTTTCTCAAATATGTCTGTCCGTGGCTTTTTTTATATCATTTTAAACTGAATATGGTTGGGATTTTAGCCAGAAAAAAACAAGCAATTTGAAGGTTAATACACAATTCTTGTCGAAGCTATCAATCGATTAATCAGTAATAGAACAGGCAGATTAACAAAAAAGGGAAAGCAAAAGCTGGTGCACATATCATAACCAGCAGAAACATAGCTTGTCACAGTGTCACCTGGTTGATTCGTTTTTGTTTTTTTCTATTTTTATTCTAAAAGCCAAACTCTTTGAACCACACATCGACTCACCTGGCAGCCTCTCTTCTCGATCTCATTGATGCACTTGCTTATAAGCAGCGGCACCATCAGTCCCATGTTCTCCCTCTCCACCACCCGCCACGCCTCCACGCCAAACACCTGTGGCTCCCTGTCTCCGTGCGGCCCACCATCCAGCGAGTTCTGCCACTGCTCCATCAGGCTCAGCTTGACGTAGATCAGGCCCCGCGGCTCCAGCTTCACAGCCAGCTGGTGGCAGCGCGTCACCCGGAAGAGCGCCGGCAGAACCACCGTGCCGTGGCAGCAGACGCGGTTGCGTCTCGGCATGGGCTCCCAGCTGAACACCACCAGCTTCAAGTGCTGGGCGTTCTCCAGCTCGATGTTGAAGGTGTGGTCCATGTCTAGGAAGGTAGTTCGGCATGTGAGGAGGGCGGTCCGTGCTTTATTAACTGAGTCCACCTGGATGGCGCAATAGACATCTCTGGAGTCAATGCGTGGAGGTTTGAGGTCCTCGGCACCATAAAAGTGCAGGCTCATCAGTCCGGAGATGTACTGGCTGCACTTGGGCTGCTCCGTGAAGCTGTAATGGCGGAAAGCATCAATGTCAAGCTCCGTGCCACTGAGTTTAGAGCTTCCACCTCCCCCCTCCGTCTCCTTGCCTTTCCCCCCCTTCACTTCTGAGGAGCCGTGCTTCCCCGATTTGGCCACGAGCTCCGGCGAGTCCCCATCACTGAGGTAACCGCCTTTACTGGCGGACTTTGAGCTGCCGTTGTTTTTCTTCTTGCTGAAGCTGTGCTGCGTGGACACACTGCTGTCCAGGTGGTAGCGTGAGATCACGTTACGGCTGGCCTGCCCACCCCCAGATGCAGCTAATCTGGGAGGGCCTGAGGATTGGGGGACGGCCTCCGACCCACTCGCGTTGTTTCGGGGAGAATGGGCTCTGGGCTCTAAAGAACTACTTCCGTTGCCGTTGTTGCTGTTACTGCTACTCGGGGTCCCTTTGACACTGAGTTTACGGCTAAGCTCTGGAAGTTTCTTCATCCTCATGGAGATCTTCCTTACGGTGCGCGGGGACTTGATCTTATCTGGGAAGGACCAGTTGATGGAACTGCTCTTCTTGGCCGGGTTCGGGCTGGAGGGAGGGGAGCTGACAGCATTGGGCAAGTCAGGGACATCTAGAGAGGAAAAAACAGGGCAAGAGAGACACTGATTAAAAATGCGAGCCGGGCTCATTTTGAATTCAGATTATTCTTTGGTTGACACTTTATGAAAAAGTTGAAACATTTTCACAGACAAATTCTGTGGCAGGAAATATATTAAGAAAGGTTTTTTGGATTACTTGCAGGAACAAATGGGTACGACTTCTTAAATCTCTCTAATCCCTGGTTTCACTAGACGAGCCGCCTCACTTCCAGGATTACAAGCAACTGCTCAAATGTCCAGTGAAGACAGACAGGAAATAAAAGACTAAAACCAAAGGCAAAGTGTGCATGAGCCATGATTTACAGTCCCTCAGAGAAGCACTACACCTTTCATGGCACATAATCAAGTGATAGGGTTTACATGCAACCGTGTAATCCAGAGACAGACGTAGAGTAAGCAGCGTGGCATAAACACTTGAGCACTTTATAATGCAGTTACAGACTATATATGTAAACCTAGACAGTGATTTAGATAACTAGCAGTTTAAAAATCAAAAATTCAATTGTTCACGAAGAGTTTCCATGTGGCCCCTTTTGCTATAAGTGGGCTTCATTCAATCAACCACCAGGAAAATTGAAGTGGAATGTCATTAGCTGCAGCCCCAAGAATAACAGTGGTCTACAAACAGGGAAATGTCCGTCTAGAGACACCAACTGCTTCAGGGCTGAGCTAGAGTTACTTAGTCATTATTCAAGTTGAAAAAAACCCATTTGGATTGGACCTTGAAGTCAGTTCTCGCCTAACTAGATGTCTACAACATGAAATGTCAGGGTATAGAGTTCTACGCAGGAGTGACAGCCATTGTTTAGTCTACAGGACTGAGCTGTGACTTTAAGTTTGATGCATGTCGTTTTTTCAAACAGATCTCTTACTCAACAGGAGCCTTTCTGTGGCCGGGCTTTTGATCGTATAATGTTTAATGCTGCTATACTCAATATTTTTATATCAAAGAGTCTTTTAGTGTCTTTCAGCCGATTGTTTTGGTTTAAGGGCCTGCAACCATCACTTCCCTTTCAGCGAATTGCCACATTTAAATAATCGATCAGGCAAGAAAGAGAGGAAGAGATGGCATGGAGCCATTTGAGGGATTATAGTGGAATTTGTCAAAATACGAGCATCCTGACCAACGGGAATCTTGAGCCGGTCTCAAACAAAAAACAGCTACTTTCTACATTCAGCACCTTTTGATAAGATTTCCTTCATTGCTAACCTTTCCTTTTTTACACTTTAGAGGGAATACTTCATTGCCTGGGTCTATTGGAGATTAAGGCTGCACTACATGTCTCTGCAGGAAGGGTTTACCTTCTGTAACCCTTGTGGGGAGAGCCTAGATAGTAAACAAGACGCCAAGCCTAGGGCCTGATGAGCCATTTAGACATTTAATTTGATGATCATTTAATCCATGATTTTGGATTCAATCATTTCAAGTATAATATATTTGTCATTCCTATCAGCTAATTACTTTCTCTGGATAAACCTCAGAAACAACAGAGCGTTCCTGTAGGAGAGAAACAAAGAGATACTAAGTTGAAAGAAGAGAGGGAGAGAGAGAGAGAGCTTGACCCTGCCAACATCACCAGCTCTATTTACAGAGGGGACCTGCTGTGCTATTCTGGGGCGAGGGCCCACAAGTGAAAAGAGGGAGGCAGAGGAGGTCCAACAGGATGGAAAGAAGGGTATGATGGGGGGCAGGAGCAGGGCAGGGTGGAGCAGGCAGATGGGGGACAAAGGCGCCCCTTGTCCAGGCACTCAGAGGTCTGGATGGTCGACTGGAAGGCTGGCAAGCTGGCTGGTGAATGTACAAATGAACACGGCTGTTCTCTCACATTCCTTTACCAAACCATGTTTAGCCTGCTTTTCCCCCTGGCTGAGTAGCCTTCCCTGTCACAGCTTCCTGCCAATAATGGACACAGAGGCGCTCTCAGAAGGGAGAACATGGGTGGAGGGCACTGGAGGTGCAAACTAACCAAACAACATCTGGGGTGGGGTCAGGGTACACAGAGAGCACTGGTCAGGTCTGGAACAAGATTTTCAGGAGTGAAATTCCACGTACATGATGTAAATTTTGAGTGCTTCTATAATCTTAATTTCTCTACACATTCTATTACCTGTATTACCAGTACAATGAGAAGGACATGTATGATATAAGTGGAATGTATTTAGCTACAAAACTGTAATGTATCAAAACTGCTGTTCAAATGCGGTTATATAGAAGTGCAATGCCATTGTTTATTTATAGTAATGACACTTCTGTCTCTAGTTTAAACTAAAGCTTAATTTATTCATATGAAAACACTACAAGTCAGGGCCAAAAAAATTAGCTTAGTTAATAAGTAGACTTATTTTAGTCTAAAGACTCAAAAGTTCCTTGATGTAAATATTTGAGTGAAGAATTAATAAGCAATTGTAGGATAACGACCAACAAGTCCATCACTCTCAATACTTGGTATACCAATATCAGATTAATACTATCATCTTATTTAACTGATTTCAATCAAACTGCTGTATCATACCTAGAATAATGCAGATGCAGGACACAGAAAAGACGACATCAATGTCCATTTACTTGACTATGTAATACTTTCAAATACTCTTATCTCACATTACCTGAAAGCCTTCAAAGTGAGAATCAAAACAGCTACCAGCAGTGTCCTGCTATTGTGCAATTTCATTGACAATTAACATGAACTGGGGCAACGTCCACTAGCCATGTAAGGCAGATCAGTTCACCACTGTTGCATGGTTAATGACTGTGGCTTCACACAAACACGCACACACACATGCAGCTGTGTCCTCTGTAGCCTTTGGCCTTGTGGCAGCAGCCAAGAGAGTAACGTGACACCTCACTAGCTGAGGTTCAGGGGCGATGGTTTGACACCCAACCCTCCAGGGCCATGTTCCAGGGTCAAAGGGCAAAAGGTCTGCATTTCTCTGGGTGAGACCTGAACCGGGTATCTGTGTGTACCACCATCGCTATAACACGCACATGCACTCACGATATTACTGTAACACAAAGAGAGAGTGCATGTAAATATGCATGCATGGGGACCAATATCACACACACACACACACACATACATACACATGCCCTCGATGACCCTGCAGCACTCCTCAGACACCCGACCACTGACACCTCTTAACAAAGCCCAGGAATTTATGACGAGGGCTTTACACAACGCTGGCAGCAGACAGGTGCAGGAGACGGGTGTGTGGGTGTGTATGTGAGGGCAAGATGTAAATAATAATCGGATAATGTGCAATGTCCTCCTGTGATACAATTCTAGGGACCTTGCCAACAACAATGTGTGTTTGTGCGTGACAAAAAGAGACACACACACTGAGCAAACTCTGATAAGCCTTGGAGGGAGACAATAATCTGCTGTCCCTGATTACCCCTGTAAAACCACTTGTATTCACTTGAGTGCATGTGTGTGTGCGTACAAGCATGTACGCCAAATGTGGGTGATAAATGTAAAATCAGAAAAGACCAGGATGTGCTGACAAACAAGGGGAGTGCAAATAAACCGGTGAATGGCATACTTGTCCTGTAGTTTCTTTACCCGGTGACCGTGGCCAGGCTCTGTGCTGCTCCCTCTTCTTTTGGCTCTAAATCATTCAGTGCTGGAAGGCCTTTCAGGGGCCGCGGGAGCCCGGCCGTTTCATGACAATGGTTACAAAACCCCTGCTAATATATCCAAGCATGCAGGCCCTCTCACTAGCACAACATGGCCCCCTGCCAAAGTAGCCCTCATGTAGCCTAGCTGGCCTGTCACTGCTGGCATTCCTGCTCTGCTGTAGCTCAGCCGACAGAGTGGCTGCTAATTCTGGACAACCTGCAGCCACACAGGCCTCGCTGCACTGCAACTGTCCAAACAACAAGGCACTAACAGCTACGTGATGAGTGTTCACGACTGATTTATTTTATCTGAAAACAAGTCACGTTGCAGCACTAAGAATTACATGGAGATACAATCTTAATTGAATGATTTTATGATGGAATGTCTTTATTGCAATAAACGTCAATAAAATATTAAATTCTTTCAGCACACGTAGTGGAATTTATTGTTGATGACACAAAGAGGCAGTGAGACACTATACCTTATAGGATAAAATAACAGCAGTGCTAAAACAACAATTCATTTAAAACAGTTTGAGGAATGACAAACATTAATGGGTTTCTGTAGTGTTCAATAGTGGAGGCACCCCACTGCATCTGAACCAATGGTTGTGATCATTTACCTCAACTACACTGTTGTTGTTTCCAAACCCTATAATGTGAGAATTTGCTACTTTTTATCAAAGTAAACTGAACATCTTTTGGTTTTTGGACTGTTGGTCCAGAAACAAGCAACATGAAGATATCACCTTAGGCTCTCCTGGGAAATTGTTTTGGGCATTGTTTTTTTTTTACTGTTCTATTGAAAAGAAAAATGAAAAGATGAATCAATAATGACAATAGTGAGATTTATATTGATAGTGGTTAGGGGTTATAATCACCACTGGAAAACCTCTAATCAAATACACTGTCAGGAAAAAAAAATTCTACTAACTAAACTACAGATAGTATAGAGACAGAGCACATTTTAGTCCTGCCCACAACGGAGTGGAAAACACTTCATCGCTCTCCATTGACTTTATATTGTATGAAGGTGCCACCTTGTCACTCAATACAATACCAACAGGGTAAATAAGATAAGATAAGATAAGATAAGATAATCCTTTATTAGTCCCGCAGCGGGGAAATTTGCAGGCTTACAGCAGCATAGAGTAAAGTGCACACAAGAGACATAGTAGAAGAAAGATAAGATAAAAATAAAAAATGAAATAAAAAAACAAGTATTATAAATAAGCAATAAGAAACAGTAGAAAAACAACAATAACTGAAAATAATCCATAACTAAGTTTTTATGTGCCGAATACAGGCAAAATGACTCGAGGCATCAGCAAGAGCATTGGGGGAACTGAGGATCCTGGCACTCAGTAGGCCTAAAATTACGTGGGCAGCAAGCATTTTGTCCAAATGCTAGTTTTAGGCTAAATATATTTTTGTAAGTTAAAGTAAAGCTTTTTGACAGTATACAACTCCACTATAGTGTAATGTGGATGAATCAGAAAGTTAAGCAGTATTATGTTTGCAAGTGCCTTAGCTAACTACAGTAGCTAACACATAGCTAGCTTTAGCTTGCTAATAGCTAACTTCATAATCTTCATCATTGTTTTAGTTATCAACTGCACCCCTGTTAGACATAGGGTGCTAAAGTAATACTTTGGCATGCTTAAATCTGATGTTTTTATCTAGCTACAGGCTTTTTTTTTTTTTAGGCCTTAGTTGCATATTGTGGCGTTGACTGTTTTCCCCTCTGGTCGGCGTGTTTTTCAGAATATGACTTGTTTTGCTCTTTCTCTATTGTTATCACCATTACATACATGACCATTTAAGGAAGGATTATGCGTTATTGTACAAAGATAAATCCTTTACTCATCAAAACAGAGACCAGAACAGTTTTCTCCAGCTGCTCTGGCAATGAAATGAAGAACAGACCAGAAAGAAAGAGCCATGAGAACACTATGTGACCCAAACTTCACATCCATTGCCAAGCTAAGGAATCTGCTCTGGTTTTGAAGTGCTGCTCTCACTTTGTTGCTCCACCGAGATTAGATTCCAGATTCGAGCTCACAGAGGCTTGAACTCTCATGTAACTTTAGCAGCCGGGGCCAACTCTCCAACCAGCAGGCAGCGTGACCAAAACAACCCCCAGAAATAGCTCTGATCCCACTCTGAGCGCTGGCCAAGTCAGATTCCCCAAACAGGCGCTATAGAACAAGAGATTTGGGAACACACCACACTCACCACCCCCAAAGTCCATCAATCATTATTCTCCATACAAATAGAGCATTCAGATGGACAAAAAGTCAGTCAATAGGCAGCACACGAGGAGTCTGGAGTGTATCCGGTGAGGGAAAAAGAACCAGCCAGCCGGACAGAGGAAAGCTATAGTAGCAGAGAGTCATCTACATCTGCGCTGCTTCATTAATTCAGCAAGCGCTCTTATTCGTGCTCAATCAACGAAAGGCCTGTCAAATCTTTAGGCCTGCAAATAGAGTGGAGTCTGTAAGGACTCATATTTTTTGAATAAAAGATGGGACTAAATTAGTGTAGTTCAACACTGTGGCTGCACTCCTTGTGTTCTGTACTTAAAGACTTAGTCAAAGCTTACATCAAAGGTTATTGTTTCCTACCAGGCGTGGGTACATTTACCAAAATGTGGTGAGGCAACACATGATGTGGTATCCTAAACACAGATACAGTAGATGCGGAAAAGATTTTGCTCGCTGTCGTGGTAACAATGATGCTTTTACTAACAAACACATGTGTTTAGTGAGGTTTAGTTTGGTACAGCATTTCCTTATCTATGCGAAAATAGTTTAAAACTGCTGCATCATGATTTTCTTTGGCCTAAAGAAATACATTTGTCATTATCCACCAGCCAGAACCTGTCAAAGCACATTTTCGAACAATAACCCTCCAACCACTGCAGATGTTGTTACTTGTATTTCATTTATGACAGGATGGTAAAATGCACTTATTTCCTTTTCTTTTAAGGCATACAACAAACTTGCCTGTGAGTGACCAGCTCATCAGCTATCTGGTATTTCAGAGACCTTAAGCCATAAAGATCTAGTTTATCTGAAAAATCTGGAAAAATATACACCTAAATGTTGTTTAGGTAATTATCCATGTTCCCTAAAAAGCAGGCCCAGTTTGACCCAGTAATGTGGAGATGAGACACTGAATGCAGGATGGAGTGAGCATCCACAGCATGCTGTAGTCCTTTTCACTCCCCTCAACCATCCTCCAACCCTCTCCACCAGTGTGAGTGAAGGAGGAGTGCAGTGTCATTCTGCAGCCAATACAAACTGAGTTAACAGCAACCACAATACACACACAGCAAAATATGTAGGTATAGGAGGTTTCAAACTAAAGCAATATTTTACCTCCCTACCTTTTCTTTTGATTTGGCCCACTGCATCCACAACACACACAAACAAACCAGTAATGAGTGTTTCCTCTTTGATGACACGTAGCTGGGCTTGTTGCTCTTTTTAGTCGGAGTGAAGTGTGGGATGGAGTCGCCAAACCCACAGGAATCAATTGCAAAGTCAACAGGCAGCAGAGAGGGAGGCAGTTCCGGAGCGGGAGGGAAAAGTGAAAAAAAAACCAACACTTCTGCTCCCGCTTCTGATTTTCACAGCGCCCATTCAGAGAACCAGTAAACGCACACTATCACAGACATGCTACTCGTTAAACAGAAGCTTATTACAGAATGTAAAGGAGGTGCAGGTGTTTGAGTGGTAGCAAGTTGATGGAAAATTAATCAAGTTTAAAAAATGTAGACAGCTCAGCACACATTAAAAAAAGCCTTTCCGTTCACAGAAGCTCAGAAGACGATTTATTCTCCGTTAAAACTGCAGAGCAATCAACTCAAGCCTCCACTTATGTCCACTCATCTGCTTACACAACATAAAAAATGCCCTTATGACGCCAGCTAATTTCACCTGTACTGCATATTAGGAGTGAAACCTTTAAAAAGGTGCAGGCTGATATAGAATAAATATAATTAGCTCCGTACGCTATGATTAGTGCTGGTCCTGTACCGGAACACTGAGACTAATTCGGGACTGGTTTAATCCTAATCCTACTAGGAGCATCTCTCATGACGGAGGTTTTTTTGCTGAGCCACACGTGATGTCAGAGAGAGCTAGTAGTTTGATGCCAGTCAATGAGGATCAAGGCGTTTATCAGCAGCCAATCAAACATGTGTCCTTGTATCGGGAAGATTTGTTCTGGGAGATAACACCTTAAGCTATTAAGAACTTTCCACTCTTGTCAGATAAACCGTTTCTAATATGTACTGATTATTGTTTTGAAACACCGAAGACTAAAATCTACATTTATTTCTTTTTATTTATAGGAACAGGTCTCAATGACTTGTGGTTTCAACTTTTAAAACGGTTTTATTTCACAGGACAAAGGCATTCCTGAGCTCATTTCATGCTCAATTCCTGCAGTAAACTGTGGCTGTGAGGACTAAAAGCTTTAAGTATTAGACTTTGCTCAGAGTATTCAAACGATTCAGCCTCGCTTTGTGCTCCTACAACTAGAAATGGTTGTTGCGTGCCACAGAAAAGTGTTGTCAAAAGTTGTAATTATAGGCTCAGCTCAAGATGTGCCAATTGGTTCAAACTACCATGTTGCCACATCAGAGAGAACAAAAAGTCGGAAGTGAGAAAAAACAGACTGAGCTTATTAAGAGACAGGGAGCCGTGTGCTGGCTGTCATCATTACGCCGTCGCTGTAGACCAGAGTTGTCAACATTCTCCAAGCACACAAGTAAATCAAAAAGTGCAGAAAGAGTGCTTCAGTTAATTTATGTTAATTCTGCTTAAACTTTTTTTTATCTGGAACACTGATATGGAGTGATATGATTAGACAGCCAAAGCTCCTGTCTGCCTCTATCAAACAGAACAGAACAAGAAAAAAAAAACTAGGATCTAGGATGGTTACATTTTTATTTTAAACTCAGAAATACTCTATTTTTGGTGCGGTACAGACTTAAATACTTTTTCTAAATACAGCTGTAGTAAACCAGGAATTAGGTGCAGCTAAATAAATCTGTTGATTGGAAGCAATTTCAACAGCTGTAATTTGTGCTCAAGGTGTGCGCAACCACAAAAATCTAAACAATAATTGGCCCTCAAGCATTGGCCCAAAGTATTGTGAAGGAAAGACTGAATGAAAAAGTCGACAAAGAGCAGCGAGGGAAACAAAGTAAGAATGAATGGAGGTGTGCATGTGTCTTCTTTTTTTTTTTGCCTTACCTGTGGCTTTGCTGGTGGAAGGCCCCCCTTCCTCCTGTGGTTTGCACGCGAGCATCTGTCTGTGCAGATGTACTGCCTCTGTGGAATGTACAGCATTCCCCTGACTCCCATCTCCTGAACCACCAGCAAGGTTTTCCCCGAGTGCCTCTGGCCCGACGGTGCTGCTGCCGCTCCCCAGGTTCCTGCCACCGTGACCCGTATCCCCTCCCCTGCTGGGCCTCCTCTGGGACTCTGCACCGGGGGGAACCAGCAGCCGAAAGGAGGGTCTGTTAGATGTCTCCACATCATCATCCTCGGGGATCGGGTTGTACCAGATCTCTCCTTCATCGTCTGCGTCATTCTCCTCGGCTGGGTCCACGCTCCGAGAGTGAGGAGATACCTTGGCCTGACCAACGGTGATCTAAATCAAGACAGAAGTTTCCTGGTAAACTTTTGTTGTTGTTTTATATTTAAAGGGGACCATGCAAAGTTGATGTCATTTTGAGGAAAAGACAAAAGAAAGCATGATGTCACCTGAACTGAAACATTCAGCAACCACTGTCCCAAGTCACTTTTATTTCTTTACAAGATTTAGTCGAGAAGATCCATCGCACTCTCATGTGTGTGTGCTAAATACAAAGCTACAGCCAGCATCTGGTTAGCTAAGCATAAAGACTGGAAACAGGGGAAGCGGCTAATCTGGCTTCATCCAAAAGTTGCAAAACCATCTGCTAGCACGAACTTATCTCATTGATTAACAGGTTATATTTTGTTTGTTTGCTCCATGGATGAAGGACAATTTGTGGTGTTACAGTGGGTAATCAACCAATACATAACGCCATGCAAAAACCAAGAAAGTGAAAGAAGCATGTTTCCCAAATCTCTTGCTAACAGAGAGACCTTGAGGCTAACCTGAGGCAGCTGCAGGCGGGCTGGTCGTGATGAAGCTCCCCCCGAGTGTCTCAGGTGGTCTGGAGAGGGACTGGGAGGAGGTGGCGGCTGATGGAAGCCCTCCTCCTCAGCTCCCAGCATTCCCTGCAGCTCGTCCTTGGTGCATTGATTCTTCCCAAGGGAGCTCTGCTGCAGCCAGTTGCGCTTCTTGGAGACAGTGATGGTGGTGAGCGGTGACCGCCATGACGAAGACTCACTGGCCCTGCCCACCTCACGGCCATAAGCACAGGGGGTTTGGACATTCTCAATGAAAGCTGAGGGTGTGATGGAAGGAGAAAGAGTGAGAGTTACAACTTCTTGAGAAAAAAAACTAAACTAATCATCATCATGATCATCATTTAAATCATTATTGAACTGAAGTTAACGAGTCTCAGACTATTCACGTTCTGTCAAGTTGAAGAAAACATCTGTATCAAGAAACCACAGGTGTGGAAACGCTGAATAACGTCATTAGGTTTTATAGAGTTCTCCTCTCTCATCCATTCTGTCATTCCTGTCTCTGCCTTTTAAAGTCAGTCAGAAAAAAGAGCCACATCTTTGTTTTCTCTCAATTGACTGTGATATGTTTAGAACTTTTGGATGGACTATTGTCATTTGGTTTTTATGACCAAACTCAAACTTTCAATCGCACCACCACAGTACCCGTGGAGCACCTCCCCCTTTTCTCCTCAGTGATTTCCCATTTTAGGAGTGTTAGCTTTGGGAATATGTGGGCTTCGAATTCAAAAGAGATCATAGGGAGATAGAGGGATTGGACACACACTTTTTCCCTCACAGCAACTAGGAAAAGAGTGAGAAACCGCCGTCATTACAGCTGTGAAAATAGAGCAGAGAGGGGAGGGTGTGTATGTGTGCGTGTGTGCAAGGGGGCGACGGTAAGTACAGCCAGTGGCGCTATGTGTTGTGAAAAAGGACAAATAATAAAGGTGGGCCCTTTAATGTCCCAAAGAGGGCAATAAAAGACCTGCATAGCTTTGAATGTGTTGATGTGGTATTGGATGTTTTCTTTGGTCCAATCAGAAAGTAAGAATGGGTTTTTCATTAGAAATCAAAAAGCACCTTTGCAAATCATCTGGCTTGCTCTTATTTTGACAAGGTTTGATGAGACGTGCAGCGGGTGAAAAACAACCTCTGAACATGTATGTGCGTGTGTGTGTGTGTGTGTGTGTGTGTGTGTGTGTGTGTGTGTGTGTGTGTGTGTGTGTGTGTGTGTGTGTGTGTGTGACGGGCAGAGCGAGGTGCTGAGGGCAGGGTCTTGCTCTAACATGTACAGCAGGCTCGTGTAAAAGACTGTTTTGATCCTCGGCGGCTCCCAGACGAGCCCCTCCACATGCTATAATGACAACTTTTCCTTTCCTCAAGGAAATGCATTTTCATGCACGCCAAGCTACAGCCACCAAATTACAGACTGGGGAATATGTTCACTTTACAGAATCGAAATCTAACAGAGGGCATCCTGTGTGTGCATAAGTGGCTGTGGTATTAAAAAAGTGAATGAGTCAGAAAAAAAATACAATGTTCTAGTATTATTAGTCCAAAGCAGTCCAGGGGGAAGGGAACTGAAGTACATCAAAAAAACACATGGTTTCAAATTACATAACTTCTACTCAGTCGATTGAAACTAAGGTATTTTTTTTGCTTGGTTGCTTTTATTGACGAGGCCCTGAAAGCGGCAGGGAGAGAGCAGAGGGCTCCACTGGGATTTACTTTTCTCTGGAAGTCAACCAACCTCTCTAAACTTTTATAAAACAACTAGCAATAATCACTGCCATCTCCAATGCCTCAAAGTCTGGTCAGTTAGGAGAGCTCCTCTCACAGCAAACACAAGTCTTGAATTTTATTTCTCAACTTTTTTTCCCCACTTGAGAAATATGACAAATATGATAAAAAGTGGGATGAAATTGCTTCTGGGATGCCCTCCTCTGTGTTCCAGCTGATTATGTAAGACAAAAACAGCTTTCAGTTGCAAGAACAGGAACACTTTTAAAGCATTCTGCTGCTATACTGAGTCCCAAGGGTTAATGTGTAGGCCCAATCTGCTATGGTGGTTTGTTTTCATCTGTTCTGGCCTGGAGTTCCTTGTAACCCTTTAAACCCGGTCTGCGAGCAGTGTTATTACTTAGATTTGAATCTACATGAAACCTACAGAAAAGTATCCTGCATTACAATAGTGATTAGATATTTTTGTACACTAGACTTGTGGTTTACAAAAAATCTTAAAAATGCTTTAAAGAGCAGGACAGATCCCAAACTACAGGCTCTTTAGCCTATAGTCGAGAGTTTCTTCTCTCCAGATGAACAAAATCAAATGAATGTCAACTGATATTCAAAAGTCACTGGATTTAAAGTAATTTAGAGGCACAGACACACAAAAAAGGAAAAATTAAAGATCTAGAAGATAAGTTTGTTTTACGCCCTTACCGAAAACTAACTTGTGGATGGGGAAAAAGGAATAAGTTGTAGGAGAGAGTTAGAGAAGAACTTTTTGTGAGAAAGGGGAAAGATTTTTAAGACCAAGACAGATCCAAAATCTACACACTCTGCCGCCAACGCACGATCTGGTAACGCAAGACTAAAGAGAGGTGAGATGGTTATGCATGCCATCGTCTTTCAGGGGTCTTTCATAACTGGAAGAGGAAGCGTGTTCTGACACGAGCAGCATTCCAGACCACAGCTCCAGGTTTACAGTCTCGCCGCTGTCTCCTTCCACTGTCGCACTGCCTCATGGGAGTAACACCTTCCCCAGAGCAACGGCAGGACACTGGCTTTAACTTAAGGACTGAGATTTTAGCCATTTTCACTGGTGTCAAATATGAAATCATCACAACACTCTCCAGCTCCTCTCGACTTCACACATCATTATGTCAGCATTTCCCCCTTAACTGCATTTGATAGGAAAAGTTATCTATGATTGATTAATTGATAATTGATCAGACAAATTTGATAATGGCCTCTCCGAGTCTGCTTTTCTTTTAAAAATATTGTGCAATAATATACAGTTAGCAAGGGGAACTGTTTTTCAAGATAAATTCATTGTAATGCTCACTTAGCCACTGAGAGGCAAAGACACAAAGAACAAAATAGAAGCATTTAAGAGATAGGAAGTTAGTTTCAAGCCATTAACAAAAAAAACTATGAGTACACGTTCGGATGGGGAATGATGAAGATATGGTGGTAGTCTCAGCTACAGCAATTAGTTGATAAATTAATTAGTCGATCAATGAATAGTTGGGTTTTTTTAAGCAAAATGTATTACGGTTAAGGATTTGCTGCTTTTCTTTGTAAACAGAAAATGTTTGGGTCTTGGACACAACAAGCCATTTAAAGACCTCATCTCGGGCTTTAGGAAATTGAGGTCTGTATTTTTCACAACATTTTTACATTTTCAAGAACAAACAACTAATTGATTAATTAAGAAAGTAACCTGCAGTTTAACTTAGAATGAAAACTTTAAGGTGATTCTTTTTTTAAATAGGCAGGGAAAGACTACTCTAAAGTCAAAACCAGCGCAATACTCCAGTAAGAAATAACTTTTTGGAGACTTTTAAAAGTTGACTCTTTAAAGTTTTCATTTATGCCAATTCGTATGTTACCACATATAACAAGATAGCTTACTAAAGAAGTAAAAGAAAGAATCAGCTCATTCTCCCTTTGGTTGTTATTTGGCAGGAAAGACCTATGACAATGACAATTACCTACACTGAACTCCTATCGACACAATGCAAAGAAAAAGAGAAGAGAGATTTCCATAACGGAGCAAACACTGCCTGGCTCTCTGTGCAGCGATGGCATGAAGATGATGTGTTCAGGGCATACACACCCCTGACCTGAAGGTAGCAGATGGCCAGAGCACATAATGCAAGGGTGCACGTCTGTGTGAGAACATAAAAAAAGAATAAGAGAGGGAGAGGTGGAGTGATTTTGTCTGAGGTGCCAAAAGGAATGCACACACATATAAAGAAAAAGTTCATTTCCTGGTTGTGCTGGTATGGACCTGTGCCACATGAGCCTGACAGTAAACCCAATTATACTCATGTCTTAATCTTCTGAATCTTTCTCTCCTCTGAGACAAAAACACTAGATCCACTTTCCCATAGGCTTTTCTTTTATTTCCTGAAATTCCTTCTCTTTTGATAAGTGCAAAACACACACCAGCTAGTTTTCTCCTCCATACAGACAACACTTTGTTGTGTATACAGAGTTTCAGCCCCCCGCACACAGCAAAAGATTCCCTCTTTTGCTGTGTGCCATGCATTCCTGTTGACGCTCATTCATATGGTAATGAGGATTCTCAATGTAGATTTTTCTTTTTACACCCATGCAGGGCTGAGATCGTCCAGGGTTGCATCACATGTCAACACTTGCATCCCGTTGAGGCGTCCTGGCAGCTCAGCCTGCTAACGCTAATGCCACTTCCTCCTCGATGCGTTGGCTCGAAACCCAAATTCTTTTCAATGTTGCAGCTCTTTCAGTAACTCTTCTGTCTTGTCTCATTGTTTCTGTTAAAAAAAACAAAAACTGATTCAAATGTTTAAGAAGAGGGACTGTACAAAGGCACATGGACTAACAGTGTGCCAATTAGGTCCAAAACACTGTTAATTGTAAGACAAGTCCTTGAAAGGCCCTTCAACAAAGCTTTGTGCAGTAGCTCCCGATAAAATTCTGCCAACTAATAAATACAATCCAGTGTGTTTCTAGGATAATTGCTAGTTCGCCCTGTACACTTTTGACTCATTCATCTTGTAAACCATCCTGGTATGAACCCTTCTGCTTTAAGTTTCTCTTTAATCACCTGATGTGTCTTTAGGGCTACTATTCTCCATAAATCTGTCCATGTACAGACGCACCAGACAAGAAAAATGCATGTGATAAAAAACAAAAACTCTGAGGCTCAGTATCAAGGTTTATGGCACAACGCAGAAAACATCGTTCTGACATGATCATATTACACCTGCACTCTTCGTCTCATTCTAGCTTTGAATCAGCTGAGCAAGCAAGAAAGAATGTATTCAAAATGTTGAGCAATAATGCACCGTGTGCCTAAGCTTTGCTTCATATATGGCAAATACACCTGTTTACTTGCTGTGATTTAGACTGTTGAGACCTTTCTTTTGCCTGTACGGTTCACATGAAGCGTCAACTAGCCGCTGGTTAGCTTAGCTTAGCGCAAAGACTGAAAAAAGGGTGAAACAGCTAGCATGGGTTTGTCCAAAGCAACAAAATTAGCCTACCAGAACCTCTAACACTCGCTGATTAATATCTCATATCTGATTTGTTTAATTTGTACAAAAGCTAGCTTAGTCTTTATTGCTATATATTGCTAAGCTAACCAGCTGCTGGCAATAGTTTATATCCAACAGTTATGAGATGGTATTGACCTTTTCATCTATATTTCTATGACATTTAGTGAGATAGGCTTATTTTGTTTCTGGTAAACTATTCTTCTAAAATAAAAGTTGTGAGGGAGATACAAAAAGGTTTTTCACTTATTTTGCCCGATGCTGCTCTTTTCTATTGTGGTCACTATTTCTAGTCATGCAAACACAGTAAGATTTTCCTCTTTGTTTGAAAAAAAAAAGGGGGTAAAGTTAAAAGAAAGAAAAAAAATCAAAGACCAAAATATCTGCCTCCCAGGAGTGGATCTCACACTCCTGTGTTTGTGGTGTCTATGGCTCAGTCTCAACATCAGCGTTGACTGACACACCACTCCTGAGTTCAGGTCTGTCCAAAACATGAAGCCTGGATACTGCTTGCCTGCCGGCGGGCCAAACCTCTGCCGCAGCACAACACAACAAAACTATAAATCCTCCAACTGCAACTACACATGCATGTACACACCGGGTTTTTGCATATGCATGCTCATGTGCACAATATCCCTCACCCACACACATACATAAAAAGCGGCACACACACAGCTGTGGGTGATAATCGACATGATTTTTTTTAGCACAGTAATTAAAAGGACAAGTCAGAACAGAAATAAATTAGCTGCAGTCTAATTAAGCCAACATTTTTGTCCTATGACTTCATAGTGAAGTTTCATTTCCAAGTAGCACTCAGGGGTGGGGGGGGGGGGGGACAGGGCTATTTTTAGAAAGCCAGAATTATATCAATATTTGCATAAACTCAATGAAGAGTTTCAAGCCAAGACAAGCAATCCACTGGAGCTTTTCATTTTTTTAATGGCTCTTTGTGAAGCGCTGAGAGGCCCAGAGGGGCAAGATAAGTCCAGAGCTGACCTTAATAAATGCTTAATCGCCCTTCATTTAGTTCATTCACGGCAAGGAATTAAGTGACACAATGCAAACAAGTTAAACAACGGGAATGGCATCCTAAATATTCAATCCAGAGTCTCTTTAAAATGCAAGTTACCAGGGAGCTGTCCAGAGCAAACGACTGGGGAGGAAGGCAACATGACAGCCCAACCCCCCCCCCTACACACACACACACACACTACCACAGAGAATAACTGCAGTGGCTTCTCTACTGCTTTGGATTCCTCTGGCCACAGCTGTGGAAAAGTTCAGTGAGGACAGGGAAGGGAAAGCTGAGCAAAATGGGGAAAAAATGAGAATCAAGTGGGGAAAGAGACCTTGGAAACTAATTTATCAAGAAAGGGCCCCGTCTATATTATTTGAAATACTACAGAGCAGAGGAAAGAGTTTTGAGTTGTAAAAGATGGAGCTATGTTGGGCAAACCGCGGCTGGAAGTCAAACACAGGCCTTCCGCACAGCAGCCTCAGAGATCACACTCTATTTCTAGCAGCACAGCACACTGACAGTCAACAACCGCCTGCTCACATGGCAGGTCATCGATTTACAGAACACCACACACGCACACTGGCACTCACAAACACGCACACATACAAAACTATGAGGGGTAGAATATAAAGGCGGTGCCATGTCTTTGCTCCATACCAGGCCAGTTCCACATCGGGTGCAACAAATGTCAATACAAAGTTTTCCACTCAGGCAGTTTCCGAATCCTGTGATTAAACTAGCACACTGGCCTGTGTGCAGTCACTTCAGGGCAGCATGGACAAAAGAGCAATTCATGTAGTAAATCCATGCACTATACACAGAGAAGTGGTGACTAAATGTATGCAAAATGTGCACCCCTTGTAATGTATTGCATGTTACCGTCACTGCAAGGTGGTGCAAAGCATCAGATCATGTAAATGCAATTAAATGTGTGTATAATAAGTGGTCATTAGGGTTTGTAAGTCAACATGGATGAGAAGTACCGGGCAAACTCCATCCGCAGAGGAAAATTTGGTGATATGATTGAAAGCTCGAGAACAGCTACTAAATGTACCTTGTGGTGAGATTGTTTTGCCAACTCTGTAAACTTTAGACTATTGCACATCCCACCTAATCCCTGAATATCTCACATTTAAGCTGCACCTAAACAGAGTCCTTTGGTATAAGATGATATCACCAGTTACCGTCAACGGTTTCTTGACACAGATGTTTTCCTGTTTTTTCACCACATCACAAACACATCAAAACACAATCAGGAAATCATTTGGCATTTTGTACATGATCAAAAGTCATTCACAAACACATTAACCAACCCACCACCAACCAAACACCATGAAAAACACCACTGCAGCTAGCAGAGGGGGGAGAGAGTTAGTTGCTACTGAACTACACTGTGAGTGATCCGACCTACAAACCTGATGTGCTATTAATTTTAGTGTTAAAATGCACCTAAATTAGTGTAAAGGACAGAACCCGCCACCGGTTAGAGAATCGTGGAAAAGCAAAAGAGGTCAGAGGTGTCTCGTCCCTTTGCTTTGCATCCAGAAGAGGAGGAGTGCAGGGTGAACCGCCACCAGACGGAGTTTACTACGAGTGGAGGAGGATGACAATAATCAGACGGGAGGAAGGAGGGGGAGAGGTCTCTGATTTAGAGGATCCACGGGAGTTGAGGCCACTCCGTGTAGCCTTCCTACCTGGCTGCTGCTGCCCTGGTGACTTGGCCTTGACAGATTTAACCCCTCTGCTGGATGTCTGGACCCTCGGTTTGGACACACCGAGGTTACCCTGAGGACAGGGCCGGTCCTGGCTTCGGCCTCCGCTGCGGGGAGAAGATGAGCCCTCGATGCGCTGCTTCATCTCAGAGGACAACAAACGGCCCTTGTGCATCCACTCTTGCATCTTGTTGACGGTGACGCCGTGCCCCTTGTTGACTGAGCGGGCCCCCTGTGCTCGGGCGTCAGCCGGCTCCTGCATGTTGTTGTGACCCTGATTTGTTGAGGCGTCAGCGTTGCCGTCTGAAGAACCGGTGAGGCTGTTGACCGAGCCGCTGCTCTCGTTGAGCTGCCCGCCACGGTCTTCGTCACCGCCAGCATCCTGTAGCAGCTCATCACTGCTGTTGGTGTTGTAAAGCACCTGGTGATCTGACAGCTCACCTATACCTGTGGCTTTAACCCCTTCCAAGTATTTTGTCTCTGTGGCCCCTTTATCGCCAACGCTTTCTGGACCCCCAGGGTTCTGCATATAGAGTGAGGGACCACCTGCACACCTGATAGCTCCGTCACTAGCAGAGCGCCGTAATGTGGGTCCTCTCTTGGTCAAAGACAGGTTCACCATACTCTTACTGTTCAGCCTGCCTTTCAGGCCTGACTCAAGGTTCCCACTGAGGCAAAGTAGGAGCGAGTCAGTGTCAGACACCTGCTGGGGGCTGTGGTCGCCTCCTGAGGACCAGGAGTCACTGTCCATGTTTTTGGCAGACAACCTCGAGCACAGGCTATCCCTGGAGTGGCTACTACAGGAGGAGGTGGCCTGCTGCTCAGTTAAACCACCACTAATCTGTTGGACATCCAGGTTGATATCATTCATAGCATTGATAAGAAGGTAATAAGCTTCTTTCAGCTGGTTCCTAAGCCTGTCTGTTTCCTGTGCGCTATTACTATCATCCAGCTGTCCTTTATCCAGCCCGGGCTGTGGCAGCTCTGCAATATCTCTATCACCATCACCATCACCATCACCTTTTGCTCTGATAGTTTCGTAAAAGGGCAGAATTTCATTATCATAATAATCATCATCATCACTATCTAAAGTGTACCTTAGTGACCCCTCTGTGGCGCAGATGGATGCCATGTTAATGTCGCATATTTCTAACTCTGTGGGGAAAAAGGTCGGGCTCTGCACGCCGCCTGCAGTCCCTCTAACGTCCCCCGCATACTCAGGCCCATAACTCTCCACGTTTCTGATTACGATGTTTTCTTCCGTGTTTCTTTGCG
The DNA here is from genome assembly GCF_027596085.1 of Anoplopoma fimbria. NCBI lineage: Eukaryota > Metazoa > Chordata > Actinopteri > Perciformes > Anoplopomatidae > Anoplopoma > Anoplopoma fimbria. Next base: position 10,396,867 of record NC_072456.1, read on the forward strand.
CACTGTCCGGACAAACGAGCGAGTTCGTCTCCAAAGTCCGGCTGTTGTCAAAACTCCGGTTGGCGTTGCGTTCATTCACAGCCGCCGTCACAGCAGCCATGTGCCGGCAGTGTCCTCCGTCTCTGGGCTCCGTCCCGTCGCTACACGCAGCAGTACCCCGGCCCTCTGGTCGACTGACCCCGGCATGCGGCTCTACCTGTGCTCGGTACAGACCGTGATTTGAATTGTCCCCGAACCCGATCGAGTCCCCGACGCTGCACTGCCGCGGCACCGAGACGTAGTGTTTCCTCTGGACATGCGGTCCTCCGTGCGGCGGGACCCCCGCAGGTAACGCGATTCTGTCAGCGTCAGATCTGGGCCCCCGGTGGCTCCTATCTGCCTCCCCAAACTCATGCCCCGCAGCGGGCACGTCTCTTTGAAGTGAGACCCCCAGGAGCTCCTCGTTAACCCGGACCCTGCCCCCGCTGCTCCGCTTCTGGGGACGGCTCTCCCGGACTACTACTACCACCACCCCCTCTGTTCGCACCATCGGCCCGTCAACACAATTCTCGTACGTACTCATTCTCTCTGGCGTGCACTCCAAGACTACCGGTGTACGAGCCTCGTCTGAGTCTCGCTGCGTTTGCAAAACTTTCTCTTTACCTTCTCGGCCCCCGTTCGCCGCAGCAGCAGCAGAGCAGTATCCTCCGCCGCCGCCGCCGCCGCCGCAGACCGTCGCTCCTTTCTTGGATTTCTTCCCCCGGAGTTTCGCTAGTAAAGTCCTCCGCAGAGGATCAGCCATTCCTTTCCTTTGCCCCCCCCAGTTAATTCCTCCCGGTTTCTTTCAGCACGCTGGCTCCAGAGGGAAAGGGCCGAGTGGGTTCTCCTCGCTCGCCGCGGTCAAAGCTCGCCGGGCGGACGGGCTCCTCTCCATTCTCCGCTGTCACCTCCGCTCTGTCGCCTCCTCACTCGCTGCTGGCTCAGTCTGCTTAACTGCACCACCTACCTCTCTCTCTCTCTCTCTCTCTCTCTCTCTCTCTCTCTCTCTCTCTGCTCCACACACACACAAACACACTTTGCCCTCCTCCCTCCCCTCTTTTTCCCTCTCTTTCTCTTTCTTTCTCTCTCTCTCTAGCGCCTCACCTCACCTTCTCCATGTTTGCAGCACAGATAGGATATTTGTCATATTTTCCTGGATAAAAGTTCAGGGACCGTGCAGATCAATTACTCGGAGAATATTGCATGAATGCTTATTTGAAAACAACAGAATACTTCATTAGACTTGTTAATGCTTGACATTTTAGGAAAGCAGCAAATCAGCATAGTTGAAAATCTAGAATAATACATTTTTTTGATTGAAAATGTTTTATGATGCACATTAAGTGTCTAACGATCGACTGATGGACCACTTGTCTCTAGGCTTCTTATTGTTATAAATAACATACAGTCTGTGGTTATAAACCATGAAGAACTTTTGGGTTGCCAGGTTGTTGAAAATCCCTCTTGATTTTGTTTCTTGTCATCAATAAATGTTGAGGAATGTAACAATTCATCAATGTAACATTTCACAAGTCATCAATTCTGCTATTGTTTATAGGAGAATTGATCACTTGTGGAAAGTTGATAAATCATCAAAGCTAAATTAATATCTCAGTTAATCAATAATAATAAATAATCTAGTTTCAGACATAATAAGATAAGATAATCCTTTATTAGTCCCGCAGCGGGGACATTTACAGGATTTACAGCAGCATAGGGTATAGTGCAAACAAGAGACATAGTAAAAAAACAAGTATTATAAATAAGCAAATAAGCAATAAAAACAGTAAAGAATCCACGATAACTGAAATATTATATATACAGACAGAATAACTATTATAACTATTATTGCACATGTTTTTAGTGTCATGTGGTCTACTGGGAGTAAAGCTGGTTGTGCAACCTGACAGCAGCCGGAAGGAAGGACCTGTGGTACCTCTCCTAATTACGTCAATCCTGAATTAAGTATATTTTACTTAAAGTTATGCTGAGGAACATTTAACTGGTTATTAAACAGTCTGATTGTAATACTGATGCCTCAGTATGCCGTACATAAGTAAACGAGAATTTTGTCCATTTCTATATAGTTATTCAAAGTTCTTGTCAGCAGTGCTAACTGGTCGAATTCCGTGAGAAATCAGATGAAACATTGAGAAAGCATCCAACGGGACATATGGCAGTGACCAGCGCTCTGTGGACAGACACAAATCTGTGAGGGAGGAGGAGAGCTCAGCACCCAGTAGTATCATCTCCTCCTCCGGCCAGGAGCAGAGCTGTGCCTGAATGCTCTTTCGGTCCCCGCTGGGAGCCGACACCACACTGCTGGGGGCCAAGACTGTATTAAGTATTGCAATTCAAAAATACTCTATTATGAGTAAGGATGTACTTTAAACACTCCATCTTGATTATTATACATGTACATGCTGCTCATGTGTTAATGCATCATAGTATTATGATAGCCTACATTTAATTTGTAGTACATTTTGCTAATATTGTGTACTGTTTTTAAACTACTTTATATGTTTTGGGGTAGTTTAATCTATAGCAACGTATCATATTTTATAAGCTGATTGTATGTTTTGGATGAGGCTTTTAATGTGAAAACGAAATTAAGTTGTCAAATAAATGGAGTCATAATACAATATTAGGAATAGGAATATACATTAAATCTAAGTACAACTACCTCAAAATGATACGCACTGGAGTAAATGTACTTATTTACAAACTGCCAGTGTATTAAATATATTTCATTGAACATTCAAACAGTACAAATGCGTATTAAGGATGATGAATGCTCTCATCTCATCTCATAACCAGGATGAGACTAAATTTAGGTCTGGGTGACGCTAAGGGAAATGCAGCTCCAGTCTCTCTATTGTACAACGCATATATGTCCCCGAAATGTGAAATAGATTCTGCTTGAGTGCAGTGAGCCAGGACTTCAAATTACCACCTTCACTGGTAGCTGTGAAGGCATTCCAGCAAACAGCAGGGAAAACAACTCTCGTCCCAGGGGAAAAATGTGCTCGACCCTCTGCAGAGAATGACAGAGAAGCAATAAGGAGGACGGTGATAACTTAGCAGCTCGGAATGATCTCCTACCATTTACAAATTAGCAGGATTGTGTATGTCATGAGGAATTTGTCTTTTCATAGTTTCATCTTCATTTTTACACACTCGCAAAGGCTGTTTTTCCTCCTCCAATGGCGACGCCAACCTAAAAGCACAGTGTGCCACATGATGGATCACTGTCGATTATCGGGCTGACACTTTTATCTGAAGTGTATCTTGAGTAATCCTCTCCTCTTTGACCTTGCATCTAACCCTTGTCCCTGCTCGAAGCCCAACCCGAGACTTTAAGAGCGTCCGAGACAGCGGAGAAAGGAATGAAACATACTTCACTTGAACCTTAAGCCATTTGTTTGCTGTTGCCTCTACTTGGAATGTGCAAGAGGATGAGCTGCTGAAAAGCTGCAGTGGGTGTATGACTGCACATGCGCTCTCTGCCTCTCTTTAAGGCACACATACTTAACCTCAAATACCTACACATTCCCTCTCTCTCTGACTGAATCTGACTCCACTACAACCCTCCTTGCATAACTGTCTCTCTTTTTTCTAAGGTAAAATTTCTACCCATGATTTAGGGCATTTATTGTCAGAGACATTCACCGACAGGGCCCCACATTCACCCTCCTCCTCCCCCCACCGCCACTACCACCCTCAGTAAAACATGATAAGCATCTGTTATTGCACTGCAGGAGCCGTGTAGGCCCTGACGCCTCGGTCTGCCTCCCCATCTGACTGACTAGACCCTGTCTGGGCATTTATTTACAGGTCAAAACCTGCAGGCTGCATGGTGTGTTTGTGTGTCACAGAGAGAGAAAAAAGGGAGAGCGTGGGGGAGAGGCGAGGGTCGGAAAAGAGGCATATGCATCAGCGAGGACACAAACAGAAGTGTTGCAATTATTCAGGACATTCACTGGAGGGCATGAGCGATATCTTTTTGACAAACAACGTCTATTAGTGCAATTTTCGTGCTGCAAATTTCTTGCATTCCTGAAAATGTGATTCTGTCTTGTGATATCTCTTAGTACCTTAAACAGCAGTGTACATATACATGTAGTGATGGCTTGTTGCATTAGTGGCAATAGAAATCTGGGTTGTAAAGTAAGAGGTGGTGCCATGTAACTGAATATATTTATCCAAGTGATGTATTTGGGAAAAATGTTAAGGTGCTTTATTTAAAGTTACTGTAAGGAACTCTTAACAAGCTATGAAACGGTCTTGATTTATTACTGATGCCAGTATAAGAACAAAATAAGTAAACAAGACCATCAGCCAGAAGATTGACTATTTCTACATAGTTTTTCTTAGTGCTTATCGTCATGCCATGCTCAGATTCCTCAGACCAAATCATGCAGGTTTGCTAGAAACTCCTCAATTTAGACTCCAGCGGGGACTCCTACAGCAATAAGACCTCTCAAGACTTCTTGGATACACATCTTGTGTCAGTATCAGCTCACTAATGAGCCAAAGTGGCATGTATGACAAAAAATGTACACCTAATGAGCCAAAACACACAAGAAGCACTTGTCAAGAGACTCTGCATGCTGACTCAACAGTGCAGTAGAAAATTAGGAAATTTGTTTCCCTTTTCTTTCTTTTTCCTCCACCAGTCACTTGTACCCTTTGTGAAGGCACTGGCAGAACATCTGCTTAGCTGGCCCCCTTTCAGATGGATTGGCCGATGAGTGTATGAAGAGGGAAACTGTGTGTGTGTGTGTGTGTGTTTGTGGGGGTGTGTGTGTATGTTTGTGGGTGTACATGAGTGTGTGTTGGGATGCGGAGCTGTGCAGCTGTTGGGGCTCTCCCCCTGATGGCTGCCCATTGTTCCTTCTCTCTGTGTCTCTGGCTCGCTCTCTCTCTGTCCAGGCTGGTTTATGGGCCTTCCCATTTGCTCAATGCACACCGCAACTAAATTTATGTCCTTGGACACAAGCCTTTCTCAGGGTATAAATCAGTCCGGACGGTCCCTGTAAGAGTGGCGTTGCCAAGGGCCTGCAGCTTTACGTTCCATTATTGTCATAGCTATTCACTAATATTTTACTATTGAAGAAAAACATCTAAAAGGAGCTCTTATTGTGCCTCACTGCATTTATAACCACACATGTGTCTTTTTAAAGTTGTTTGATTTGTAAGTTTTATCTCATAGCTTTGGAGAAAAAGTTTTATTAGCTACATTTTGTGCAAAACAAAAAACTTTAAATTTGACTGATTTTCATAAAACAGGGATTCAGTTTTAAAGAAAGTCCATTCAAAGAGTCCATGTTGAATCTATAAGCATAAACATTAGTTGAATTCAATAAGTAATATAAAAACAAAGAAAATACATTGCAGTTTTTTTGCTGCATCTGTGCGATCATGGTATAAACATTACGACCCAAACAGGTTAATATCCAAGCTATAATAAAAGGCCAATATCAGTGACCTGATTGGTGTGAACATGAGCATTCAGTGCTGAGTTGGTCCGAGCAAACACCATTCCGTCTTCCCCTGAACACAGATAAGCTCTTATCTTGTTATAGATATAAACCTGACGGAGATAGCTGCCATATTAACCTAAATATTCTGTTTGCTCTCATTAGCTGGAACATCTGTGAGTGTTGTATTAAGATTTAATAAAAGCAATAAGATTTATTGCTTTTATTAGAACACAAAGACAAAAATAGATAGAATAAAACTACAGAAAAAACACCACAAGTACCCAATTGTCACATGGAAAACAAGTATACATATCCTTATCATTCTATTATCATTATATGTTTATTATCTTGATTAATCAATTAAATGTTTTAAATATCAGAAACTATAAGAAAAAAAAGGCCCATTACAATTTCTGGGAGCACATCTTTAAATAGCATTTTTATGTCATAAGCACAAATATATTAATTTTACTGTGAAATCAGGATATCACCACATTGAAGAAGCTGTAACAAGCAAAATGCTTGCAATTTATACTTGAAAAATAACTTAGAAAGACTCACAGTTTATGAAGACAGTCGCTCAATTTACTCATAGTTTCAGCTTGGACAATTTTGAATTGAATGGTCAGGAATACATTCAAACACAAATAGTCTTGATACACTAATATACATCCCCACTGAAAAGAGAAAATACTGAAAATCTATGTGAGCAATCTTAAAGAACTCGCTGCACCCACTTAAGCCTGATTGGGTAAACAGCAGGACAAGGGTGGAGATCACAGAATTATCACAGATAGGATCTCCTCCATTACAGACCGGCAGCCAGGTTAGAGGACGGACACACACACACACACACACACACACACACACACACACACACACACACACACACACACACACACACACACACACACACACACACACACACACACACACACACAACCCGTCTATCCAACTGTTCAATATCCTTATCAACAGACAACCTCTGACATGGTTATCATGAGAGAGGTCAGACAGCTTGTCTCTTGCTACTGTTCTCTATCATCTCTGAGCTGCCAAAGAATGTTCCTTTTTCTCTGAGTGCCTTCATCATGTGACCAGGCCTTAAATGTTCAGCTTTCCAAGTCTATCGTCATGTATTTTCTGTATTAATGAAAACTAAATAACTGTGTTTCTATAACTTATCTGGCAAGTGTTAACTTTGATTCAACATTGCACTCAATATCTTAAAAAAAAGTGCTTAACCTTAAGGTTCCAACATTTTAAATAACCTGAGATTACTGCCATATGTGTGCTAGCTTTGTATTGCGATTTTATAACGGCTCCCAAAGGTTTTTACTGGTGCAGGCAGGCATCATTTGCCCCCCAAAAAATAAAACACATGGGAACTTATGTTAGAACAATAGGTTGAGTTAAGTTCAGAGTTTTTAGGTAATTTTCTTATAGAAATAAATGGAAAATGAGTATGTATGACGTCAAGGGGGATTGGAAATATTTGGCTGCGATCAGTTTCCAGTACCACAATCTTCCTGTAAATTACAATATTATATAACTGCATGCGATTGTTTTGAAAATTTGACTCCAGGCTCAATAAGAGGGAAGACTCTGTGGTTTATAGACCATCGTCTTCTCTGAGCCAAACAGTAATTTCAATCTTTTTCGTTTTCTCTTAAAAGACGTGTGTTCAACATACGTTACATTGATAGTTAAGCTCAAATAACGGGTTAGAGGGATCTGATTGTCTCTGGCTCCACAGAGGTTTTCTTTTCTGCTGAACATCTGTTTCACAAGACTGGCATTGCTGATGTGAAAAGCAACTGTTTGCCTCTAGAAAACACCCACGGATGAGTGAAGGTTTTAGCGATGTCAACAAGTCAGTCAGTGTGTTGACATGGAACCAGCGCCCTAAACTGGTGTAGTCTTTGCAAGATTTTACAAGGGCCAATTTCTTCCATAGTGTTTTGTTCAACACTGTTATCAGCAGTACACATTTAAGCCAAATGAGGGATCCTGAATGTTCGTACTGTTCTGATAATTGTAGCCTACGTATAACATTGGATCTAATAGAAAGGCTAGTGTAAATTCTGTTTGTTTAAATAATGACAGTAAATGAAAAGCTCCTGTTAAATGCATTTATTTGGTCTCATTTATAAAGTATTAAACATGTATTTATGTTTTCAATAGCACATGCATATAACAAAGTTGTGATTAATCAAATGTATATATCTTCAAAATGGCTGGTTTAACTATTCAAGATAATGTAAGGTGATGCAGAATTGTCAGTAAAAATTGTCAGGAATGTTCATTCAGGTACAAATTTGGGAAACACTGCGCTAGCACCATGGCTTACTGGAGTGAGATGTCCATCTGTCTGTTGGTTCATAACTTTGATCCCCACTGAAATATCTCCACAACTATTGAATGTATTGCCATGAAATTTTGCAGACATTCTTGGTTCCCAGATGATGAATCATTGGCGTTGGTGCCACCACGAGACATTGTCTAGATATTTAAAGGCCCCTACAGGATAAATTCGACTGATTGATTACCTGAAAGTTCACCTAAAGCCATCTTCCAGTAAAAATCTGAATTTGCTCATATCTGTTGGTTATGGCAAAATATCTGCAAAACATTACCACCAACCTCAGCTGTGCTTTGTGTTAAGTGCTAATTAGCAAATTCATGCTAACATGCTCATCTCAGCAGATGAACATGGTGGTAAATGTTCATCAGCATGTTAGCACTGTGGGCGTGTTAGCTCAAAGCACCACTGTGACTCTGAGTACAGCCTCACAGAGGTGCTAGCTTGGCTGCAGCCTCACAGACTACTATCAAAGAAAAACAGAGGACAAAAGAATTCTCCTTGTATCGCCTTTCGGTCCCCTGTATAGCACAACACAACAGCCACAACTAAGTTTCATACAAGCTGCGACATTGTGCTGACTGTGTGAAAATGTCATAAGTCAGAAAGCAGCAGCTGTAGGCAGCCAGCTCAGTGAAGGTCCCTGAATGCTCAATGGCCATCATGAGGTCTTGACCTGCCAGTAAAGGTGTCACAGTGATAAACGGTTAGTGTGACTGACACTTTTCATAGCCTTGACTGGACCAGAAAACACTCCTCCTCCAGCAATTTAATTAATAAGTCACAATGGTTAAAATCATCCAGGTGAACACAGAATGTAAATGTTGTTATTTTATTTAGATATTGGGAATTTTGTTTGAGGTGAAATGAAATGTATCAAAGTCTTTTCGGGACTTCAGTGACTGATGCTCTGATAGCTTGGAGGGTAACATAAGACCAAGATGTTGTCTTTTATTAAATGAAGATAAGGTCAGTCATCTGTAACATCCAGCGGGATGAAAAAATGTTTTCCTCTAGTAACATGATGTCTATTAGACAAAAGGGCTACAGTCCAGTAATACTTCAGATATCATATCATAAGAGAGGAAAAATTCAAAAGCACAGCAAAATAAGCTGGAATTTATGTTTTCCACACAATTCTTTGAATAGAGAATTGCAAAACATGCATTTTCTGGGAACTTTCCAGCCACTGCCAGCAGATTCTTCAACACACTGATGGATGTGACCTCGCTGGTTATTACTCATACAGTCAGTACAAAGTTATTTGTGCGTAAATATGGCCGATAAAATCAGTCTGCTGCTGCTGTTGTGCAGGACCAGGTACGCGTTTCAGACAAGGCCAGGCACATACCTGGAGGCTGGAATCTTATCAGAAGCATATTTTGCACTATTTCATGTCAACCCACAATGGCAGATAGGCCCGGAATTCCTCTGATCACCAAACTGTTGCAAAGTGGAAACTTCTCTTTCTTTTTCAATGCCTGGGAAACCATTATGTTTGGTCCAATGGTCACAGAAATTCAAAGAATTATTTTGGGAATGTATAGTGTATTACCTAGATTCGAACAAAAAGTATTTAGGCCTTTTTACAATATAAAAAAATGTTAGTTAATGAGCTTTAGAGGTGTTGGTAGGCATAGTTTTTGACCTTTGAAAGTACCAGGCCAGCTGTTTTATGCCAGTACCCAGACTGGGGTTCAGGGGATGGTATCCTTATACATTTTGTACTATCTTGTCATTTGCAAGTGCCTTCATCATTTCAAGTGTTGATTGTAAAAATAAATGTTTTTAGAACTTTGCTTTCCACTGAATGTGACCAACGGGGGGGAATTTCTGTTAGAGATGGGATGATAGATTTTATCACGCATTGCTGTAAAGACATTGATCATTATCTGGATGATAGTGAATATTCTTTCAAGTGATTTGGAAAGGCTTTCTAGCTTATTTAAAATGTATCTTGTATTTATGTAGTGGGATCCTATAATTTATGATTACCTTATTAAATATTCTGTTTGTTTTTGCTAAAAATAATTTTAAAAAAGGAGTGTTTCCTCTCTGTGATGGACTAAAGTATTTTTCTTAACAAAATGTAAGGTAAAATGATTACATTATATTTTGGTTCCATTTCAAGCACAGTTTGATGATTATTAGGATAGTATTGTAAAGGGCAGCTTTTTTGGCCAGGATAATCGGGACATGAAATATAATATCGTCCCATGCCCATTTTCTGTAGCAGTTTCAGAAATTTTGCCTAAATGAACCCAGTTCAAAGGACTGACAGAACAGTGTTCTCCAGTAAAATACTTTTTATTGCCCAAGTGGTTTATGATGAACAGTTAACACTAAAAACAAACTATAAAATGATCTGCATACGACCGTTTACACTGATTGAGCAGATATGCAGGAAGAAACCAAAGGTTCCTTAAACAGTTCAATGCTCCAAAAACATTTGGATACTACACATGCAAGACGTTTTATTTCACACAGATGAAAAGTATTGTGTAATACAAGGTACATGAGACTGAATAAACAGTCTGTATGCATCGAGTATCTCAAGAGAACTGAGATGATACTAACTTCCAAATTCCAAATTGAAGATCAGAACTCCCCTCCTGTATTTTGGGTGCCCAATGTTCACACAGTACAAGTGAAGGAGACTTCACTACAAACATGGAGGGAGTGTTTTCTATTATAGCTTATGGGCGACATCTAGTGCTCATAAGCAGGAAGAACAAGCAGCTTTTAAAAATGTCATATCAACAGATTCACAGCCATTTTAAATCACATTTTTATAGGAAAGTCACTGTATTAACACAACACGCACACATATTTCATATGTCAGTGATGATTAGATATTTTATATAATACAAGACGAACACAGACAAAGTAAACCACCACAGCTGGATGTCGCTGTTATTTTAGCTCGTTAAATTAAAGCAAACAGGAGGTAAAGCCAACTAACCACATTTATGTTGCAGGCTAAACCCTCTTTTAAAGTTAAATCGTTTGTTGCAGTTTTGGTCTTCATCATTACAGGTTATGATAACATTTTATTTACCAATTTCTTTGCAAACACTCCAACAAGAGCAATCAGGCAGGTTTAAACTCTCACTTCACCTTGTTGTCTAGACTACATATTCGAAAGTAAAGCAAAGGTGATCCCAAACTGGGATAAAACCTGTCTAATCCCTTGTTTGGTAATGTCCAGTACACGTTGTAAAGCTGTGCCTCGTGATATCACTCATCCCTGTTAAGTGGGTAAAATCGAAGAGCGATGATGACAACCCTGACTGTAAAACACCTGAATTTTCCTTAAACTTGGGAAAATAGTCCGTGGAGATTTACCAGAACCTGAGTTCTTAAATTGAAACTTTAACAGTGGGACTGTCATTAACTATACTTTTTAAAAGTGTGCGGACAGTCCTTTGAAAACAAAATACATACTATTATATATTGCAAGAGATATCAACTTGTAGGTAAAATGCCTATTTATGTTTGCAGCATACCACCTACTTGACCACTGTGCTTATAGCTGTGAGCGTTTCCAGCCGACATAAAATATTTAAATTAGAAACAGATTGTTTGCAGGATAGTTTCGGCCTCAATCTATATTTTGCCTGAGGATCCTTTTCTCCTCCTCTACGAAATTCTTGTCAGAGGTCGCTTGTCCCATGTCCCTCTTCCTCTTCTCCTTCTGATGGAAGGTCTCCACTCGTCGTTTCTTGGCAGACAGGTCTAGCTTATCTGATTCCTCATCTGATCACCAGAAGAGTGGTGGTGGTTGGATTGGGGATTTGGGTTGGGTTGGATGGAGAGTAGAAAAGAAGGATTTTTGAATTACTCAACAGCATGCAAATCAAACAAATCAATAGAAACTATTTCCATGTAGGTACAAAGCGGAGCAAATGCAAGTCTTTTGTTTTTTTTTAGCTTGTGCTTGTTTGGTGATGACGTGGCTCCCAACATTCATTTTCCACCAAGATGGGAGAATTGATTCAGCTGAGGCTTTGTTGTGCATCTCTAGGTACCAACGACACTTCCCTAAGTATATTTTACACTCCATTAGACTAGCCTATTGCAAATGCAAGTCTACATTTTTTAGGGCTTTAGCTGATAAAGGGCGCATGCAGAGAACTCTCAAAAAAAACATATTTACGCCGTATGTTGGGTTTTGCTTGATATACGTCTTTTATGTTTAAATGCACGTCAACATTTCATAAGATTTAAGCAGGTCTGAGACACTAGCCCTGTTTGAATTAGTACACTATCTGGCATAGTTCCTCTAACACTACAGCAAGCACTCTTAACATGCTCAAAAAGCCCACAGAGTAAGTCAGTAAAGTTATATCTGGGGGGAATCCGTTTATTCATGCTGAAAGGAGAGTAGAGAAACGCCTTGCTGTCATTGCATTGCATTGCAGGACTAACCTGATTCAGGAAGTTCCTCCTCTGTGGGTAAGAACCGGGCATTGCCAGTGAATGGCTGTGGTGCATCATCCCCATTGTCCTCATACACATTGGACCACTTTATTGCCATGTCCATGCCCGGGGGAGCTCCCTTCTTCTTCTCTGGCTCTGCGGTGTAGCTCTCAGGAGGGGGTACAGCGTTCGTCTTCCATGGCTTAAACACTCTGGCAGGCTTCAAGTAGTACAGAAAAACAGGATGTAAATATGCTTATAGAAAGTAACAAAGGAAAGGTTTGGAATAGTCCCTAAACTAGACACATGCAGCCTCCCACAACTGAGCTGTGGCTCATGTAGTTATTGGTTTTAGCTTTTCAAATGTTAATATTAGCAAGTTTGGACAATACAAACAATCTGAAGATGCCAACATGGGTTCCACAAACACGCAATGGGAATTTTTGGACATTTGTCTGACATTTTATTATACACCATTCAATTAATCACCCGATCAAAAAGTAATGCACATATTAATCAACAGATGATTCATAAATGTAAATATTTAGTTAATTGCGGACCTGCTGTCAATTATTTAGTAAGAACAAAACTGTAGATACTTCCCAGGTACTTTTGATTTCATTTAAAAGTCTCGCTGTTTTGGCGGAGATGTAGTTTATATGTGACAAGAGAGAGTAAACAGTGTCCACTCAAGTATGTCCACGTGCTTGACGTGAGTCATACCTGTACATAGTAGGAGCAGGCTCAGGTCCAAACCTGGCTCTTGGCTTCGTTATTCATTTAATTGCTGGATTTTTCTCTTTACCACCTGAACAACCCTTTAAGCTAAAGGGACCATTGATACATGTCTTAATGACACAATACCAATGTATTTTTTCAGGACTTTCTTGCTGACTTTCTTGCCCATATTAGTGAAAAATCCTATTAGAAAATATGCCAAAAAGGTCTCATCTTCCAAGTCAAGTATCAAAACACTTATGGTTGTAATACATGTCCCATTGTTTGTATTGCTGCTGTTTACCCTCCTGATGGTGCAAATTAAAAAAAAAAAAATTGCACTGCAGGAATTTACTACTGCTTTTGTTTTGTTTGTATTGTAACAAATGGGCTACAACTGAACTGTGCTGTGCATCCCTGTGTTGCATAAAGACAATAAATGATCCTTGAGTCCCTGTATTCTTCAATAAACTGCTGCAGGCCATCCGGTCTGCTTTGCACACTGCATTGCTACGTCTAAGGATTTCAAATCATCAACTTTATCATCACTGCTTTATCTATAAGCAGCAGTATTGATTATATATTAAGCAGGCTACTGCTGCGATGCGATATGGAAACTTTCCTTTGAAGTGAACACCTGTATTTTGCCGACACCCATTGACACAGACTGGGGACAATTAGCCAGCATCCATTGGCGTTAATATGAACACATGAACACATTAACACGGGCTGACGGTGACGTTAAGCATCCTACGTAAGTAATACATCTCTGTTTTTTTACCTCTTCAGGAGCTTTGACCGTCAGACTCTCCCAGTCGATCTCCTTGTTCAGCGGGTTGTAGAGAAACGCGGGCTTGGACACGGAGCCGAACAGCTCGTCGGGTTTGGGTAGCGGAGCTCCTCCGGCGGCTCGTTTGGTCCCGTGTTGGGAGCACTGGGCTCCGCTTCCCGCAGCATCTGATCCCGGTTTCTTCTTCCGACTGTCTCCCTCCTCGTCGGAGTCGCTGGCATCGCTGCTGTCGCTTAAATCGTCGTAGCTGGAAAAGAAACCTAGAGAGCTGGACTTCTTTTCGTCTGTCATGTTGCAGGGCTTCGTAATTTTCCAGCAACTAACAAACCTGTTTCTGTAAAAAACGATTCAAAATACGACTGTAAAGCTATTTCGGTTGGATTCGGATTAGTACCCGTAAACCCTACTCCATTTTGAATCAGCCTCCAAGAGAGTCGTAAAGCGGGTAAGTAGTGTCGCGGCGATTGTCGTAAAGCTATTTCAATAAAGGAGCAAGCCGAGAATAAACCGTAAAAGCAAAAATAACTAAGTACTGTTGGCTTTGGACTTCATGTCATTTTTTTGTCAATTTATTTATTTACATGTCCTGTAGTCATTTATATTTTTGTAGTATTATATCTGTAAACAGCCGCACAGTCGGTGTGAGCTTTGGGTGTGAAATAACAAGATATATTACAGGTGTAGCCCAAATAGACTCCAGATGTCAATGTCAAACTTCTGCATTATTCAAGATGCACTGACGTCAAAATGCAATGAAATTACGTTTTTTTTTGTTTTTTTTGCATTTGGACACATGATGTATTAGCCTGTAATCTGTGTCTGCCTGTGAGCCTATAAGACACACAACATACTAACATACTAGATATCAGAGACAGGCTTTAAACAGTCCACACACCTTTTCTATTTTTCACTTCAATACGATTCTTATTGTTGGAAGTTTTACATTCTGAGATAAATAAAGGTTTCACGAGTACTTAACATAGCCTGAACCACAGTCATGAGGGCCTGAGGGCCTGTCAGAAGAGGGTCATTAGGGGAGCCCTCAACAGTCACCATGAACAACTGCAGGGCTTTAAAGTACAATCAACTAATAAAATCTGGCTACAAAAAAATGTATCTGACTGATCTTATTCCAGTTCCCCTTTAGTATGTTTTGACATTACAATACTCCAACAAAACAATAGCAATCAGATATAACACAATGCAACATTGAGGCGCGTGAGGAGTAAATGTTCCTATTTACAATAGAAACTCAATTGAATAATTGTATTTCAAAACGCTATTAACATGCTTTGTATTCCATCAGCCTCTACCAACTGAAAAGTTAACAAAAGCTATCAGACAAATGTAGAATACAAATCCTCTGTGATGTAGTGTAGTAAAAACGACATTATTCATCTCATGGAGTAAAAAGTACATTATTAACCTGAGGTGTGGAGTAAAAAGTACATTATTTACCTCTGAGATGAAGTGGAGTAGTGTTTAGTGGCGAATTGGAAACCACAGTTATACTGCCCTCTAGCGGCTGTGTCGGGAGTGATATCCGGCCAATCCAAAGACGAGGACTGTAACCAATTCAGTTTAGTGATACACTGATAACTGGGTCCTACCACTTACTGTCAAAAAGAAAACAAACGCGAGCGAGCGAGGATGGGAAAGTTTCGCGAGAGTTTTGATTTGCCTCCATAGTTTACTCTGTAAGAACAGCAGTAATATTTTTCGACCACTAGAGTGCAGTATAGTCCCATCAATGAGCCACCCCAAAAAAGCAGTGAGTAACTGACATGAACTAAACAACTCTGCATTGGCCTGATCTTTGACCACTCTGGTTTGAAACTATAATTCAATATTAAATAAATATTGGCTGTAGAAGAATGACCCTTAATAACAAATACATCATTTATTTTGCTTCATGTTAACTCATGCTTAGATATCAATCCAGTGAAGACTTTTTGTCTGCTGCTCATTACTTGGATCGCCGCCTTCAAAACAAAACACTAAAGAATTCAGAGGGTCACAGCTCCTCTCCTGATGATTTAGAGCAGTTTAGATAATTAAGTTAATAGTTTGTCTTGGGGTTTTGGGAAGTCTGCTAGACTTAGAGGGGCCAGTCTTTGCCATTGCACAGGTCAAACAACGACTAAAATACAGGATAGACAAGTTAATATAAATGATATACTGCTTCCAATTTTTATCTTATCTTCCTCTCCCTCCTCTCCATGCTCAATATTAACGATACAGATGCTTCAAATGGGATATTTTGCACTTTTTGGTGAGTTTTGGAGGTCAGATTTACGAAGGGCCATTCCCAACAGATCCAGAATGTTAATGTTCATGTGCAGGAAAATATTACGATTGTTTCACTGCTTCCTTGAAGTGATTGCATGTTTTACATTTTCTTTCTTTCGTTTTATTTCAACACCATTGTGCTCCTTAGTAAATGTAGTAGCAGTAGTACCAGCAGTGGTACTGCCATGAGTATTAAAAAGGAATCATGGGGATGACTGTCAATGTGTATTTCATGGGTTTTTTTGGAACTAATGAGCAAGTTGTGACCTGAGCACCCAGGTGATATTCACAGATATTATCCTCAGGAAGTTTATACAGACCGTCTAGACTCTTTAAGTAAACTGGCAATCAATGTGACATTCTTGGAACTTGGCTTCCAGAGGTGGTATCCTGTCTTTCTTATCTTCATTATTCAGCTGCACTGCAATTAAATGAATAAAAAAGCAACATCTTTAAAGCTTCAGCATTCAAGATTAACGTGTCTTAATACAATAGTTGTCGTGAGATAATTTCAATGTTTCCCCAGTACAGTCCCCCGTGTTTTCCTGAATAAAACCAGATGTGTGCAGCTAGTGTATCCAAAATATCCAACTTGAAATGATTTTAATTAACTATTGCAACAAGTCCTTGTATTGGCCCTTCTTAATGCCACTGTTTTCCGTGTTTATCCTCTTACCAGTCCCACTTGTAGGACACTCCGAGCCCCCATATGTGCTTAATATTTTCTGATGAATGACTATTGTTTTTCTGATCATACTGTTGGTTTTATACTATTTTAGGGATGCAATACAAAAAATCTGATGAATCCAGCAAGGAGGTTTCTGTCCTATAGCTGGGACAATTGGCCCTTCCTTTGGCTAACGTTTTTTCCTCCGACCTCTGAAGAGCCTGACCATGATATGAGAAATTCCCCATGGAGGTGAAAAGCCACACCTCTTCATGTCTCTGTTTAATCTAGCCATTCATAATATCTCGAAAGTCTTTATTATATCTATCAGTTTAGCTTAGGTCAGGAGACAGCACGTCATCGGTCAGTTTACTGTTCTCAAATACAGCAGTGGGCAGATGTTTTATTCCTTCTATTTCTTTTCTAACTTTTTTACAATTAAGAGGTATATGCCTGCTAATTTGGGCTCACTAGGACTTTTTCCTCGAAATAATGCCTATAAATTGACAGAAGGCATCTCCTTACATGTTTTATTGGATCAGCTGTACTCTCTCTGGATCACACATTTGGTCATTCTGAGCATTTTTGATCTTGATTGTGGAAATCCTGTTTATGTTTTAAATAATTAAACCCACGGTCCATCTTGAAGTTGCCAAGTAACACCTGGAGAATAAAAAAGGGTTTTGATGTTCTTGTTAAACCCAGATGGAAGTTTTCACTCTTTTTTCTTTTAACTGTATGCCAAATATCTTTAGGATTTTGTGTTGCAGCCCTCTTTGGCACAATCCAGTTGTATTCTCTGATGTCCAATCTGTTTTTTTAATCTAAATATCATTGTTTGTGATTGATTGTATTCTTAGTAAGGGATATTCCTTTAACATTTTTAGTCTTAATCACTGCATGTCACCTTGAAAGAGTTAAGACGGCCTAACAAAGTAGTTGCAACCTCTGGCTGATGCCACTGAGGTGACCTTTGACCTTAAGCTTTGTTGATGTAGCGGGATGACACCGGAGGTAGAACAGTGACCTTAAAAAGGTTAATGAGGAGAACAGACGCTGATGTCAAGATCATTGTTATTTCCACTGCACATGAACATGGCCTGTCTTTATGTTTGGGGGGTTGTTTTTGTTTATTTGAGAAGTTATGTTTGGCCCAACCAGCATTTCTATACACGCAATTTCTATTTCTATAACACCCTAGAGCTGCCTTGCTCACAAAAGCGGACACCTAGTTAAAGCTAAATTATAGTTTGTTCTGAAAATGTTGTGATGTGACAACATATAAACTCAATATTACAAACCTTGACCTCACCCCTTTATTTCTGGGTAGTTGACTTATAGATCTTATTATATTAAGATGATCATTTTCTAAGTAAATTATACTGTACATATTATGTGCTGTTGCTGTTGATGTGTGTATGCAGTTTTTGTATGTTTGAGAGGAGAGCCGGACACTACTAACACTCCTAATGTTGAAGGCCCTTCTCCTGATTATCTTCACTTATTAAAATAAAACAAAGACACCCATTTTATATTGTATTTATTTATCCAGGATATATTTTTACATACATAAATTATACACAAATAGTTTACAATGCTCACATACACCAAAACAAGATAGGACATGTAAGGTATGAAAGAGAGTAGCTTGACTGTTTAACACAGTTGCATTCTTCATGAAACGTGTTTTGAATGTGGCGTTTGAGTGCCCGATGTGAAATTGTTCCATTTTTCCAAAAGTTTATAGGTGATCACATCCACAGCATGCATCTATATTGTGAAAGCCTCAAACAATTGTATTTTCTAGACATTTGTCATCATACCAATTAGACTAAGTTTGAATTCTTCTTCACCTCATTGTCTGACTAGCTGGCTCTATGTACAAATAGGGAATATGTTTTTTACTCTGAAAATGGGCATTGGAAATTGAGTCAGGTTGACTTTGTCAGACAAGTGTTGAGGATTAAATGAATGTAATCATAACGTCATGTATCATTTGAAATATAGAAATAACTATGACATTTAATTCATTTTCCTTTGATATACCATTTATAGTCTTATGCAACATGCAGATACACCGTTCTGCTACTGAAAAAGAATCAACCCTATTTGTCAAGCAACACCTGTGAAGATCAAATGTTCATGCTCAACTTCTCTTCTAGTGTTACTTGATATAAATGTCATCACTCTTTTTTCCATTTCAATCCAATAGTGATATGATTAGCTGGAAAATGACTGAGGTGGAAATAACATGTGCTGTCATGACTGGTCTTTTTTTCCCCCCTTTTTTTTTCCAGAGAGACAGACTCAAGAAGTCAAGAGGCGACATTCATGTTAAAACATGCATTTTTATATTCATACACGGTCCATGTACATGCATAGTCAAATTGTGCATATTCACTACCTCACTTCATCTTTATTCTTCAAGACTTTTGTTGTCCATCCCTCACGTTCATAGCTTACCGTACTCCTTTTTGATTCCCCTCGTGTACTTCTGCCCCCTATTTATCTCTACCACTGTGTTTTCTCTGGTCACTTAACACCCAGCAAGATTTTAAACCTGAGCTGTGACATTCTTTAGCTCGTTACATTAACTCAAGGCTCTGTTTGCACGACGGCCTGTTGGGGCTCGTGGCTGGAGGCGATAAAGGGATCCAACTGGTGTGGCAAGAAGAGAGAAAGTGGGAGACAGAAAAAAAAGAGAAAGAGAAGAGAAGAGATGAGGGGGCTGCTTGGGAGAAGGTGTGGGAGATCTGGGTCAAAAGGCCAGTTTGGGGGCGAGGGGGATGTGGTGTGGGTGGAGGTGGGTGCTGGGGTGGGTGATCATCCCCATCACATGTTCTACGGTGTCCTGCAGCGTGGATGGCTGTGGGCTAAGCACACACAGCACACTCAACCCCATGCCCTTCCTGATGCTTTCATTTTTACCGCTCTCTCTCTCTCTCTCTACAGCCTCCACAACATGCCCATACAGACACCACACACACACACACACACACACACACACACACACACACACACACACACACACACACACACACACACACACACACACACACACACACACACACACACACACACACCGTGAGATCTCGACTTTACTCTGATCAGACCCATTCATACAAAAGCTCGTGTTAAAGAGAGGCAGTCAAGGTGTTTGTGAGTGGCAGGTTTTTTTTTTTTTCACTGCTCTAAGGTTTATGATGAAACGTCAGAATGATGGATGCTTACTGTATGAGGTAACTGCACTGTCAGCTTTTGATTATGGGTCTTCATTGTCTCCATGTTCAACTATGTTAAAACATGCAGAGGAAAACAGCAAACCACAACTAAGCCTCCCGCTCCCAAATATGTAACATTTGGGCTACATCCACAACTTATTAACACACAGAACAAATGTCTGTCTATTCTTAGTTGTGGCTCTTGTGGATGCTTTGTTATGGTGGTGCCATCAGTTCCAACTTTAAATACCTTATTGTTGGATGATCAGCCCGTGACAGTGCATGTTGGCATATTTTGGCTCTTGGCTATCCATTTCCTTGTAAAAGCTCTTAGTGGTTGTCCAATTGTGTGGTCTCAAGATCTCTTGAAAACATAAAATGTCTCTTCTTCTTTTAGCAGATGTAGATGTTCTTTTAAAGTTTTTGTAAGAGGGTTAGGGTTAGCCTAACCCTAACCCTTAAAAGCTACACTGAAAGGTATTATTTATCCCTGCAATCAGCGTGAACCCTGACCTTTTTGCTTTTTGACAGTTGTTACTTAAAAACTAACATTTAGTTGTCAAATCCCATCTTGACCATTCTCGACAGACAAGAGAGAGACAGGACCTGAAGGAGCACAAAAATAAACGGAGACAGGCAAGAATGCTTCAATGATCTTGCCGATAAGACTTCTGGCTGACTGCAGAACAGATTGGTCACTCCATGGAAAAGCCCCCTTGTCTGCATGTTCTGCACATGTCACAGAAGAATGCTTTGAGCCGAGGCCAGCAATATCTATTTCTCGAATGCATAATTCAAATGACCTCCAATCATCTCTATAAACAGGAGAAGAAGACAGGGATTTAAGAGTTGAGAGCCAGGTAGTAAATAAACATCGGCATGGTCTATAAGAGAAGATCTGAAGCACCGGCAAATGTAGCCCTCCACCTACATCTACTGTTGCACTTCTATCTCCTATATTGAACGTGATTTCACATTTGCAAAGTTAATGAGACATGTGTCTGAAGCTTCAGTTTCTCAAGTTTGAAGCTCATAATTCATGAGGAAGGAAACTTACAGAAGAAATGTTCTCTGAACAAACAGCTGTCTGTCAAGGGAAACATCAAAGCTTTTTCTCATTTGTTTGGCATTAATAATTTATGTCCTCAAGTCAGAACTGAATTGTCAAATCTAAGGAATTACTGTGCATGTGTATGAAAACCATGCAGAGAAGATATTTTTCTTTTTGACAGCTTGTTTTAGAAATCATGGGCCGTCCCGCTAGTTATTTTGCTCTGGCTTTGTCAGTTGTTTTTCAACACTTCATAAGGAAATATTGCATGACTTAATATGTTTTACAAAATACATGCTTGAGAGGGAAACCATGGACATGCTTCATTCACAAAACAGTGCAAAGAGTGTCCGGCACATAAACCCCTTTAAACCACAACATGTTATTTTCAAACTTCAGCTAAAGATAGAACATGTTAATCGAGTTTTAGAGGTGCCAGCCCAACTGTTTGAATAATCTTCCAGTTAACGCTAAACTAAGCTAGTCGCCTAGCTTCATATCTAAAAGACAGATTTCAATCTCCTCATCTAATTCTCAGCAAGAATAGACATAATTCCCCAAATATCTAACTATTCCTTTTAAACCAGAAACAATAATTCTACTGCTTCGGCAATGGCTGGATACTAGCAGTATGACAACGGTCTGCTTCTGTGCCAGTCCTTCTCCTGCTGTAGGTCTGCTGTGTGATGGGGCATGAAGCAAAGGGATTGGGGGCACATTTCACACCTTGGGGGCAGCTTGGTGGGGGGTTGGCAGCGTCTTGATGAACAGAGTGCACCTGGCTGACAGTTGAGGTCCCCCCAGCCTCACTGGTACAGACACGGTTTACAGATCAAAGCAGGGTAATCCCTGCTTCATCCAGTCACACACTCCTCCTCCTACGCCCTCTCCTCCTTGTAGCGTTTCATCTCCCAGACTCCTCACCCTCGGACGCTTGCTCTTGCCTCTTCAACAAACCTGCAAAATGCTCTCCATGAAGCTCACTTCAGCCTCCCTCCCCCCTCCCATGCTTGAACTACCTGTTTCCCCCTGATGCCCACTTTGAACCCTGAAGCTCTTGCTGTGGGATTTTACGACTCATTAGCGCTGCTCAGTCAAGTGGAGAAGCCTGCAGATTCCTTCCAGCCAAGTTCATCAACCCAGCCAGTGGCTCCGACTGTGAGGTGATAAGGGAGAGAGGGCTCCAGCCATCGTACCCCGCAGAGACTTTGTTTAGTGTGAAATGAGATGAGGAGGAGGGAGGGAAAGGAGGAGTGGGAGTGCAGATGATGGGAGTGCTAATCAAGGCCTGCAGACAGGGTTTTGATGCAGTGGGATATGGGCAGAGGGGCAGCACCACGCCCTAACCCAGTGCAGCGTATTTAACACAGCTTAGCAGTGTAGTTACGGGAGTGTTAACGCCTGTCAGTTATATGACTGCTCCTCTTGGCAGCAGGTGTCTCTTTGACCCTGGGTCTAATGTGCAGACGGTGTCCTGTTGACCTGGACTGTTTGAAGCGATGCGTCCAGCACACAACAACATGGAAGGAAGGGGAACACCTTTTCACACCAACATTCTCCAAAGGTTTACCAATGACCCTAACTGTTAAAATAATGATGGTTGCTCTCGTCACGTGTTCACTGACATTTGAACATTGTTCTTTTTTGGGGGACGTATCTGAAAAGAGCTGCAAGGTTAATTATTGCTGAAGAAAACATGAATGTGTGTATCATCATAAAACTACTAAGCTTTTTGTAAGAGTAACAGTACCATACTACTTTACCTCTGAGAGCCAATCAAAGACCTCAAGAGGTCCTTGTCAAGTTAACCTAAATATAGGTTGTCGTAGGCATTTGAACAAATGGTCAATCCTCTCTGCATGAGTGGTTTAAGTGGTGTCTATATGGAAAGAGTTTTGGCTGTGAAACTGGGTCACCGTTGGAATCTATTGCAACTATTGTTAATCCAAGGTAATGCAATGTTTGGCGCAAGCTTCACCTTACAAGACGATAAGAAGTGATAGGTAAAATATATTCCTTAAAAGTATAAGGGGAAGCAAAAGGAGTATTATTCTCAGACTTCTGGGGATTATGTACTTTAGTGCTGCAAGAGTATAGAGGTCAATCACACACCTCTGTTTGGTCAGGAGATTCACAGGGTCCCTCTGTTGGACATTTACAGGAAGAACTCAGAGCGGTCTGTCAGACACTCCCAGTTACCAGAAGACATCGTCCAGCACTCGTATTACTGCACATGTCAAACCTCACAGGTCGGCAGAGCTACTGTACAGCAAGTATGTGATTGGCTGGATGTAAGTATTTGAGCTGCTGTATTAGATTCCACACCGATTTAATGACTCAACTACAAAGCTCTGCTTTTTCTATTTGACCAGGCACTACTTGAGCCTTGCCATCTGCACTCAGATCAGAGCTGAATACAAGTAGAGTTTAAATTACAGGAATTTTTGAAATAGGTGGGCCAAGGTGTTGAAAAGATTAAATATCTTCCTCCTAATGGGAACGCACGTTTCCTACTTTGTTTTACCCATTACTGGACTCCTGTCTCACATGCTGTTCACAAATGTGCGCCTTATTTGTCTTGGCCCTGCGGCCATTTTTGCTTTAGAAAAAAACTGTCAAACAACAGGGCTTATACAGAAATAGCCCTGTGAAAGGGGAAGATCAAGTGTCCTTGTTTCTATGCTGTAAATAAATGCAGAGGAATTAGAGTTGACAAGCAGTCTCTTGAATGACAGTATGGTTATTTAGCCCTGAAATATCAACAGTGACACACAAGAAATGGAAATAAGGCAAAGGTCATAAAACGTATGACACATTTTTCAATATGTGTCACATAACTTTTCAAACAGCCATCTTGTTTCAGTTTTGGTTCATTTCCTACAATTAAGCAATCATTTTGCTTTGTGTTGTCCAGAGATGAATGCAGTCAGTGTGTGAATCCACCAGCAGGCTCTTCACAGAACATGCAGGGCACAGATAACAGCTGGATGCTTTCATCTAGTGTTGCTTTTTTCTTTTGTTTTCATTTGCTCACGCCACAGGCTACTCATTTAGAGGAAAGTGGTCACAGATCTCAACTCGATCACTTTCTTGCTCTTCAAAGAGGTTTCTTTCCATTTAATTCACTTTTGGACTTTGTCGCTGACTTCTTGTGGTTTTGCTTTGAGTTTGGACATGTAAGTGATTGTAACTGGATTGAGTGTTGTGATTGAAAACCTCCAAATCTACAATGCTGGTGCTTTTATTAATTTATTTACCTCAGTGGGTTTACTTCTGTTGGTTTTGATAATTCTGCTAACTAAAAGGTTCTCAATACAGAATCCAGAGGACATCTATTGCGTCCATACAGCTCTCAACATGGTGGTGGCTGAGCCAGTGGCTAGTAGCTAACTGTGCTAACAGCGAAAAAAAGTGCAAACAACGGCAACAGTTCTGACAGAGCTAACAGCGTTGACCTGGGGGGGAAACCACACATGGGCACAACAGTACCGCCAACAACGCTGTGGGTGAGCTACATAACAAATAGTTCTTTGCTGCTATATCAATGCTCTGAATGCCATATATATATAGAACCTTTTAAACATTTGACATTTTTAAAGTAGCCTACACTTTCTTTTTGAAAGTAGGATCGTCTCTGAGAGTGGTTTTAATCTTCTCACCTGATTCGAATAAGCAAAAAGCACCATTTTTTTAAAAGCCTGTTCAGTACCAGTTGGATAATCTGATAAATGTATTGTTATCAAGCTAAAAGTAAAACACATTTCTGATTCCTTTAATCAGGATATCCAGGTTATTTTAACAAGATTTTCACTCACAACAACGTCACAAGTTTTATAAAATAAGATTAGCTAAATTGTGTTCATATCAAAAGTGCTCAGTCACAAAGGCAAAAGATAAGGTGATGAAGAAAAAGATTAGTTAATGTCCGTTTGAGGGACATTTTTTTTTTGTCTGTTTATAGATTTTATTACATAATACAACCACAGCTGACATAGCCACAGTCTTGGACAGCTTACTGTTTGGGTTTCCATGAAGTCCTGTGTCCAGCAGAGCTAGTCAGCTCAAAACAGTCTGGAAGTCATGATGGTGATGACCTCAGGGATATCTTCGTCTAGACTGCTTGGATACAGCTTTTATTTTCAGGTTTGCAACAGGATATGTTTCCAGATATTCATGTTGTTTTAATCTCTACTCCACAGTGTATGTACAAGACAACTATTCCTCTTTTTATGTAATGGATAAAGTCATGTTGTAGGGTGTCCTACTGGGCTACAAGCACTGGGCATTTTCTCAACGAGTTAATATTAGTGCTGTATCTTATTGGCAAACATTTTGGGGTAAAATCAAAATGAAATCAAAACCTCTAGGGGTTTCTGTCTGGTAGAATATTTTGAGTCATTTTCAAATATTCAGTTGTCTCTTTGTTTCTGTTAATTACTTTAACAAAATAACAGATTTTACGACACATGTAAAAATAGAAACACGATACTCTAAACTCCAAGCCCATTTGTTCATAACGAATATGTAAAAATGATGTCCTGAATATATAGTTTAATTTTTTTTAAACTCAGTAATCAGTGAAAACAGCTGAGCACCCTTAGAGAACAATACTGAAACAGAAGCATTTGTTGGGAACTATCTTTATTTTAACATATTTGGTGCTCTAGTGAGTATTTAAGGCAGCAGGGCGATGGATGTGAGATTGACTCAAAACAAACTATACAATGCCCATGTAGATGGTAATGAAGAAAGTGTCACTCAGTGCAACAAGGTGACCAGCTGACCTGTTTTTATTTGGGAAACAGTAGAGGTGATAATCAGTACATAAATACATTTTAGTAAGATCAATTCTTGGTTGTGTTTAGTCTTTTCAAGGGATTTGCTGACAAGCGGAATATAGAATATAGGCTTTAACTAAAATTTGTATCTCTTTTGGCTTTCACAAACTTGGTTATAGTGAGATTGTATGATCAAATTAAGAGGTGGAAAGTAACATTAACTCAAGACTGAAGCTTAAGTTTGGGGTACTTGTACTTTACTTGAGTATTTCCACACAATACCTACATTTTACTGATGTTACATCTGTGCTTTTACTTAAATTAGTCACCTGTTAGTGGATGTCCAATCAGTGTTGATAGACAGAGAACACTGAGTTCGCAGCTGCAAAATCTGTTTTTCCTCTCTTTGACATAAAAGGTGGCGAACTTCCCCTCTAAGAAAGGGTTTGAAAGCAGGACTTTTACTTGTCTTGGAGGTTTTTAACAAGATTAACAAGTACATTAGTACTTTTACTTGAGAATCTTATCTGAGATCACTGGCCAGGCTTCACTGATCATCTCATTCATAATCAAACAAAAGCCAAAGCGGATTTTAGTTCAGGGTTTCCCACTGGATGTCTCTGATTAGCACTTTCTCACACAGTGCAGGAAATTCTCAATCAAAGATCCAATAAATGACCTAAGACTTAGCTCTTTAATGTCTATGTAATACTGCTGGCGGCCAGGACAGCATACACATGTGAGGTAATGATGATGAAGTCCTCTGCTGAGAGCCAGACACACCAAACCTGGCTGTAGCCCCGATAGCAAACACATGAGGTAGTGGTGATTGTCCATCTGTGTCTGGTGCCTGGCTTTTTAACCTGTGCCCTGGCTAACAGGTGGCATTGCTTTGCCCCAGTGGACAGAGGGTCTGCAGAGCAGGAAGCTGTGGCTATTTTTTGCCTTGAAGACACGAGGCAGCTGATGGATAGAGAAGTGTCTGAGCTGAGACTAGTCCTGACATGCAGGGGACAAAAGGTCCATGCCACCCATGGTTTGCCGGTAAAAGGAACGCAGAGTGGAAATGTACTGAAACATAACCTCATTGCTTTCCTATGAACTTGTTAATCTTGTTGATCTGACAAACCAACAGATAACTATCACTTTAGTTCCCCTCAGCTCTACAAGGCAGTTCCTTTCAGTACATTGTTTTGGTTTGTTTTGAGATTTCTTTACTTTTATAAAGCCACTGTTCACTATCAATCCATTACCAATGAGCAGTCAACTTTGCAACTAGCTGGAGAAAAGGGTTGAGTTTAGCAGCTTAAGAGCTGGAGTTAGGGGAGACATAACCAGAGCTAAAAGAAAAGAGTAAAAGAGTTAATAATGCATTTGTCAGATGGTAAAAAAAACATCCAAATGAATAATGCTGCTCCAAATCTGCTGACAATGTTGTCTGTGTTGTGTTTACAGTGTCTCTCTGTTGTGGCAGTTTTTAAGCACTATTTGAGTTTTTAAAATCTATCTTCTATTTCATTAAACTAGACACACAGAAGATAAAAGGGATCCGTAGTTCCTAATTTGAAAGAATGAACCATTTTGTACACATTTTTATAGCCAAGCCAGCACTTGCACAATCTGAAACTGATCTATTTCATCCCACTTTTTGGCTCAGATGTTGAATGCTGTCCACTTCTTGTTCATGTCAACCAAGGATCACAGCAGGCCCTCTTCTCCTGCAGCAGTATAGATGAATGTTACCCCACTCTGAAACTGGCAACAATTTTCTGTGCAGTTGTTTCTAATCTTCAGCAGAACACAGAGTGTTTGCTCTCCCAAGAAATAAATAATGAATCTGTTTTTCATTGTTTGAAGTTTTTAGTGAAGGCACTTCGGCTTCTCAATGCGTCTGCACGGCTGCAGTTTTTAGGCACAGGTAAGGAGAAGGGTGGAAGAAGTCTTAAGAGAGGAAGATGGCCTCACAGGGGGCGTCAACAACTAAAAATCGTCAAAACATGCACACATGTAAAAGCCATAAAACCAGTCAGAGAAAAACAAAATCAGGATGTTTCCCAATGTCCTCTTTCTCTGGTTTCTCTGACCACTCCACTATAAACACCTGTGCCAGATAGTTTTTTAACCATTCACAATGTTTGTTTAAATCCATTTGGAGTAGCACATGTGGAGTGTGTATTCATAGAAAACTGTATTAAAAATAGCTTTCCTTCCCAAGATAATCTGAACTTTTTGGCACTCACACTGACTTTATGGCTAAGCAGGCTAAGTCGAAAATCAAAGAGTCTTTGTAAGGCCAAAGAGGAAGAGCTCAAGAGGCCAGGGATTCCTCGGTTTTCCAAGCTCTGCAGAAGAATGACATGGGAAAAAAAACCTGGTGGTCCATTTTTCACAGAGCCACCATGCTCAAGTCTGGTGTTGTGACAGGTGTGTGCGATAGGGCTCCTTAGCACCTCTCAAAACATCCTCCATCTCTACCTTTGATTCTATGGACTCTGCTAAATGACTGTAATGTAATGTAATGTAATGTATGGACTGATATGATGGAAGACGAGAGCCAATTTGTGAACTCCAGTTGTTTTCATGAACTTTGTTTTTCAGTGAAAAAGGGGAGGGGAAATGATATTTTACCTTTCCCAGGACAACCCTCTGCTAAAAGCCATAATTAAATGATGAATGATGGTCGACAGAGAGCTCTGGGTGGGGGCTCACCTGAAAGTTAAAGTGAAATGTTTATGTCCTGGAGAGGCGTCAGCAGGCTGGTGTGAAGTCTTTTCTGGGTTTGACACTGGTCACGCCTGTGAAAGAAGGACATGTACTGCATGAACTGTTTCGGCTGCCATTACCACCAAGGTCTCTGTTGAGCAGCACTTCTCTACTGTCTCCTGTTGTCGCTCTAGCACCTGTGTGATCTCCTCTGACAGCGACACTCTTTCTGAAACTGGACCCAGCTACTTATAACTGCTATCCAAGTATCTCAGCACGGCCAAGTTTAGTTTAGTGTTTGTAAATTGCACCTCAAATACTTCTAAATATTATTAATTCTGCATTTTCCACAAATTTGTCACAGGAAACATTCCCAGAGTCATAAACCCATTTCTGTCCATGCTGAGTGAGACCATGTGCTTGTCTCATGCCCTGATAACAAAACTGAGCTTTAAGGAATAGCTTTACACTTTGGGAAATAGTTCTTTTTTTTTTTTTTTTCTTACGGCGAATTAGATTAGTAGATTGATATCACTCTCAATTCTGTACTGTAAATAGGAAGTTACTACGAGGCCAACTGAGCTTAGTATAAAGACGGAACAGCTATCCTGGTTGTGTCCAAAGGTAATACAATCCACCAGCCCCTCTAAATCTTACAAATCAACACTTCATATCTTTTTTGTTTCATCTATACAAAAAGACAAGGAGAAAATGAATTGCACACATGCCGAATTATTTCATTATGTTAAGATACGTTAGCCAGATGCTGCTAATGGCTTCATGCAGACATGAGGTTGCAAAATTCTTCTAATCTAACCCTCTCCAGTAAAATAAAAATGAATAAATGCATTCATCCAACAATCTAATACTGCCTATTACTCATGTTTAATGTACTTCCTCCTTTCTTTGATGGTTACAGTGAATGCAGAAATCATCGAGAGAGAGATGAAAGGAAATCTGCAGCAAGAACAGGGTTTGGACACATGACATGCTTGAGGATTCATGAGATTTCAAAACACAACTGATTTTCTTTGTGATCTCCTGAATCTCCTGAAAAGGTTGTTCAACACTTTATCCCGGCGTAAAGATTATGGTCATCAACGCTGGCTTCACTTTACATGGAGAATATAAGGGATCAGGTCTAAATTACCCGCAGCCTAATGGTATCACTGGAGATAAGAAGGAGCATGCCTTTCAAGCCATTCTCTCAACCCTCTCAAGAAATGAAAAGGGATTTTGTAGTAAGCAAGCATAAAGCCACTCTCTGTTCCACAGCCAACTCCTAAGAGAATTCAAGCCAGACAGAGGATCAGCTCCAGAGATGAAAGTGAGGTCAAGGTGGCTTTTTTCTCCTCCTCCCTAGGCTTCTCCTCTCCTCTCTTCTCTTCTCAGCCCAAACTGAGAGCAGACAGAATTCAAATTATATAATAAGGTGCTCTCTCTCTCTCTCTCTCTCTCTCTATATATATATATATATATATATATATATAATTCATTAGAACTCTTCTTCTAAGAAACTCATTATTAAAGACATCTTTATTTCTTATTTGTCAGAGCCTCAGTGTGAACACCAATGAATCACTGCTCTAGCTTTTAAAGTTCACACAGGACAAGGTCAGAGGAGCACTGAATGATATATCCGCTTTTGGGTGTCAATTTGCCTGCGTTAATGTTGCCTTGCCACCACTCCACAGTCATTCATCATGTTTGCAGCATCACTAGGCTGGATGTTTACTCCTCTGTGTCTTAAAACAGATGCTTCAGGTTTTTGCTTGAATTCCGTTTAACCATTTCTAATATTAACTTACAAAGAGTTAAACACTGACATGTGCATTATCCCCCTAAAGGGCCACTTCCCTTCAAATTTCCTCTGAACTTTGCTTTTGTTTCATTTGGAAAATCCTCAGCTTTCCTTTGTCCCCTTCAGTGAGATAGTTGGAAAACCAATCGGAATACTTTGGGATGAAGGTTTTATATAACCACAGGTGATTTTAGAGAAAACGCAGGAGTGGGACATTAATTACATCCACAGTCTAAAGAGCAAAATGTCTCTATCCTACTCAGCACATTTCTTCTTTTCCTGTTTTCCTTTTCTTGCCAGGCAGTTGTTTCTTTCTTGTGTAAAGTCAAATTCAAGTACAGACACTGCACTGATTTCCCAGGCACTGCTAATTGATGATGTTGAGGAAACCATAAATGATTTAACATTAACACATAATCGTGAGTCATTTATGATGGTGCAACTTTTTGCCAGCATTTGCGTGCCAGGGTTGACAAACGGGCTTGTTTTTGTGGGTTTGGTTGACTTCTGCTCGACATGTGCAAAACTATTTACACACACACACAAACCCCTCTTCTGGCGACCTCCTTACAATAGAGCAACACTATAAAACATGTTTACTTTTAATGAATGATAAAAGACCTCATCAGTTTTCTTTGAATTAAAATGATAATTGGGAAACTGTTTGAATGAACCATCAAATAACCAGACAATGTTTTCAAGTGCACAACGAAAATGAAAAGCCAAACATGAGGCAACACCTCACTGTGCAGCGTGTGTGTTCCCCCTCTGTGCCCTCTCTCTCCACCCCATATGACCCGCAAAGTGACTTTCTCTGCACACTCCCAAACTCCCCCTTCACCCTGGACTCCCCTGGCCCCTCTCTCCCTGCTTTCCCATGGTCCCTTAAGCCCTACAAACCACCTCACTGCATACACACACACACACACACACACACACACACACACACACACACACACACACACACACACACACACACACACACACACACACACACACTCGCTCTTACATGGAGCATTGCTTCAGCTATCGACTGCTCTGTATTCCACCATCTGTTTAGCACTCTCCCAGCTGTTGCCCACTCTCTCCCCGCTCGACAAAATAACAGGCCTCAGAGCTGGTGACACGCACGCATGACGTAAATTATACAGGGCAGTGTCTGCTAATTAGAGATGGATGCAAGTTTAGTGTCCAGTAACTCTGCAGGTAGAGTCAGCTGTCAACCTGGTCCCACACACACATGCCGACCTATTGCCCCATCTCAGACTGATTCATGGCAGACGCTCACTGATGAGCTGTTTGCCTAATGAGACACACTTAACGAATCGTGTCTGCAGCATTATGTCAAGAAGATGGGATTTACAGTAGGCCCTCAAAAGCACATTTTTTATAATGTCTCCTGGCTGGTAACAAGCCAACATTTTGTTTTACACTCTATCAAACGTAGAGCCTTCCCTCTTCCTCATCCACTTTCCTGTTTCTTTTTCTCTTTAACCAGTCCGGTTGACTTTGGCTCCACTCTGGTCCTGTGAGGCTTAAAGTTTCCATACACCCCAACATTTACAAGCTGTTACTGTTCTATGACATGTTAACCTGAAAGACAATATGCTTTCCAACCAGCACTTGCTGTTTTAATTCAGGACTTCCAGTGGGAAGCTCTGGAGCTGAAATCAAGAGGTTGCAGGTAGTAATACATGGAGCCACTGGGACCGGGGCCAGTGACATCCCCGAGTCCAAATTTGTCAAAAAGACACAACATACTGCCAGCAAATGCAGCCTATGGTTATTTTATGTTTTGTGCAGAAGAAATTGAACAACAAAAGGTCATCATGTCAAAGAAAGTATGTTGTCCATTGCTTCTTAACTATTAGGCATTTTGGTACAGTAAGAAGTCAAGCTATAATGGAAACATGCTCTTTGTGCATCATGTACTCTGATCATATGGAAGGACTTTATTTTTGTCACCACATTCTGCTCTGTTCGAAATCCTGCCCTGTCCTTCACATACTTCTAAAACTCTTTAGTAATTGTTTAAAAACATGGATCCGTTGACTACCATGGTGATTCTGGCCTTATTACAACACATTCATTGGCTGTCTTGTTGGATAAATTATGGAACTGCAGGGGAGGAATACCACATGTTTCAGGAGGGGGTCAGCGTACACTCATCTGCTTCGGCCCATTCCTCAAGAGGGAAAAAGAGAGGTGATCTGATTCTGATTATTGGACACCAGTCATTCCGTGGGCCGTTCAACGTTGTGGTGCTCAGTGCACAATGGACTGATTAGTACACATCTGGACATGTGAAAAAAAGAGAAAACTCATCTTTAAAAGTTTGCTGTAAATCTGCGTGCATACTTGGCTGAAGTAATTTTATGGTAAAATACAGTGAAAAGCTTCATAGAACCTTTTTGCAGCATGAGAGGCCCTATTTCAATTATTTCATCAAGACTTTATCAATATGACACATGTCTGGATTCAAACTTGGAACTCAAGCTGGATTTAAAGTGTTCACCAGTAAGCCAATGCTTTACTTCTCTGAGGGAAATTATTTAAGCCCCCCTATGGCAATGTCAGGGTTTTGCTACAAAGCGATCATGTAATTCGTTTGTTCATGATGTTGATAAACGGTCTTGTCAGAGAACCAGAACCTCAATATTTTAGTTTCATGGAAGTGGAAGAAAACATCTGGTCGAAGCATTGCTATCCCAAGATGCTGGTTGATGGCAAAGCCAGAGAGAAGGAAAGCATCCAGAGTAAAGTGCTTCCTCCTCGGAGACAACTGTCTTTGATGAAGAGGGGGGAAAGGGAGTTTGACTCACTGCTGCAGACACACAAGCCGACCTCCATAGCGTGTTTGCAGGCACCACGAGATGAATGCTCTGTGTTAACCTTGCCGTTTATAGCGGCTGGCAGGCTCCCTTGGAGTTTCCATGTCTCTTTGACCTCTCTTACATTACTCCTTGTTTGGGCATCGTGGCTGTTCACTGTAACGGTTCCTTTTTGCTGTTTTCAGGTTAAGAAAGGGTTTTGTGCTCCAATGCGGGATTAGAGGCAGGAACTGGTCTGTCTCCTCGTGGCGTCCCTCCCCAGTTCCCTAAACTGCAAACCATATGGACTCCCTCTACGTCCAGGCTGAGCTGAAGGAGGCTGCGGACGTCTAGGGGAGGATGCTGGGCTGCGTTGGGGGAGGGGTGGGGAGCTGCTGTTTTGAAAAATCGATGGGAGGGATAGAGAAAAGATACGGTCTTCTTTTCAAGGCGGAAACACGGCGGTGCTGAGCTCGACATGGTTAGAGTAAAGAAAGAAAGGTTATTTCTAACTAAGTGCCGGAGCAAAAAAAAAAATCATGAAAATCACTGCTAGAGTTTATACAACTAATAAATATGTGTTAAGCTTCAGGACTAAAAACAATACAGCAGATGGAGCTGATGCCAAATCAAAGCCCCTCAAACTAGTTGCCATGCTACCTATTCGTTAAACCACCTTCATGTTTCATTTTCTCAGACCTGCTTAGGATTATGTTACATGCGGGTCTGTAAAATGTGAGTAGAAATTCAGTTAATAGGAGGCCCTACTTTTAAACTGAATTATTTTGAATGCTGGCTAAAGAAAACAAAGACCACCACCACCACCACATGTCTCTGACCTGCACTGTGCATATGTTGCATATTTTCACAACAAACTCGTCAATCTTATATGATCACATTGCTCCATTTTTGACAGTTTGAACCCTGCAGGATCATAGGTAACCTTTAACCAACTAAGCAATGCCCAAAAATACTTTCTCATTTACTTGTTTTGGCTTATCCTCATACTGTCAACTGCTTATGACATGCCAACTTTTGCTGTGTCTAATAATAGTTCAGAGCATAAAGGGTACTCCACTTTTAGGGGTATGTGTCCGTAGACCTTTTTTTTTTTTTACCAAAGTTGTAAAAAGAGTTGTAAACTAACTTTGCCTAATGCTGGATACCATTTAATCCTGCCATTATGCCAGAACAACAGTGCCTTGAGCTGCAGCACCTGGTAGATTTGCTTGTCAGCATTATTCTGACATTGTCTGGCATTATTTCAATCTTGGTGTGTACTCTTTGTGTAAACATTCACATGTGTGTGCATGTGTGTCTGTGTGTCTGTGTGTGTGTGTGTGTGTGTGTGTGTGTGTGTGTGTGTGTGTGTGTGTGTGTGTGTGTGTGTGTGTGTGTGTGTGTGTGTCTTTGCAAGCAAGTTAATGCGAATATTTGCATTAGAACCTGCCCTCTACTCTGCAGGGTATCCAGTGAGTTCATATATTGTACCTTCTTTGGGCTAATTCGTTGTCAAATGAGACAAAGGACATTGATGAACACAAGCCACAAGTCTATCTGTGATGTCACGAGCCCCGTAACTGCTGAAATCCAACACCACCGGCTGGTAGTAGGAGTTGTGTTGGGTTGAATACGGATCCCCTTGCATCAGTGCAAGTCAAGGCACATAGCAGAAACCACCGCCCGGGGCTAAAGACGCTAAGAGCTGGATCTGCTGTTGTGCTGCTGGAGACCAACTCAGTGAGAAGCAGTCGAGCTCTGACTCTCCGTATCGCACTCAGCAGTTGAGGAAACTCTCCTGCAGTCCGGCTATAGCCGCTTCTCTCCAAGCCAACTTTTCCATGCAACTGTTGCGCGTCTCCACTTTGGGTAGAAATAGCCCGATCACTGTGCGCCGAGGAGCGCAAAGGAGAACCTGAGCAGAGTGGGAGAGACCTCTCCTCCGGACCGCCATACAATGAGGAAATTCTGAGGTGCCAGAACTCATCCGTTTCCACTTTGCGCTTCCTTTGGCTGTTTCCAAAGGGGTTTAGCCCATGAGCAGGTATCCTCTTGAGCGTGATTCTGTTTTCACCCAGATCTCTGCTGCCTGGACAAATGCATACAAATGCATTTAGGAGCTCAACGGACAAGGAGTGGACACGTTTCCGCGGCAGCAACGTGAGTGGGCATTTGGTTTAACAGTATGCAGATGTTAGGCCACCTATGTGCATTTGGAAACTGTTCCTAGAACGGATATTTATGAAAAAATGGCAAAGTCCTTGCAAATATAAAGTGTTTGCCACCAAAACGTGACTGACAATACAGTATTTTCATTCGGTCAATGCATAAAGTTTAATATTGAAATGATCAGTCAGTTCATATTTCATATTAGGATGTTTCTTCAAATAGATCATTTGGTTTATGTTGACTTTTTATTCTGCAGGTCTGAACAATAATCATAAAAGCCACACTGCAGCTGCACATGTGTACTCTGAAACTTTTGAATTTTTGCTGATTACTTATTTTCTTTATGCTAAGTCGGTATTGATTAATGCATCTGACATCTTAGTATGTCTTGGCTTTGAACTAGCCACATGAACATGCAGCCTGGGATCTCCTCCATTATTATCTGAATACCATGTGGTTCACTGCTGAACGCTTTTTCACTGACATAACTATGATAAGCCGGAAAACAAACACTGAAAGTGACTTGGAAGCAATGATGCTTACTCAGCATTTCAGGGATAAAACCTTGTTGTGCTGTATGATGACAAGCATAAGAGGAACTCTCACAAACTCAAGATCTAAAAAATGAATCAAACTCTGGCATAGTGTTTGCTTTAAATCTATTTAGTGCCTTTAAACCTTAACATTCCTCATGGAAGTGTTTATTATTGACATCCTGCATGCAGGTTTTGTTGTCCTGTTACATTCAGCTGGGACTGTGGAGCTACAGAAATGTGCACGTCTCCATAGGCTGCTTAACAGGAAATGTATTCTCTTCTATCAGAAGTGAGCCCAAGTTGTCTGCACTCTATTATGAGTTCCTTCTAGATAAGATCTGAAGAGAGCTGAGCTCACAAAATATCCTGTTGTTCTCTGCTGATAGTGTTTGCGTGATAGAAAACAAAGTGGACCTGAAATCCTGAGAGATGGTTTTTTTTTCTCTTTGAGAGTGAAAATGAGGGCTTACGGGAGAACTGGGTTAACTGAGAACAAGCATGGCTTCCCTTCAATTCACTGGGAGAGTTAGTGTGTATGCATCAGTGGTTAACCGGCTCCTGAGCTCCAGACAATCACCCACTGTTGCAAGTATTGCTGCTCCATTGCTGGTGGTGGTTGGACTGTATAACTGCAAAGACTCACAGCTTTCCAAATCCTGTACACTTTACTGAAACCATGTTGTCTCCTCAATGCTGGCTTGTACTTCCCATAATAACTTGATGATGCAAGTTTTTCAGGAAGATGAGCTATACTTTGGAAGAGGGGATGATTTAGACTAATGGCTGATAAAAATCTTAAATGTAATGATGGATGATTGCTCAATGAGGTGGACTGATTTTTTCCTGGTGCTCTGACACAATGGTTCATTTACAATTACATTTAGTTTGATTGATTCATCTACGATGTGGTGCACCCATGTTTTCATGATAGGTGTGTTCAGTATGTTGCTAAGGTGTTGGATACAGGGTTTCTCTTTTGTTGTGAACATCAATGGAGACTAAGGAGGGTACCCCATTGATAATGAAGCATAACACTCACTGACATGAAGGCTTCTGCAGGTAGACTATATTCATGTGAGGATGCAAATATCAATATACACACTCTTCTTATTTGACTGGACCACCAACAAGTCTACTAGAAAGAGCTACTCTCCAACTCTTGTTGTTGTTAAGTACAGATACGGTAGCTCGCCATGGGGCTTTCATCACACTTACTGTAATCATGGCCTCACATCTCTTGTTTTGTTTTCCATGTATTTTAAGCCAAAGAGTCTGTAATCTCTAGTCAATAAGAGTCATAAGCTCAGCTGAATATGTTCTACCACCCATATATATCCTATGTGGGTGGTATAACATAAGGCTGAAGATAAAGATCAGTCCAGCCATATTAAAAATAAGAAAAACAATGTCTCAATGATTGGTATTTAGCTGTGCAGCTAGTTTACTTTTTTTTCAACATTTAAACTAAGACGTGTGCACCACCCTATTGCAGTGGAGGTGAGTAAAAGTTGTTTGTGAGATGTGAAAAATGTATTGTCCTTCACAAACATTAAAAAACTCAACAGTAAGAAGAAACAATGTTACTCAGGATATTCTACAGACCCCACTGCAAACATTTCTATTATGACCTAATTTATGCCCATGGTGTGGAACTGTTGATAGAAAAAGCACTGCTGAGGTGGGAACATATGTTGTTATTCTCTTTTTGTCATTATTTGTGTGAACTAACACTTTAATGATCACAGCTGAGTGACTGACTGAAAGTGCAATGTGTTGGTGCTTCCAGGAGATGGGCAACTTCAGAGTATTCACTCCTGTAAGCCTGTAAGCTAAAATAATACAAGGTGGAATCACAGCCTGTTCTTTTTCTCTTGCTGCAGTATAGTCACCTTCTTCACACCATTGCCTGAAGGGATTTTGGCCTGTCTGTGTGAGTGGGTGTATTTAACCCAACAAACATCTGCAGGTCCCCCTGCAACAGGAAAAGGGCAAACTATTAAAGGCCAGTGGAGGTTTACTCACAGCCCTTTGTCTGCTCGCTGTCTTGTGAACTAAGTCAATCTTTGCTCTGGTCTGCAGTGACCTCTTGACTCCAGTCACCCATCTGAGTGAGCACAAACACGCACCACGCTCAGCTCTTTGTCAATTAAGACACCGAACTTAGAAAATGAGATTTATGGTTTTGTTCATGAGTTGCTTGGAGTAGTTTGGAAACGTATCAGATCTGCAAAGTATTTCAATCCTTGCCCAGATAAAGAACATCAAATGGCCAACTGATGCCTGGAAACTTGTTGACCTGCTAATTTTCGCTCACGGCTGTAGACACGAGAAGAAGACAAGCCCCTCTTAGTGCTTCCATAATGAAGTAATTATGACCCGGACACAGGTGCGAAAGCTGAAACATGGCCAGTAGGAACATATATTGGCTGTGGATCAGTTACTTGCTCATGTCCAGGAATTTTGTTGATCGAGTCTGAGAAACGAAGCATGCATTAACAGAACACCTGATTAGCAAGACACTCAGATATTTCCATTGAGTGAAATAACAGCTTTGTGTTAGCATGTGAACAATGTGTGTGTTTGTAATCCTGGGTATTAACAGGAGAGCTATACAGTTTATATGATAGATGTATTTTTTCAGCCGTCTGATTTATTCCTCTCACAGTTTGATGGCTTTGCAAAGTGACTTCTGTTATGGACTTCTTCACAGCTACTAAGAGCACTGCGTCAGTTTATGCGTAGCAGTTATTTGCTTCACTCTGTTTTGAATCCCACTCCATTTAAAACTTGGTGCTCAACTGAGCCATATTTTTTGCCATGAAGGGCATATAACAGTGGAGATTAGGCAAATTCTCCAAGGTCAAGCTCTATTAATCCCATTTTTTGAATGATGACTATATGTGGAGTACTTCTAAAGAGTACTACATCTTCTCTCGTGATATTCTGAAGGCAGAAACAATCTTTTCAAAGTCAACAGAAGGGATGAAATGTGACGGGTCAATCAAAGTGATTCCCATCGTGTTTGTTTAGATGGTCCAACAAGTCAGAAAACATTTTCGCTAAAGGCAAAGTAAAGAGGAGCTGCTCTTGTAATTTTACGCTTACACATTCATTTTTGTTTAGTCCCTCAAGAAGTTAAACATTTTAGAGAAGTTTGGGTGGAACAGTTTGCATGCTTTGTTATACTAATGGATTTAGTAAGTGGCCTGCCAAATTAGACATTTAAACAGTGTACTGTGAATCTCTCTGCTCACAAAGTCACCACCTGACAGACATTAATGATGAAAGTAAGAAAATAGTTTCCTTCTCCTTATGAGGACAGTAATCAGAACTTAAGTGGCATTGCTCTGTTTGCCAAACCAGATCTGTTACTTGTGAAGTGATTCATTGCAGAGAGGAGTTTTAAGTTGTGATTATTTATAGTCTTGACATGACACCCACTCCCCACGTAGTGGTATTTCCCTTAGTCAACAGAGCAGTGTTTGGGGAGCTTTGTCTTTATTTCAGCAGTCTTTTCCATTAACTGCAAGGGCGGGAAAGTATATCATAGTGTGCTGTCACTTAGATTGGGATTTACCACAGGGTTTAATGAAGAAACGATGAAACTGGTGGCTCTGCCAACAGCCTATGTTCTGCACATGAGCAACTCAGTTCTGTCGCTTTCTTCCTGTTTGCATATAACCAAATATTAAACTTTTAAATGCATCACACAAATTTCACCAACTGATGCTGAGACGGAAGGATGGTCATTGTTAGGGTTAAGGTAATTGCGTCACTGTAGATCTGCTGAAGGGATGACCTGAGTCTGTTCGGTTGCAGAGTCTTAGGAATGCCTAAAATAGCTTTTCACAGGGAGACTGTGCGACAGACAGGCAGAAAAAAGCTGTCTGAATCAGCATCAGATGGCCCCACTTGACACTCCAAAAGGGAATGTTAAATGTTATATTTAGTTTTTTTTGGTCTACTTTTAAACCCTGCCAACTTTTAAGAAGAACCAGCTTCTCATTGGCTTCATAAATGTCAGTTTTATCCTCTCTCAACAGATGAATGATTGTAATCATATATTCCCCCCTCGTTTTCCTCTGTTGCGTTTTCCTGCTTCAGGGATACGTCTGTGTTCCCGGCAGTGGAATGTCGCACCACTTTCTCGATGGGGAACAGGTGACAGACACCGCTCATAGAGTTTCTGCTAACACTCAATCTTTTTCTTTCCTGTTTTCTCTTGTTGTCTTTTTTCTCTCCGTCTCTTTCTCTCGTTCTTTTCTCTGCCTGCATCTGTTTCTCTTTGTTTTGCTCAAGTCTGCAGGGCCACATTGCTATGGGAAGACAAACATGGCTGCCTGTCTGTGGCTTTCCGTCCAGCAGGGCCACACAAACACTACTGGTAGCCTCTTTGCCGGGTTAATCTTGTCCTCAAAGGCCATGAAGGAGAGAAGTTTATGATGTCTGTAGCCATCACACTAACATAACAATCCTTGAATTTCTGAGGTGCAACGGCAGCCTGTGATTGATAGCACTCTTACATAACTGCATTTTTAAATAGCAGAACTACTGTCTCCTGCTGTCTTTTGCCCTACCAACGTTGAAAATAGTCCAGCTAGTTGCCAAAAAGCCCCTTCAAGTTGTGTCAGCAGCTGTTACTTTGTACAGGGCTGTCGATGTGATTGATTTGGTTTGAATGTAGAGAGTATCCTTTGAAGCTGTGTAATTGCTCTGTAAAATATGTTGTTGGATAAAATACATGACATGTCAGCGACGAGGACTACTGTTTATCCAAATATTGGAAACAAATGATTTATTATTTGATTTTTTTAGGTTTGGTGGCTTGATTTATTTGGTAGTTTGACATGTGATTTGACTGATTATCAGAGGAAAATATGAACAAGAAAAACACCTGTGGTATCAGTCTTTGTAAAGCTATGGTCATTATTTTAGTTAGTATTTTACTGCTCCGTACTCTTGCGTTGCTTTTTCACACCCCTATAATGTTTGACAGTGTCAGTAAATGTTACACTGCATTATATAATTAGTATACCCACAACAAGGATGGTGAGAGTGTATAACCAGGAAGACACAAAAATTCCTGCCGTTGCTGTTGTTTTAGAGATGAAAGATTTCACCATAAAACTATGTGAATAAAGACTGAAGACATGTGGGGACATTTGTGCATAGTGGTCTGTGTAAACCCTGGCCTCTGAATTACATACATTGCACATGCTCCCCATTTAAAGCTGGTATTAATATAATATGTATGTGGAAATCTCATCTGAATAAGGGAAAATTAATGTAAATGTAAATTCACACAGCACTGGGTTCCTTTCCATTTATTTGGCTTTGTACTGATGTTACACAGGTCAAGCTGCCCTTCTAGCTGTATGGTGGGCAGTGCCACCTAGCGGTGAGGTCAGTGAGGGTCAAAGTACTGAAGTTCCAGCGATAAGAGAATAAGGTCACAATCTGCAGTCATGTATGAGTTACACATAGGTCCTAACTTATATATATATAAATTAGTGTATGTAGATTAAATAATATATTTATTTTAATTGTAAGTGTTTAACAAGATTTTCTTTATCTGTTCTTAGCATAATGACGTTATCAAAAGCAGTCAAAGCAGTAGTATATAAA
This sequence comes from Anoplopoma fimbria, assembly GCF_027596085.1. Lineage (NCBI taxonomy): Eukaryota > Metazoa > Chordata > Actinopteri > Perciformes > Anoplopomatidae > Anoplopoma > Anoplopoma fimbria. Next base: position 10,438,306 of record NC_072456.1, read on the forward strand.
GATTGTTTGTGAATTTATGTTAAATGACTGTTATTATGTTATTTGTGGCTTTTCAGAATATATAAGCAGATCATTACCTTATTTTATATTTAAAAAAAAGATTTGGACTTTGATAATGAGAATGAAGATCTATGATGCAAAGTGTTCTTTACAAGTGAAATAAATAATGATCTTGAAAGGCAGGCGGGGCTCTTCTCTGTCTAAATTTCAGCTGGGGATTTCCCTCTTTGTGGTCATAGCTTTGCTGATGCATGCCTCCATGAGCAGCATTTATTTGTTATCAAACAAATGTGCCTTTGAGACAAAATCCATGATTGTTTGAAACAATAAAGCATGACACAAAAATGCTCCCTGCATGACTTGTCTTGACTAAAAGTGCACATCACAAGTTCCCAGTGCCCATATTTGTCAGCCTGAAATTACTGGTTATGTCCAATCAAATGTCCAAACCCAAAAGTATTCAATATACAATAATATAAACGATTAATGATTGGAAAAATTGTGACCAATTATAATTTTTTTGTCAATTGACAAATTAATTTACTAATAATTTCAGCCTTAATATTGACCATTAAGCCATTAAGCCTATCGATACATTGAATGTACAAAGTTGAGAATCAGTTATTGCAGGTAGGCCATTGTGTTGTTTACGAGATGAAATATAAGGGCTAAGTTATGTGTTTATGGTAATCAATTCACAATTTAGTGATTGCCTCTGCTTGTTACGTGTTTACTATCACATTGCACAAGGTTTTATTTTGCCATGGTTCGTCTACCCAATGTGAACAATGTCATAATATTTTTAGACATTTGTTTAGGCCACTGTTATAATTAATTCCATCAGGCTTGTTTCTAATTGGCTGGCAGACATAAGTTAAAACCGCCTCAAGCACACACAGGACACCTCAAACCCAGGCGTTTTAAATCACTGCGCAAGATAGCGAATTACCAACATACTGGCAAAAATAAATGAACTATAGGTTAAAGTAAGAACAGACTTAATAAAACCTGAAATTGGTTGCTGGTGTGGGCGTTGTTGAGTACAGCAATCAGCAATTTGTTTACTATATTTTACCATTATCACTTGATTTTATTTATTTCATTATTTTATTATTTTATTTATTTTATTATTTTATTTATTTTGTTTGTTTATCTGTTTATTTGATTGTCACTTGTTATTTCATTTTGTTTCTTATGCACTGTCTTGCTGGCTGGTCTGTCAAAGCACTTTGTAAACCTTGTTTTTAAAAGGTGCTATATAAATAAAGTTATTATTATTATTATTAATTAGCTGCTCTAAGTAAAAGAAACGGGCGTGGCGGAGGAAACGCCGCAAGGAGGGAGTTCTTCACCCTCCTTTGCTTTAGATTGTTGGGAAAGACACCGCGGAACGATACCTTACTTCAACGTCGGTTCTCCATCCGTATGAGTCTAATAACGGTTACAATATTGTAATTTGCTTTTGAGCTTTTTGTTGAAGCAACGATTTACAACTGGTAATGGCCATAACTATGTTTAAAAGGAACGGGAAGACGGAGAGGATTTGCTGTTACACTACACAATGACTATCCAAGTAACGTTTATTTCTAACGTTATTTCATTACCTAACGTTAACGTAAAGTTACACATTTCTGTCAAAGTGAGCTCTTTAATGTGTTGGTTGAAAAATGATATTAGCTCATTTATACGAGATAAGTCTGATGGTGGACAATTTGGCAATCACAGGTGCAGCTGGGTAATATCATCAGTAACAACTGCTTTCCAATAGCTTTAGGTGTTTCAGATACAGGGCCTGTGTAGTGTGCATGCTGGTTCAACGGCATGGTTTACTGTTCAACCTAAATTGAACATGGTCCTCATTCATGTTATTGATAACACCTAGGTTTTTCCTGCTATGACATGTCAGAACGACAGATGCGAGAAACGTTAAAGGCAGGGTTGGTAATCTTGAGAAACTAGCAAGATCAAGCTATGTTTTAAGAATGATCCAACTGCTGGCAGGGATGGTAAGCCACTCATGTTTTAGTGTCATGTGGCAATTCTGATGGGTATGTCACTGTTGGTTTTGTGATACTGACTTGTGGGACTTATGAACAGTAACATGCCACTTGTGTTCCAGTGTCAAGAGGTATGCCATCAGGCAATCTTAACCTTTTCACTCAAGAGGCCTGTGCCTTCTACTCTAAACTGATGATTTCAGGTGAACTCTCCTTATGTTGGTAGGATAACGCTAAACTTTTACTAGCTTTGAGCTAATGACAAAATAGAAAAAATAGTTTAGTGTTTTTCTCAGTCATTACAATTTTGTTCTCCATATTTCACTTGTGACTGAGACAAAACCACTACAGGAGACATTTGTTCTCTGTAGGGCCGATTTATTATTGACTTGAGTGTTGGCTCACCTGTGCGCTCTGTCTCAGTGTAGTCAGGATAATCAGTATGGAGTCTGAATGTAGTATACCATCATATCTCCTTTGACAGTTTCACATGCAATGAAAACCTTGTGGCTTGCATCTTTAGGATGAACAGCAATTCCTTGTACGAACTATATCACCAGGATTGTAATTGTTTGGGAGAAGGTTGCCCCCTTTGTTCAGAGGTTAGCATTGTTGTCTCACAGCAAGAAAGGTCAGGCATGTAACATACATGTAAATGTGTGTGTTTATATCTATTTTTTCCCCCTGATGGACTGGCAACCTGTTCCTTAAATGATTAAGTGGAACTATGCATGTACGAGAGCTTAGTCTTTCAGGGGAAATATGCTCATCAGTGTAACAGAATTTTGATCTGAATGCTTCTTTATAAGCTTGACACAATTAGTGATTTAAACACCTGCCTACATTTCAATGTTTCAAACGTTCAATAGATTTCTATTAAAATGAGCTTGACTGTTATTCATTTGTGTTTGTGTGTCCCTGTAGGTGGAACTTTATCCTGCTCCTGTCAGTATGCTCAGCAGCCCTCTCTGGAGAAGAAGAATACCTAGCTCAAGGTAAACAACAGAACCCTAAGGCATAACTAAACATTAGCATTACGATTATCGCTTGCACTCTTTTATATAAAGGCCCCCATCTTTCTTAATGTCTTTTTCACTAGTGAACTACTTCTTGCTAAAAACACAAAATCAGAGAATCCTTCAGCACGTTAGCATGTCAATGACTAACAAGCTTGTTTGTAACTGGTAACGACAACGCTATCTTCACTTCACCTGACTCTTCTCTGCTCTGTGTCGGTGATGGGAGGCTACAGTGGAAAAAGTGCTAAAGTGCTCATGTGCACAGTACTGTTTGCGTTTTGAAACAAAAACATATTAGTGTGGACTTGGCCTAAGCCCCACTTCTGGTGAAACACAAGAGCTGAAGATATTATGATCATGTGATTTGTAACAACAGCGCCTCTACCTGTTGCAGAATGAAAATGAGGGAAACACTGATGTATTGACAACTTTGCCTTAGCTGACCAAATGCTGGAGATAAGGTGATATCAATCAGTTAAAAAAATAGAAAAAAAGCAACAAGGATGAAAGGAATTGATGGTTAGAAGGGCAGAAGTTGATGATAGAATGCAGAGTATTTTTCACCAGTTCAGTCAATACACTAGAGACAGTTTCTTTAGAGCTGTACATTATCCCACATATTACTATGGATTTGACTTCCTTAAAAGAACTTGCCTTGACTCAGCAAGAAAGAGTCGTATCAAAAGAATGTGAAGAAATCTCTGATATTCTTTGAATCCACAGGTTGCACTTTGTGAATTTGTTGAGTGGTTATGTTGTTTTTTGAGTGGCATAACACTGGGCCACTGCCAGAAATACCAAAAAGTGTATGCACACTTAACTTAAGGTTGACCTCTCATTGAATCCTCAATATTCCTCACATCTCCACATGTATGTACATTGTCTATTGCCCCTCGTGCAGAGGAAACAAACTGCCTCAAGGGTCCCTCCCCTTATTCCATCATTGTCTTAGGCCCACTCCTAGCAGGATCCATCCATCATAACGAGGGGAGGAGGAATGCACACAGAGTGCTAGAGCAGCTTGTCTTCACATATGAGACAGGTTAATTGGAATCTGGGCTGACTTTACCTCGGGCTAAGAATGTCAAGGACATCTCACTGCGTGCTCAGATCAGCTGCAGATAGATAGTCTCCCTACCTGGGCTGCAGGACTATAAACCCTGCAAAACAACATCCAAGATGATGCAACATGTCTTATTTCTGTTTATCACACTTTCTCTCTCTGTTTCGCCCCTTTTTCCCTACCTCCCTCAAAATCGCTGAAACAAGAAAAGGTTTTTATTTAACTGTTTTTAGTAGACTCCACTTTTACCCAAACAAGTACATTTACCCCTACTAGCTGTACAGTATTTATCTGATAAGTTGTGTACCTTAAAGGCAAATGTACTATACTATAGATAGATAGATAGATAGATAGATAGATAGATAGATAGATAGATAGATAGATAGATAGATAGATAGATAGATAGATAGATAGATAGATAGATAGATATTTTTTTTCGTGTCATGCACAAAAACGTGCCCAACCCTCATGGGTTTACAAGACATCAACAGTACAGCTGCAGTGGATCCACATCTCACCAGGTCACATTTGATTACAAAATTATATGTTGCTTCACCGCTCCATCTTAAACAAAACATTCTGCCTTCTCTCCCAGGCCTGGCAAATAAAAACTGCTACAAAGAAGGTTCCTTTCCTAAAACACAACTCAAGTTTTTCATAATCATCCAGCCAAAAGAAATCAACATAAATGGAAGTCATTTTACTGAAGAGGACATCCCTTATGTCCTCGTAAACAGGACAGTAAAACAAAAAGTGCACCTCATTTTCAATTTCCCCGAGCTCACACAACAAACAGATTCTGTCCTCCTCTGGAGTGGAATGAAACCTACTGGTCTCTAGGGCTAATGGTAATGTTCCTGAGCGTAACTGTGCACATAGGGATCTTTGTCTTTTGTTTAAGTTGTATTTAACATAAAGTTCTGAATTATAGTTATTCTTTATGAGACAATAAGTTCGTAACTTTGGTTTACACCATATGTCAACTGACCATTTTTCTTTATGCATAAGAAACAGTTTGGTCCTAATATCCTGAATATTACAAAGTAACCTGTTCTGAAAAATGAAAGACAGGTCAATCATATAAAACAGAGATTTCAAACCCTTAGCCCATGGATGGCCATGCAAAATGTCCCAATGAAATATCTTTTTTGTAAGTCTCTGATCAGACATGTTCACAAGTCTATTCCAAAGTCGAAGCATTTGACATTTATGTCGGATCTTTGGTGATTCCCAACCCATGTCCCCAGTAATGGCCAAAACTGATGTTGATTTTTTAACTCCCAAGAATGATCTAATCGCTCTGTGGTGCACAGTGTTGCAACTTGTGTGCTCACCAAAACCCCAAACACCAGAAACATAGTCAGACACAGGACATACACATGAGTTATATAGTTGTGTATATGTATGAAATCCTAAATTACCACAATGTTTAACTTTGTTCAGTCCAGATCCTAGTGCTCTTCCCGCTGACTGAGCTAGAACGTTGACAGCTTCTTTAAATGTCATGTGCTCATCGAGAGTAATGCCAAGGTATTTATACTGTTCAGAGTGAGATAGTACTGTTGAACCAAAGCTAAAAACAACTGAACTTCTCTGTAATGATTTGTGTCTAAAGTGTACTATTCGTGTTTTGTCTTGGTTTACCACTAGCCTCCATTTCCAGCACCACTCCACAACAATGTTCAGCATAATCTGCAGATCTTTTTCCTGTTCAGCAAGTAAAACTACATCATCAGCATATAATAATATGCTCACTGTCTGATCATCTGCTTTGACCCCCAAATTAGAAGCTTTAATTTGTAGAGCTAAATCATTAATATAAATGGAAAACAATGTTGGAGACAAAACATCTCCTTGCTTCACACCAAATTGTTGGGAAAACCATCCAGTTGTATATTCATTAACTTGAACATGAGCAACAGGTGCTTGATAAAGGGACTTTAAGGCAAAATAAAACTTCCTGTTTACACCAGAATCTAATAACTTATATTCAAGAAGTTCCCTATTAATCCAGTCAAATGCCTTCTGGAAATCAATAAAGCAAACAAATGTAGACCTCTTCTCCTTAATCCTTGCACGTATAATGGAAGTGACTACATATATATGATCAACACATGCTCTGGCTATATTACTATATTATACCCTTCCTGCAAAAATGCATTTCTGTGATTTCCAATTTACATTTTTGAGAATCTGACCATCTGCAGCAGCCGTATTAAAACTTGTACTCTTAGAGATCCTTCACTTCCTACAACCTAGCATTCATACAGATACTTGCCATAAGCTCTTTCTCTTAGATATAGTAACCTACTGTATACCTGTAGACTAGCGGTGCAACGGGTCTTATCACTTATCAGAGTCATGGATAAGATCTCAGATCCGATCAGCACAAAAGAAAAAAGGGAGCAAAATAACTTTTGGAGATCTCTGATCACGTTTTTTTTTGTCGACGATACTAATTGCCAATAATTGCTGATCCATATTGTTGTTTGATTATAGCAGCTGGTGTACAAGGCTCCAGACTTTTTTTTTTTTGTCACTGTCCCAAATTTTTTTTTGACTTCTCTGAAGTCAGTGTAAACCATCAACAATTCTTAATGTCATCCTTTAACTTTGTTATAGTCACCTAGAATGTTTTTTATTCCTCACAATAACACACAATTCAAATGATAAGGAAATAAAATATTGTATTTTTTGGGATTAAAACAAATCTTGTCATTAGTAATTTTAATGATGTATTATAAACTGCTTTAAAGTATTTTAAACAGTTCATAATTCATCTCTATTCTGTCGTGAAAACATCTTCAAACAACTGTATTTATTTGAGGTTCTCATCAACACTACATTTTAGGAGATTAAATGTGAACACGTCACGATGTTATAATTTACCTTCGCCCAATACTCATTTCCACTGAACATGCGTCTGTTTGTGTCTGTGTGTGTGTGTGTGTGTGTGTGTGTGTGTGTGTGTGTGTGTGTGTGTGGCCTTGACATCGCTGTCAGTGCCACTGTGTGTCAACGCGAAACTATAATGTGACATTATAGCACAGGTAAAACCATGGCACAAACGTTAAGTAAGAGGATGGCTACTAGTTTTTCTTTATGTCTAAATCTTCGACAACTTTAAGGTATGACTTATGTGACTGAATATATGTTGTAATTCATTTTGCTTTGTAGTACAGGCATTCCTTAAACAAAGTCACCATCTGGAAGCTTGTTCAAACATTCCTGCAGTTGACATTTTAAAATTTCAGAAGTTAATCCCTGACCAAGGTTAAACGTCAAAAGTTAACATGTGCAACTCATCGGAAATATGTATGTTATAGCTTTGGTGTATTTTATTTTTATTTTTTATTTTATAGTGTCTGCAGTCGGAATGGTTGATAACAGTGTGAACCCACAATGCTCTCAGTCTAAAAACACACTTTTATATTGAGCTAGTGCATTCAGTTCCCCCTCAGTAATAAACTAAAACCCTATTGGAGAGCTGGTGCCCAAATGCAGAAGAGAGAGAGAGAAAAGAGAGGAGTTGCTTCAAAGGAAGGTGGTGTCTCTGGATTAGCAATGAAAATACCTCAAACTGCCCCTGAGATCTGCCCACCAAAACACTTGGATGCATTCACACATGCACACACAAACACACAGGCTTTAAAAGCTCCCCTGTTCTTCGGCTTCCATATTGTTGCTGCCTCCGACAGGTAGCATGCTCACAGATGCACACACTCACATTGCATTTCTTCTCAATCTCTCCTTCTTGCTTACGCAAGTGAAAATAAACACAGACACACAGGTCAGAGCAGCTTCCTAAACGACTGACCCATTTGTGATTCACTTGACATTTACATTCATTTTCACTGCTCTATACTGACATAATGTGTATCACATACGTCTATTACCTCTATTCAAAGCCACAGCTACGCAGAACTTACTCCCTCTCTAAATAATGTTTGACTTAACATACAATATCTGTTACCTGTGGACATGGAAAAAGAATGACAAGACCATAAGGAGGAGTGCTGATCTCATGAATCTCTGGTGGCAGATTGATTCAAAAAAGCTGTGTGGACTGGTTTCCTGTATTGTAGTAAGGCCCCATTCTTCTCTAGTCCCTTCCACTCATCTGGACCACAGCTGCCTTTCTGATAACTACTCCAGGAGAGTAACAGGGAGGGGTCACCAGCATCATAGGGAGACCAGTGACCAGTGAGTGTCTTTTGACTTGAAGAAGGACAGTTATTAAATCTGTGATCAGTGAGAATTGTAACGATATCTACAGATATCTGGTGCGTGTTATGGTTGTCTGTAATGACTTAAATAAGTCTATCTAGGGACCATTGTCCCAAGTTATTCACTCTATTTGTTGGTGCTCCCTGTTTTTCAACTCTCAAACAAAATCTCTGATACTAAACCATTACTTTTTCACAAAAGACATCTAAAGCCAAGTTCATACTACAATACTTTTGAAGTCGTCAGCTCGCTGTACTGTTCACACTACACAAAGTGCTCTCTTGTTATCATGATTCTTCAAGATGTTGTGGTTTTCACGCTACATGACTGACCGGTAACATGGGTCACACACTACAACCTTTCACCAGGAGGAATCCCAGATGAGGTCTCCAAACTACGTTTCGTCAAAGTAACACACGCAAGGGTGAAACTGACATAGCGATGCTGCTTGATGTTGGCATCGACACACATGTTCACATAATAGCCTGTATCAGCACGTCTTAGCTATATACCTATGTAGATCAGTCACTGTGTTAAGTAGGATGTTCATTCATGCCAACATCCAATACCCTAGGTAAAACATCAACTTTGGCATTGCAAATGCAATACATACATAAAGTTTCTATTGTTACAGAAAGAACCCTCTCTCAGGTTTCCCCTCAACCCGTGTTTCCTGTTCTCATTGGCTGTATCTCCCTGGCAGACTCCCTTACAGGATAAGATATTTAGTATTCTAGATATCTGGAGTGCGTCTGCCTTTTGGCTCGCGTCATTGAACAGTTCACACATAACGCTCACGATCCGATGTGCGGATTCCTAGGCAACATGGATTTGCCTCGGAAGTTTTAGTGAGTGGAAAATCACGGCTTAAGTCGTGAGATCAATTGCTTTCATTAAATACAAACAGACATTATACAAAGCAATGACATTGTGTTGCCCCATGTAACTACAAGATGCTGAATCTGGCTATATTTTGTCAGGCTAATTAAAAGATAATTCTGTTTTTGGTGTGATTTGTGATGATGTGAAGTGATGATGTATTTGCTCTTTTTTCTCTATTCTTGTATCAATCTAATAGTTTGTAATTGGGTTTAAAAGTGACTTTAAGTTAAACAGCCTAGTCAAATAAGAGTAGAGAAGTAGTAGAAGAGATTGGAAACATACGAATACAATTACATTTAATTAGACTGTTGCATAGACGGCTGTGATACCTGTCTTAATATCTTTTCTTTTAATATTAATGCTATTTTGGGTTGGTAGAGTTCTGTAGATGTGTTGTCCTCTATTGTTACTAGAGGACTAGAGTTAACTATTGTGCATTTCTCAAAATCCACTGCAAGTACCATGCTGAATTCAACATCAAATCCACGAAGACGACCTCGAAAAAATTGTATTCCAAAACAGTTCAAACTTGTTTTGGTGACTTTATCTTGAAATATATTGTCAATTTTTTTACAAAAGTTAGTATCTTAGGAGAATTCCAGGACTTGTCTTAAACTTACCACTGTGTCCTCTGTCCTTCAGGTGTGGATATCCTCTATCGACTGGGGCTTACAGCTCGAAGCGGCACAGACAAGAGGACAAGCCCACCTTCGACTACTCACACCACTGTTCCCTCACCTTTCAATCTTCCTGTTTCTGGATATGGGGTATTATTCGACTCAAACTCCCTCTATGAGGCTCCAGCAGGCAGTCTGTTCCCACCTGAGATTGGGGAGGAGTTCTCTGTTGTGGTTAGCCTAAGCTCCTGGCGAGCAAACAATGCTTTTCTTTTTAGTGTCAAAGATAGTAGGGACAGGCTGCGTTTTGGCATTCAGCTGCTGCCACGCAGAGTGGTGGTTTACACTGCAGAGAAATCCTCCATCTACTTCAACTACAACTGGCAGGATGGGCGCCAGCACCCTTTTGCTGTTGGTGTTCGTGCACGCTCAGTGTCATTCTATGCAGATTGTGGAGCAGTGCAACAGCGGGAGCAGACCCTTGGGAGATATCACACACTGGGAGATTCTGGGGGTCTCTTCACTCTTGGCAGGATGAACTCTAAAGCTGCAGCATTTCATGGTCGAGTCTGCCAACTAGATATCTATCCCTCTGCTGAAGCTGCCGCGCACTACTGCAACTACCTTAAAACACAGTGCCGGCTGGCCGACACTGACCGATTGCCTTTGCCATATCCAAGTTCAGATATTGACGCAAATGACCCTCCTTCTAACCCTTTGACAAAGTCCCTTGTTGGAGTAGGAGCTACCCATCATACTCCCTTAAAAGCTACAGCAGCTTTTATAGCGTCCCCAGGTAATTTGGCCATGCAGTATTCAACACTGAGCCCGTCAGTACCACCTCATGCGAGGGATCAGAGCCAAATTCCCAAATTGGATCCCCTCGCTCACTCCACCTCATCTTCGCTTCAGCGTGACAGCCCTAACTTAGCCACCCTGAGTGGACGAGCAGATCTTTATCTCGCCCATAGCACCACTTTCACCACTAACACAAACGTGTTGGCAAAAGGGAGAGGCCCGCAGGGGGACACTGATCACTCTGAAAACAGCACAGAGGATGAGAGCACCTCTGGGAGCCTGCAGTCTCCAGATGCCACACCAGGCCTGATTTCCCCAGTCAGGCAAAGTCGGGTGAAGGAAGGACTCAGGAACAGCACCATCAACAGCTCCAGGGACTCTCACTCTGGGCCTCAACAGAGTCATCAGCTCCTGGAAATTCATCTGAGAGCCAATGGCACAACTTTGTACCGAGAGAATCGGGTGGACACCTCAGAAGAGCACGATCCGGATGGCAGCTATGAGGATGTAGACATGGGAGGATATGATTATGGGTATGAGGATGCAGAATATTTCGATGACTACGAAGATGGTTTCCATGGCCCCAAAGGAGAGCCAGGTCCTCCGGTAAGTAATTTATGAATTACGAGTAAAGCTAAGAGTGTTAATGGAACATTATTTAAATAATTGAGAAACAAGTCCCTGCAATGCTGTACATGCTCAAGAGGAAAATAGCAATACAAGGCAATCAAAGGTAATTTATGGCCATCACACTTAAAATGCTGTGTAAAATTTGGCTTTGTTACATACACCCAGGATATATGTAAATATATTTTGGCAGGGCAGTAGTGATCTATAGGTGATGGCATGTCCAAGCACTGTTCTTTTTTCGTGTATCTACAGGTTGTTAAAATAACATGTCATTCCCGTGCTGAAATACTGGCAGCAACTTTTGCTCCTATGTTAGAGAGGATAACTCATGTGAAGGTTGGAGGCTGTCCGTCCAGCCTAATAATGTAAGCAGGCTGTCAGAGTCGCTTTGCCACTGAACATACCTTTATAGCTCAGAATTACAGTTTCCATGAATAAGATTTGTCGGGACTTTCTATCTGATCTGTCTAAACTTAGGTGTTTGTGTAATGATGTAAGATGTCTGGACTCATCTACCAGTTTACATAGATCCCCTGTAGGTGCCTGCAGGTCTGTAGGTGTGACACTGCTTTGCCAGCACTGAGCTGTTGCAACATATCTTCATGTCTTAGAGCATGACGACACTGTAATGCAGTATTGTGAGCTAGATACAGCCAAAGACAGGCTTTTTCCATTCGGTCACAATTTGGCAGAAATATTGATGAAAAAATTATTTATAAGCCTATGACTTGGCTACTCTGACCACTCTGTTGCTGACATTCTTTGAATGCTGGGTCAGCTAAAAGTCAGTGGCTCACTCTGTGTCATTGGCTCCTCGTTTGAACTTGAAATAGCTGGTTTACATCCTCAGGGGAAGTACTACATAGTTTTGCAGCCACATAACTACACAAGTACAGTGGCATGAGCAGGGGGAAACCTCGAGCCTTGTTAACCGTTTATTGACGGATGATACAGCTTTGTTTCACTCAGGCTCATTTTTTCTTTTGATTGTCAAACTGTATTTTAGTATTGTTTGGAGGGTTTGACAATATACCTGATCATAACCATTATCAACAATCCAATTTGTGTAGACTTCAGTCAGTTATCACTTCCTTGATTTCCCGGTATGTCTCAATTAAATGGTCTGTTATTAAGCTAACTATAGCAGACAGCTTGCTTTTTTACCACATGTTGGGTAACAATGAAGGGGTATTCAGCTCAAGTGTATGTCACAGAATGCAACAAGTTCCAGAGATGCATTCTACCCTTCAACTTTACAGTAATTTGACTTCTTGAATGACTCCATCAGGAAAAGGTTGACCCTTGTCTTTGCAGCACATTTGAAGGATATGAATATTAGCATTATACTGCATGAGTGCCTCTCTTTCTTCAGGCCTTGTTGTTGTGGCGAAGTTGTGTGCTCACAGTTTCCATGTGTCTGTGTGTGGGAGTGTAGAGGAGCAAACAGCTGTTTCTTTATTCATGTCGCCCTCCGTACCCATCTGCTTTAACAGGAGTTAAGGATGCTCCAGAGCACCCTGTCATGATCTGTAGCTATAGCAACAATTCAGAAAAGTAAATAATAGTAAATGAAATAGTACAATGTCTGTTTTTCATCTCAAAGTGTGAACCTTACATATGGGGGGTAGAAGAACAACCTGAGTAATAAATAGCTTGCTTTCCCGCTGACTCAATAATGTTATCCAGGATTGGACATTGCTGTCTAAGTGTGTAATATTCAATAAATCTCTCCTTTCAAGTGAATCAATTTACTCTTGACTGAAAATGTACTCCTAATTTTCAGAATAAAATGATTTGTCCTGCTATTTCTAAATCCCCTTTAGCAACAATAAACATATTTAAGTGAGCAAGTAACAGAAATATGTTGTAGATCAGCACTGTAGATAAGAACTGACATGTCAGTTATTTATTTGCTGGCAGCAATTTCATTGAAAAGCAGGAGTTACCCATGGAACATCCAATACAAAACCTTCTTTACCCCCGAAGGCAGTGTTATCCATTGGTCTTTAAAAATCTGAATTGGCAAAAAACATTTGTGAATTTAGTCTCACACCTTTCAACAATATGAAAACACAATATAACAAGTACACTCATGAGCTCGAGTGAAGCCTCAGCCTGGTTTGGTTTTTAAAGATATGGGAGATAATGTAAGTTTCTCTCACTCAATTTACAACTCAAATCAATTCACGACTTTGGCAAAACATCCACTTCAAAGCCATCTAGTAACCCTTTAGGTGGAAAAGTTTGACAGGCCTGATGTACAAGATCAGACTCAGCATTCTTTCCTTGTTCTGTATCAAATGTCAGTAATTTGGGTTGGTTGATCCTTTAATATTATTGTTAATTGTCCCTTAATAGAGTCACATTTTTCATGAAATTTCCAGATATTGTAGTTCAGATTTAAAAAATATATGTATTTGAAAATATAATAGCTTTTTCCAGCAAAACAATATAAAAACATTGGATATTGTTTACGATGAATCTCCTTACCAGAACATGACATTTTTGTCAGTCTCATTTCAGGAATGTAATGACTCCCAAAGAGCTTTTAGTTGAAAAACATTTTGCCTGCCTTTGAACTTCATAACTCTCTTGCATAAATATAGCATATAGTCATCATTGCAGGGCCTGGACAGTGAACTGCATGTTATTGCTTGCCATTAACCTACTCTCATCTCTCTTTTTCCCCCCTTCACTCCCTCTCTCTCTCTACAACATTACCTTCTTTCTTTCCCTGTCTCTCTGATTTAGGGTCCTCCTGGTCCCCCTGGTTTACCTGGTCCTCCAGGAAAAAGAGGTTCTCGGGTGAGTAACCTTTGCAAACGTGATGGGACACAGAATCATACTTTAAAGCATTTTTTAACTATTTATCAGGAGGAGCAGTCTGACCATAACTATGTGATAGTGGCATTCAATTAAGAAGGTGAAATAAAATAGAGGACGTCTTTTAACTATCAGATATGTGTCTTTTATCTTACTTCATGCATTCTCTGCCTTTCATTGGGGGCCAAACAATACCACTTAGCTGCGATACAATAAAAACATATCACAGCCTGTAATGAGCTATTATAAGCTTCTATAGACAATGAATAAACTTTAGTTCACAATAAAATAGAACCTCCTAGACTGGCTGAATGCATATGATAATGATTTAATTATTTGTCTCCTTTTTTCTGTCATTTTTATCTCTCTAACTTTTAGAGATGCCCTAAACATGTGTTTTGCCTCCGATTCGATCGCTGATTGTCGATGAGCCATAGTGGCCAATAAAGGTTTTCGTTACGTTATAGTTAGTTATTTCTTTCATTACAGTCCTAATCATTTCAACTGCCCCAAAAGTCAGTGTAAAGCGTCACAAATGTTATCCTTTTACTTTGTTATAGTCATCCATAGTGGTTATTTGCATGAAAAAAACACCCAATTCAAATTATAAGAAAATAAAAGATTGTATATTTATTGATAAGAAAAAAAGAAGTTTTAAATATGTATTATTAGCTGCTTAGAGGTAGTATAAGGTAGTTAGACAGTATTAATTCCTCTCTATTATATATTTTATATTGCTGTGAAAACATGTCTTTCAAACAACTGTTTTGAAGTTCCTTTTCAAAAACTACATTTGACAACTTAACATTTGAACATGCCATGATTATGTTAGAATTTACGTTTGCCCAATACTCATTTTTACTGAATAGAACACGAATGCCCCGTGATGTAACTGAATGGAACCTTCGTATGTTAGCTTTGATTATAACTTGTACTAGACTTGATATTTTTCGTTAGGTGGAGGATTGGCGAGGATGTTACTCCATCAGATTGTGGTGCTGCTGAGGAAGTGGTTAAGTGTATTTCTGCAGCGCTCCTGAACATTTTTTCCTCAGACGCAGTGATACTGAAAGTGTAAAAGAATACGACATAATTCAAAAAAGGTTAATATATTGCAACTATGAACCAATCAGATTGCTTGATTTGAGTTACCCGTTTTATAAAACTAATTTATATGGTGAGGTCTGTATATCTGAACTGGGAATTTTATTTGGTAGACTGATCTCAGATAAAATGACCATAAATACCTTATGGAAGGTCATACATTTGATTTAGACTATTGTACATCTTTTTTAGATGCTGGCCACTCCTCAGGGGCCATCATAGTACAGAGTACTGTAGTTTGATCACTGAGTCACTGTAACTATGTTATCATCAGGTTTTCTTGGCCTTTAAGGCACTGCAGTTTCTAATCAACAGCACTAACACATTCACTGAACACTTTTTTTTAATTTAATCTTTTGTTATGGGAGTTAGCCGGCACTGACCATATGTGTTTTGCCTGTAGTTACTATCTCCATCCAGATGCGACTTCTGGGAAAGAGGCCCTGACAGACATGTTTGTAGGCTAGCCTGATTAAATTCAGGAACAATCCTTGCTTTGTAAAGGCTGACAACAATAATAATTAGCTCTCTTCGAGGATGCAGGCATGTTTTCATTGTCTGCACTGGAGCGTCCAGGTTGAGTTACCAAACTGTTCCAAATGAAGCCAGCTGCAACCAGCATTGGCTTTGGCAGGCTGCATTTCCACTCTGATCTTGAATACATAGTGTGCAACTGCCAAGTCTGTCATGATGCAATGAGGCTATCGTGCCACAGGCCCTGGAGGCATCTTTAAACAGAACAAGCCACATGTTACTAAATTGATGTGGTGTGTGTTCGATGGAAAGTGTATAAATAGTTCACTCTTGGTCTTTGTAGAAGCTCTTCCCAGCACAGCAACATATTCTGGCTAATTTAACACCTGCAATAACAACATGCAATAAATGCCTATAGTTTTCGAACACCTGTCGATCAGACAATGACTCTCAAGTGTCCGAAAAAGGATCACTGACAAATCAATGCTCATAAACATGGGAAAATGTTTTCATGTGCATGAGCAGAGTTGTTTCTTTCTTTGGTTTATATGTAGGGAATGTGTGCGTGGTTGTCTGTGTCATTTAATAGGTAACTGTCTGCATTACTTCAAAGCAACATACAGATGCAGCATTTTCCCTTTTGCCTCCTTTCCCTTAATAGTGAGGTTACAAAGCAAAAACAGCCCTGCGTTATAAAACAGGGCAAGGGGTTACATACGTGGGGGCATGTTGCTTAAGGTTCCATTGAGAAAATGAAAGATGATTCAGGAAGTTGGAATAACAGGTCAGTCAGTGCGTGTACATGCTTATCAGACTGGTTTTGATACCCACAGACAGGATTTTACAACTCTGGGAAATTATCAAGGCAACTTTTATTTAATTTTCTTTACATGATGATTGTGAAGTTAAAAGTCAAATAAAATGTAATGCAGTGTTTTTCTGGATGACATCATGTTGCATTGCAACAACAGTTAAGCCAGGTTCAACGTTTTTGCCGGACAACCCAGCTTTGTTTTGTTGGGTTGTTCTTTGGCATCCCACTTCGTAAACGGACTGGCTCCATTCAAATTCAAAATTTTTCTGAAAGCAAGCTTCTGTTCTGCTGTGTTTTAAGAGAGCACGACAGGCGGACCAGAAGGTCTGCCATCCGAGTACGATGGCAGATAGTAAAACATGTCTCCCAGTAAAAGGCTTGGAAAGCACATAGCTGATACAAAACATACTCTTAACTCCATAGGCTAAGTCATAAAGTGGAGACAGAGGGAGGGCTTGGAATCATTATGTGGGGGGAAGCTGAGGGCAGTGTGTGGTGCTGTGGTTGTGTCTTTGCTGTCTCAGCAAAGAGCAGCAGACTTCTTTTCTTACTTCTAATTGTTAACGTTATCAGACCATGAGCCTTTGATCCAGGGTATACCATTTGGTGTGGGCATTAGTCATGGAAACAGACACATTTTCTTCAGAGGTTCTTCTCTTTTAAACAACCTCTGAAGGGGGAGACAGTTTTACTATTCAGTTTGTGATTGATACAGTAATCAAATACTTATGAAGGAATGAAGGAAAGGGCTGCAGTGAAATTTTGTATTGCTGTTTTGCAACCTTATCATATCACACTATAGAAATTGGTTATTATTTTTTATCTTTGAGGGATACATAAGTAAAATGTTTTGTGAGTTAACATTAAAGACTCTTTAATCACACTTTACCAAAACTAAATAATGAGTTAAAGAGTTTACTTTCTTTATACTTTATTTTGTGGAAACCAGAGCATAGCTAGTGCATCCCATAGACCCAATGGTTCATTGATGAAAGTTTTGCAAAATGTATGTATTTGCAGTATTACAAATTGGGTCAGTGGTGACATTCCTAAATATCAATGATGTATTAGAGTTTTAATTACAAGACTTCAGACTGCTGAACTCTAACAACAGTTCCATTGTTTTCACTAAAGTAGAAATACTAAATTAATCAACCAGGACAGAAATCTTAAGGATTGCCACTTTAAAGCTCTGAATATCTTAAAGAGAACCTTCAGAAATGACAATGAGAGAGAATAAGAAAGCTAGAAGGAGAGCCTGCTTCCTAGTTCTTGGCCTGGTTCTTGGCTGTAGTGAAGAGAAAGCGTGGTCTGCAAGCAGCAGGATAACAGATGTGCACAAATATAGTATATTTATGGTGTGTGTGTGTGTGTGTGTGTGTGTGTGTGTGTGTGTGTGTGTGTGTGTGTGTGTGTGTGTGTGTGTGTGTGTGTGTGTGTGTGTGTGTGAGTGAATATGAATGTGCACACATGCACAAGGCATAAATGTGCATGTGTGGTTGTGCTTTCACTGCATACCTGTAATGTTCAAGGAATTCTATCCCATGACAGACGTGTTGATTGGTCAAGCCAGAAGGTGCTTCACATTGTGAGGTCTGAGCGAGATATCAAAGAGAGCCATAGTATTCACTTTTTCCAGAGACACTATTTTGTTTACCTCTCTTTAGTTCAGATGCTGCTGGAAATGTAGCTGTCTTATGATACGTCTTAAAGAGGAATCAGAATAGGGTTTACTGCTAATTATGTTATTCACAAGAAATCTGCCTACAATTATACAATAAAAAATAATGATAATATACAATAAACATAATGATGAAAATAAAACCACAGGCAAAGTACTGCAAGAGTATTTTGGAATGAGACGCCTGTACAGTTGTGTGCTGAATGTGCAAACATATATGTCAGTGTGCAAAAGTTCACAGTGAAGAAGATAAGTGCAATGTATGGGGGGGTTAATAAGTGGGGACGGGCCTCCTCTCCTTGCGTCTCAGTCCTGCCCAAGGGAGATGCGAGAGTAAGAAATGCGGGTCGAGGCAACAGGCATTTAACAAAATGAGCAGCCATGGCTTGAAGCTGTTGTTCTTAAACGGAGTCAATTTAATGGGATGATATAGTTCAGATTGCAAGATAGTGTTTGTTGATTTATAACATTTTGCTGTTAACAGCTGTTTACACTTGTAAATATCATGTAACGATAGCAGTTGAAATTCGATGTAGTGTATTTTCAACGATGAAAACACAAGTAATAAAAGGTGTCTTTACGGAATGCGGTTAGAACAGCACCTTATGAGCGTAACACAAACAGTGAAGGGCAGAGAGTTTGATTCCACATTTGATCATCTCAAATATAATTTTTTTAAGATGATCTTCCGCAATGGATACACCTGTGTATTGTTGCTTATAGCTCCTCTGGCCAGCCTCCCTCTCAATCCTTGCCCCCTGACATGCATTCTAGGCTTTAACAAGGAGTGCTGAGATAAATTTACTGGGCCCAAGCCAGATGATCGTGGAGCGAGGAGATGAGGAGCTCCAAAATTGAGAAATGGAAAGAGTCCCAAGTCAATACTGAAGTGTGACTTTCAACAATGCACAGTAAATTAATGTTGTGCTCTTTCTCTCTCTGTCTGCATGTGATCCAGGGTCCCACCGGTCCACATGGAAGCCCCGGACAGCCTGGACCACCTGGGCCCAAGGTGAGTGGCATTATCCCATGGTAGGGAGACATAAACAGTCATCAAACATTTATGGCAAATGCTTGTACAGACACATTTGGGAAAAAGGCTCTGCTGTCACAGAATCTGTGCAGTGACAACAATGCTGCCCAGACAGCTAATCCCCCATAACAATGTCACACATTAAATCTTATGGGGTGGTGAAGGGAGCTGGAGCAGCACACAGAATTAGCATGGGCTTAATCAGCAGAGAAACAGATCATTGTAAATCATATTGCAAACAGCTGATGCTAAGCATCCAATACAAGTGTGCCTGCAGTCGGTTGCTATGCTTCATTTATTGTCTGTTGCTGATAGGGAAGTTCAGTGTCCATGCTTGCTTAAAAGATAATGTCACAATAACATGCACACTTGATTACATGCTTAATCAAGCTTCTGGAAAGGAAATTCAATACGGATGATAGTTAGTTGGGAATGCCCTTGGGGTTTATTAGTGTAGAAAACAAATGTGCATATGTTTACAATACTGCATGTCTAAAGACAACTTTTTTTAATTTAAGTCTCCAGATGTATTCTACTCTAAGGGAATTCCAGTGGAATCGAAACAAATGATTTTGTTGTAAAATTTAAAAATAATCAGAACAATGCAAGTCACAAAGAACACATGGTGTTTTAACCAGATGGTTGATATTCTGGCAGTCTGCAGCCAAAGTTAAAATCTTCAAAGTCATTTCATAACCTATTATTGCCCATCTAAGGAGTGGTGATAAATATGACAGCACCAATGTTTATAATGGCACAGTTGGTTGGATTTGGGAGTCATTATTGGACAGTAAAATTAAGATTTCAAAGAAGATGGTGACAGCCTGAGTTCTCTCTACTGCCTAAGGATGTGTATTGTTGTTGTTAATGCTGCCCTGACCAACACCACCAAAAAACACAACCAAGAAAGTGAGATGGCAATGTCATTACTGCGAGAAATCAAAGGACATTGTATCCAGCTTGATGCCAAGTCTTTGAAGCATCTCTCATTAAATTTTCTGTTTTTGTAATTTGCAACCACAAGCCATCTCCTCTCACAGGCGAGCAAAACATCAGACTTTATAGTTTATAGTCATAGAGTTGTCTGCCTGAACATGACTGTCTGCCCGTCTGTCTGTCTGTCTGTCTGTCTGTCTGTCTGTCTGTCTGTCTGTCTGTCTGTCTGTCTGTCTGTCTGTCTGTCTGTCTGTCTGTCTGTCTATCATCTATCTATCAATCTAGCTATCTATCTAAGTATGTTCGTATGACAAAACCTTTAGGGCTCCCCCCACCTTTTGCACACTCCTGTTAGAATAAGTATTTATATTTTAGGCCCAAACAAAACCCATGATGACCCATCATGTAGGTGAAATGAGCGTGACTCCTGCCTGAATTAGTCAAGCCTCCCACGCTTGGTTTGGGTTGTTTTTCAGACCTCATCAAGAAATCTCTGCTGCTCATGTTGCTTGCCTTACAAGACACTGTTGTAGTGATTTTACCAGGTCACTGAAATGTCTTTTAAACCCTTGACACTAAGTCTACCCTGCAGACGTTAAAGGTTTGATCAAAAAGGCATCAATTGTAGCAGATACTGCCGCCTTTTTCCCTAAAAGCCAATCTCTGTTGCTCAGAGAGGCGCAAGTGGGATTAAACCAGACAGCCAGATGTAGGTAACAGTGATAATAATGAACCGTTGTGTTCTCACAGTGTAGCAGGAAAAGCTGGAGGACACAATGATGGTGGTTGGTCTAAATGACATACCCCGTGGGCATAGTGTCGTAAACCGGGCCTTCACTATGGCAAAACCGTGCTAATCCAGGTTTATTAACATGACGCTGACTTCATATGAAGAAAAAATGAAATTAAATAAGCTTTTTTAAACATCTGGTAAGTTTATCCAGCGTGGCACCAGATGTAAAGGATAATTAGTACAACTGAGCAAGGATGTGGGGAACTCCATGCTGATGGTTGTGGTGACTGTGGTCCCAATTTACCAGCATGCAGTCAGAGAGGGAACAGTCATGCAAGACAAGCTTAAAAAAAAAGGACAAGTGGATGGTCCACCATACCCTCCTTGTCTTTTTATGTGAAACTTTTTAATTGGAAGTGGATAGCTCCTCATTTGGAATTGTAATACAAATACGGCATAGCTTAAGATAAGACAAACGTATGGAAGTACCTTTCATGAATTATGATCTCTTTGTCTTCCTCACCTGAAACACATAAAGAGAGGAATGTTCTGTTTTTCCTACTTTATTAGTCACACAGCACAGCAACATAGATGTTTTTGTTCTTTGTGAACCTTGACCTTGCTGGGACACTGTGCACGTTTGGCCGAGGGCGTCTGATGGTGAAATATGGGGCCACCTGCTTGCTCACTGTTTCTTCAGCTTGTAGAACCACATTTGTTTGTACACATAGCAAACCAAAATCAGCGTATCTAATACCATAGTGACCTTTCAGTGAGTCATCCTCACATCCCAAACCCCACTGTGGAGGCGGAGAAGAGATTGAGAGCCTCTTTGTCTCAGTTTGGAAAAATGTCTCTTGTTGAAATGTGTTTGGTTACTAGGACGAATACAAAAGGTATAAAGTCCCTGACACTGAGCTTAGTTGATGTGTTTTAAGCACACTCTGAAATGTTATGACAATAAGCTTGCAGAACCTAAAATATCTTTTTAGTCTGCTTCATGCACTGCTGACTTTTTCCAAACTAAATAAACCCTGGTATTACAGTGTGCTAGAACTTCTGCTCTCCCACCCCCAAGCCTTTCTATGCCTCACTGGCTGTCAGTCAAAACTATGGAACTATAATGCTCAAAATCTACTGAGGAAAATGAACGGATTTAAGGTGTCAAACGATGGCTTAGCCCACACCAGAACCAGCCGAAAGTCTGTTTTTTTAACATTTTATGTTCAGTCCATGCTATTGCACAACCCATCCGTTGTACAAACCACATTTTGAACAATCAAAGAAGATATTATAGCGTATTGATTGACACTAGTAAGGCGTGTTTTCTGACTTTCCAAACCCATTTTTATTACTGTTCACTTGTGTTCCTGATGATCACAATTATCATCTTTTAAAAAATATATAGGATAAGACTATCCAATTCATATTGATAAAGTTTGATGTTGTGATACAGAGAGAGAGAGATGGATACACTAAGAGGAGACTGGTGATCAGAGTGTAGGTTTGGTAGTTTAGTTTTCAGTGTACGTTTCAGTTTGTATATGAATAAGCATTGTTGCTCCTCAAAGCTAACATTTGAGGATGTGGGCATGTTCATAATTCTCTTGGGAGGCAACTTAGGCTAGGTATAGTTTGTTTAACATAATACATTAATTTCACAATAACTCTTTAAATGAGTTATCTAGAACAACAAATTGTTGAAAAGAGCATGATTACATTGTTGAATTTATTGAGTTAAAGCACTCCTCAAACATAGAGGAACTACACTGTGTGCACAATTATTAGGCAAGTTGTATTTTTGAGGATTCATTTTATTATTGAACAACTACAGTGCTCTCGGTCAATCCAAAATGTTAATAAACCTCAAACCTGAATATTTAAGAAAGTAAAAGTGAGGTTTCGGCTTTCTTAGGAGAATATCTATGTGTGCACAATTATTGGGCAACTATTAGTGTGCAGAATTATTATGCAACTAAATGAAAAACGAAATTTTTCCCATCTCACTTGTATATTTTCATCTGTTAAAGTTAGAATAATAAACAAACAACTCAAAATTTACAAATAAACATTTCTGACAGTCATAAGCATTCCATTCATGGAGTCTGTTTCTTGATCTGTTGACGATCAACTTTTTGTGCAGCAGCAATCACAGCCTCCCAGACATTGTTCAGAGAGGTGTACCGTTTTCCTTCACCGTAAATCTCCCGTTTAAGAAGGGCCCACATGTTCTCAATAGGGTTTAGGTCACGTGAGAAGGGGGCCATGTCATTATTTTTTCATCTTTAAGGCCTTTACTGGCTAGCCACGCAGTGGAGTACTTCGATGCATGCGATGGAGCATTGTCCTGTATAAAAATCATGGTCTTCTTGAAAGATGCAGACTTTTTCCTGTATCACTGCTTGAAGAAAGTGTCTTCTAAAAACTGGCAGTAAGTTTGGGAGTTGATTTTGAGTCCATCTTCAACCCGAAAAGGTCCAACCAGCTCATCTTTAATAATACCAGCCCATACCAGTACCCCACCTCCACCTTGCTGGCGTCTGAGTCGAAGTGGAGCTCTGTATCCGTTACTGATCCAGCCACGGGCCCATCCATCTGGTCCGTCAAGAGTCACTCATCTATTCAGCCCATAAAACCTTTGAAAAATCTGTCTTCAGATATTTCTTGGCCCAGTCTTGACGTTTGAACTTGTGCGTCTTGTTCAGTGGTGGTCTGGTTCCAGCCTTCCTTACCTTGGCCATGTCTCTGAGCACTGAAAACCTTGTACTTCTGGGCACTCCAGGTAGGTTGCAGTTCTGGAATATGACAGCACTGGAGGATAATGGGTTCCTGGTAGCTTCACATTTGATTCTTCTCAAATCTTTGGCAGTTAATTTCTTTTTTTCTCAACACGTTTCTTGTGACCCTGTTGACTATTTGCAACAAAACGTTTGATGGTTCTGTGATCATGCCCCAATATCTTCGCAATTTCAAGAGCGCTGCATCCCTCTGAAAGACTTTTGACTTTTCAGAGTCAGTTAAATCTCTTTTTTGGCCCATTTTGCCTGAGGAAAAGAAGCTGCCTAATAATTATGCACACCTTGATATAGGGTGTTGATCTCCTTAGGCCACACCCTCCCTCATTACACAAATACACATCACCTGATAGGCTTAAATCCAATTGGCATCAAGTTTATACAGCTTGGAGTTGGAAAATATGCATAAAAATGATGATATGGTCAAAATACTCACTTGTCTAATAATTGTGCACGCAGCGTATATCATGTGATATGATATGTGTTTTAATAAAAGCCACATGTGGCTTTGACTTTCAACCGAACATTTAGCCGTCTTAGGTAGAAATACAGAGATATATATTGTGTGTCGCCATTCAGCCTAAAAATACATAGAAATGATTTTTAGTGCATATAGCTCAGCCTGATTAGTAATTGTGGTGAAATTAATTCTGCTGCTTTGTCATGCCATACCACCTCTGTAGATGCAGTCCAATCTGTAAGAATGTTTGAGTTTAAACTACATAGATGTATGACAATAGAAAAATATTGTATGACCCTACCCTCATCAGTATGGGAAAAAATGCCTGAAGACCTCTGGCTTTTGAAATGTAATATTGCTGTTCTGTGGAAATGCACTTAACATCAGCTCCACTGCGGCAGACTCTTTGACTTGTCTTCTGCCTTGTGGGAATGACACATGTGGTCTGGGATGACAAAGAAACTGAGTGAGGTCTGGATCCTCAAAGGCATTGACATTTCATTGCTAAGTGTGACTTGCTTAGTCACTGTGCAAAAATGTGGATGCCAACTCTGCAATGATTTCTAGATCTGTCCTTTATATAAGGGTCATCTAGAAGCTCCAGTGTATTCATAATAGGAAAGACATTCCTAACTATATAAACCAAAGAAACATGTGTGCAAGATGTAATCTTTTCTGGGCCTTTTTGAATTTCTTGTTATTTTAAAAGTCAATTTAAAAGGTAATGATACTTAAATTAAGCATCCTTACTATTTACTTGTTAGTAAATGTGGGTTATTGTCATGGTTGATTTGAAAATTGTTCATCTTGCTACCAGTAGAGGAGCTGCATCTTAAGACATCTCCACATTAGCCTCTACACAATGCCACAGATGTTGCTGCTTTGCTGTAGCCATAATGTAATTGAAAGCAAATTTTTGTGCTTCTAAAAATCTACATCTTTTAGGTATTTATATACAGCAAACGTTAAAGCTGGTAATAAAATAGGTGTTTCATGACTGTATTCAGAAATGATTAAAAAAGAAACATGAATAAAAGTTTGGATTTTTCATTTGTAAAATCTGGTGCTACTAAAAGAATTTGGTTGCTTAAGACGTCCCTTACCCTGGTACCTTGTTTCTATTCTAGGGCTCAAAGGGAGACCCGGGGCTGTCTCCAGGTCAGGCTCCACTAGGAGAGAAGGTAAGAAATCTTCCACCGGTCTCTGTGTCAAGCTCCCTGGTCCTCTGTGCTCCTCTGGCCCTCTTTGACAGTGATTATTTTACCTGAGCTGGTCATTGAGCTTCACATTAGGCCGCACACAGACAAGTCTCTGCTTTTACAAGGGCTGCTTTTATCTCTGCTCTTGATTTCATTTATTTTAATTTGGGAAAAAATACTTTGAAAAGGATCCTTAAATGTTCATTCCTTCCTTTAAAAGATTTTTTCTGCATTTGCGATCTATTATCATTCATTTGTCTGGTGTCAACACAGCTGGTCTCTCTTACTCTCTACTCTCTCTGTCCTTGCCTCTTTTTTTTTCTAAACATCATCACTGTAATGATTTTCTTGAGCAGCACTGCTAAATGTCTTGAACTAATTAAGCTCCAAAAGTATACATTTCCCTTCAAGATTTAATGCTTTGTGCACTCATTGGAGTTCCCCTAAGAAAAACTGTCATCATTTCTCCCTTAAAACCAAACTTAGAATGTTTGTCCACGCAATATTTACCCAACTTCATCCTGATGTCATCCCTTCAAATATTGCAAACCTCTCATCACTCTTTGTAATGAGTCCTTTACTAATACCGAGGGCGACAGTGTTGTCCACGATCCTCCCCATGTCGATGTGTCCTTAGGCAAGACACTTAACCCCAAATGCACCCCAAATTGCATTGAGTGTGTGTGAATGGTTAGTTTTAGAGTCCTGATGGGCATGGCACCTTGCATGGAAGTATACGAATTGGTGTGAATAGCAGAATGATGACATGTAGCTTTGTGCTATACAAGTACAAGCCCATTTATCAGTTATTTTTGAAGTAGAAGTTAGCCCTTGCATAATTCTCCTGCTTTTAGCATGTTTATCTTTACTAACAAAAATCTCTAATCTTCATTGACCTGCTTACTTATCTGATTTTTCACAATAGCCAAATATTGCTCACCATATGTTTTTTATTGGAAGCAGCATGAATAACATCTTTAACAGATGGGAGACACTCCCTGAGGTACAAAGCACTTTTTAAATTGTCTGTCTCACTCACCTGTGGAAAATCCACCACTTTTTTCTTTTTTCTTTTGTTTCTGCTCAAGATAAACATTAATGAATAGTCTTTTAAACCATTGCCCTGTTGTTCATAAGTCATCTAATTTTGTGCTAGAAAGGGATTTATTCAGCGTCAACTAATTAATACTAAATGTATTTACTTGTGCCAGGGAGCTAAAGCAATGATATGAATTTCCTTTGATAACCTACTATTCTACAAGTATTCATTGTAACGATTCCTTTACACTATCATCTCTGTGATGGTGGTGTGCATTGTATCCTACTTTTTTGTAAATGTTCTCTCTTTTTCATTTGTACCCACAGGGTGACAGAGGTTCACCAGGTCTGCCTGGGCCGGATGGATTTCCAGGTCCAACGGTAAGATTTTGTTTTAGCCTACTTCTGATAGACGAAGGCTTACCGTCAGAATTTTTTTTTTTTACATGTCCAAGCAGCTTAGTTAAATTGATGTAATTGCCTAATTTTAGTCTATGCAGGGGTAGAAGAATGTTACCGCTTTTATTGTTGTAGCCTGAGTAACATCATATGTCGTCCGAGATAACCTTTAAGACTTTATTGGCTTTAAACAAACTACACCACGGTAGCCTCAGTGCGAGTTTACACCATGAGGTTGTAAAGAGTAGATGGTGCGATTTGTAGTCTCATATTTTGCCACTGTCTTTTTTAAAACATGTTAAATCTTATTTAGTTATTTCATTTAATTTATTTTAATTTAATTAAAAAATGTATAAAGTAATTTCAGACATCTAACCCATAATCTATAAAAAAATCCATTGACTACAAGACAAGACATCCAAAAATGCTAACTCACGTCCGGGTGATAGGACTCATTCTTGCAGTACTCGCATCTCCATGGTCAAACCAGCCGATGCTACAACTGAAGTGCCCCTATATACTGCCATCTTTGTCAAATGCATTCAAACTGCCCATTTAGCTGACCATGAATGTATAAAGAGAAAGAGAAGAGATTTTCCAGAGTAAAAGCACCTAGAAGTATATAATTCAACTTTCTCTTGTTTTGTTTTTTTTACTACTGTTAAAACGGTGAACAAAAATCGCAATAAATCTTAATAATGTATGGCAATACTAGTAAAATCGCAATAGATATTAAATCAGCAATTTGTTGATCATATGTAATTAGGAGATACAAATATTATCATAATATCATTTTTCATTACCTTTTTATCAGCACCTCTGTTTTTTAATAATCTGCATTAATGTTTATATGCCCATAAAAACACACACACACACACACACACACACACACACACACACACACACACACACACACACACACACACACACACACACACACACACACACACACACACACACACACACAGAGTGTATCAATGTGCCCAATGTATTCTCCCTTAAGTGTTAGCCCCAGAAGTTAGCTGAGGCCTCTTGTGGTCTAATGTGGTCAGTATTAGGTTACCGTGTCAAAGAAAGCCTACAGCCCACCCTGCTCTCTGCTTGTCTTCAGTCTTTTTTTTTTTCATCCCAATAGAAATAAACACTCATGTAAATCAATAACCATTTCTTGCTTATTTTTCTTTCTTTTTTCCTAAATCTTCCCTACACTTTGTTTTCTTCTTCACTATCTTTGCATACCTCTGTTCTGCATTTAGTTCTGTCTGCGTTGCTGCCCCTCTTTTTGAGAGCCCCAGAATTGGCTTTTAAGATGTGGTGCTGCCTCGCTTAAACGTGATAGGCTTTGAGCTCAAGGTCAAAGGTCAACCCAAAGAGGAAAGGCACACTGCCCAGGGTTAGGAGGTCAATGACACGCACAATATCCCATGCCTCCTTAGGTCAGCAATTGTGATGCCTAACAAGGAGTATTTCAAGGATGCTGCTATCAATAACATGAAGGACACTGGCCTTCTTCCTATATCCACCAGTGGTGCATATTCACAGGCACACTCATGCCCTTTATCTGTTAACTCAGATATGTTTTTTATGCTGTATTGTGTTCAATTTCTTGCTCAAAATTGTACATCGCGGTTGCTGTGCTCAGCTTAGCTGTGAATAGAACTGAGCTCGTGGCTTTACAGAACAAACTTAATCTGCTATAGTAGATCGCGCTGCTGCCTTGGCCATACCTACACAGTTGTCCTAGTTGTGCTTTTACTGAAGCTTTGAGTTTTGTCTCCACTTGGCTGGCCTTCACCTTGCCTCCCAGGACCCCAGCCTAGTGTTTGCAGTAGCTGAACCTAATATGCCCAGCACATGAACTGTGCCCTCTAAAGTATTTCCAGAGGAAATTAAGGGCTTGAGTGCTATGCTCCTAACCCCCAAGTAGGCCTTTTATTGAGTGTGAAGGTTCATATGTCACAACCTTGGAAGCACACAGCGGAGTCAATGGTACCGTGCAAGAAGGTCTCTTGCGTCTCAAAAAAGAAGATCTGGCTCAGACCTTGTGTTTAGGAACTGTTAGCATCTGTTGTTGATAATCAAGTCAAGTGGAAAAATAAAAGCGCTTAAGAGAAGTAAAGCTTGGATTTACTAAACAATAAGTTTGGTGGTAGCACAAAACTGAGTGTGGATTACAATGAACAATCTCTTTATTTTTTTTAGGTTTTAGTTGTGCCAGTTTTCCTTTAAACCTTATCCACATTGTACTCTGAAACCATTCAGTCAGAACCCATAATTAGTCATGGACTGGTTCCTGGAAACACTACACAGGAAAAACAGGAAAATGTAGTTTCCCTTTTTGAAATAGGAAATGAAACATCTTAACTGGTTTATTGTATTCTCACCCATTCCATCTGATGCGCACAAATCATCACATATCTCCTTCCAGGTCTCTGCTTAACAATAACAGAGACTTCAAACATATGGATTTTAACACTGACAATCCAACACATTTAAAATGCCAGTCTTGCATGCATGGGAATTTGCAGTCAGAATCACACCATCCCTGTCCAGAGATAATTAACTGTGACCTTGGACCTTAAGGGTGGTACCAAAATGAGGGCTGCAGGAAATAGTATCCAAACTATTCCTACATCCCTTAACATGCCTCAGCTGTCTCATTCCGGGATAGATCAATGCCACAAATGCAGATAAATCAAAGTTTAAAAGAGCTTAATGAAGATGTGCAATAAGAACAACAAACTCTGCAGTTCTGCATCAAAATATTCACTAACAGTCACCTTGAAGCAAGTTTTCAATTGTTTTATTGTTTGTTTTTCCTGTTTTCTACATTCAAGCAATTCAAGCTGTTATTTCATGGCTTGCCATGAAACTTCGTACAGACATTCATGGTCCCCAGAGAACTAATCCTTGACTTTGGTGATGCACTGACTTTTCCTCTGACTCTTGCACCACCATGAGGTTTTGTGGGAAAGTCTCAGCAACTATTGACTGACATTAACGGACATTTGTGTAGTGCCACCAACATCTTAATTTGACCAACACTTCAGCCTTCCATTAGCCTCAGCTTTACTTTGTGTTTAGTTCTAATCAGCAGATGTTAGCATGCTAACATGGTAAACATTATACCTACTAAGCATTAGCATGTTAGCATTGTCATTTTAGCATTTTGCTCAGCTGTGCAACATTTAGTAAGGCGTCATATAGTCACAACATGGCTGAAGAGTCGTCTTGTTCATGTTTATGGTGTTTTTTGGTATAATCTTCTAAAACATACATTTGTTTTATTATATTTTCAAGGGTCCTAAAGGTTATCAAGGGTCAGCCGGACTGCCAGGAGAACAAGTAAGTGGTGATCTCTGTGTGTGAATGTGTAAGCAAGAGAAAGAGGTTTATTATGCCTCCGCGCTGGCAACAGCCGTTGCTGTGGCTGTGGTCCAAATACAAGCACCTGGTGAAGTAATATGAAGCATTGATCAACAACATTATATAATTGTCACATATTTATTATGGTCCTGTCAGACAATAATGGGGAATTTTAGCGGAAAATGATATGCCCATGTTCAAGGTCTTTATGCAAAGTCAGCGATAACAATAGTTCTAACAGCAACACATGATTGTTTTAAATTGAGCATCAGCTGAATGTCTTAAATGCAAAGTGTCATTTTAACCCAGAGCGGAAAACAGCGGAGTGAGCTGGTGAGGGAGGGGTGGGGGCTGCAGAAAGGAACAGTTAATAGGCAGGCTTGTCTTGGTGGAGGCTGTCCAGAATGAACAGTGCTTGTTTTATTCCTCAGTTGGCAATGCTGGTAGTGGTCCGTGTGTCTCCTCTTTCACTTTATCCATCCATCTAATCTCCTCATTCACATTTCATTCATTCTCTCTCTCTTCCTCTTTCTCTCTGCTGCAGGGCATTCCAGGAACTCCAGGGGAAGCCGGGGCTGCAGGTTACCCTGGCAGGCAGGTGCAGTGAAAAATACAAAAATACGCTTCCAGTTCCTCCATGGTTCTTCTTAGATTCTTCATTGCTCACTAAGAACGCTACAATGCAATGATAATGATAACGGCATAATGCACACTTCTTTTCTGCTTTACTATGCACATTTCTTTCCCATTTTGGATTTGGAATTAAGCAGTAAAATAATGCTATTTCCCCTACAGTGTATTGGAAAATATAGTTTACAATGAAAGGCATACATTATTGCAATTGGTTTCCTGATGTTTTCTTCATGTTTGCAGTCTGTGGACTTAAACCATGTGCAGTGTGGACGAGAAAATATAAAGTCCAACTTAAAGTATAAAAAAGCATATTTTCTCTTAGCTGTCTGTCAGGCCATTTAGAATCAGATGTGTTTATGTTTCTCTCACCATTAGAAATCACTGACCTAACCTGAGTCCTTCCTTTTCTCCAGGGCTTAGCTGGGCCACAAGGTAACCCAGGGCCTAAAGGTGTCCGTGTAAGTACAAGTGGCTCTTTTCTCTCATTTTCCCCTCTTTTCTTGAGCACCGCTGGATAGAACACTTAATTTCCTGAGAGGATTAGGACAGTGTCAGGCCAACAGCTTTGTTCCAGAGAGACGGCGCTGAATCTGAGTTGTATTTCTGACATACTGCCTGACGTGGACTGCTTGAGGGGGCTGGTCTGGGCCCTTGGTTGTCTCTATAAAGGCTGACTGGTTCGTCTTACTATGGTTAATTCCTCAGCAGGCAGAAATGCCCCAAAACAGGAGAACAGAAGAATGAGAAGAGGATAGAATACAAACAGATGGGAGAAAATATGAAAGCAGACAGAAAGGGGTCAAATCAGCTAGTGAGACAAGGGTCTTAAGTAGAAGGTTGCAGCTCAGAGAAAGATGATAGCTGTGATTACTATGTCAGAGTGAGACATGCGACGTGAATATATACAAGGTTGATGAGCAATGTGCAGTGTTTATGCTAAATAGAAGTATTGTGTTGAGAAATGTTTTAAAGAGTTACTGTATCACGCACCTGAAAAATTGTTGAAATGTTCAGACTATATTTTGATATGAAATATTGTTGATTTCCAGGGTTTCATTGGGCCTCCTGGCATTGCTGGGCCACTGGGGCTAGAGGGGGATCGAGTGAGTGCTGCACATGATGCAAAGTTATTTTTATTCACTATTCCTGAGTACTAGGGCTTTTTAATTTCCATTATTAATCACATTCATCTCTAATAATCTAATACTATTCTGGTTCCTACTACCTTTCTGATTGAGGTTTGAGAAATGCAAGCTTTCCTGATATTTTTGGTTGTAGCACTTTGCCATAATCAATATTTTTTAGCCAGCTCTGTTCTAATATATCCTTATATATGTTAAGCTACTTAGTACTTGCAGAAAATCTTATAGTCTCACAGCAATTTTTTCATTTTTGTGTCCTTTTTTGAAAAACAACTAGGTTAAAGTAGAGTGTGCTTGGCAGCAGTTATTTACAGCTGTAATTTACAGCTTCGAATGATCAGGTAACAGAAAAATTAACATTTTCCATTAGGCTTTTCCTGAATGCCGTCACTCCTTCCTTCATTGTTAGATTACAGTATCAAGGCAATCCTGGTCTTTATTGCTCTATTGTGGCAGCTTGGTTTGTGCCAAGGAAACAATTTTTTCAATGTGGTGAAAACTATTTTGAATCCTGCCTTGCAATTGGCCATATTACAATTCTCTAAAATTTTCATTGAATAAGAGAAGGGCGGTTTTCCTTTGTTACATTTTATTCAGACACATTATTCAGATCAATACATGAGATTGGAGAACCAATTCCCTCGTAGCAGCACAGGTTCATGACCCAGATTTGAGTCACTTATCCACTTTGTTCTTTTCTAGGGCATTCCTGGTCCTGTTGGAAAACCTGGCCCCAAAGGACGACACGTAATAATTAATTCATTTTGATTCCTGCCATAAGTCATAGTTGCTTCCACACACAAAAAGATATACCTTTGTCATCTATCAATAGCTATGAGGAGACAGCTACAGGCATGATTATCTGTGTTGTCTTATATGGAAAATCAGGGAGATTGTAAAGAAACTGATAAAAATGTTATTTATCTGATAATTTCTACAGTACCGCCTCTTAAAAAAGCAGTACTTCACATCCAGAGAAGTCCCAGGGACAATTCAATTAATTAGTATGCTGCTTCTGGTGGTAATGTGCCGAAGCTAACTCCTTAAGATGATTTAAAAAAAGGTGTAGAAAATCACATTGTAAATGTTTGGTGTCTTTATTTTGGCATTGGTCCTCTAATGCCAAGTTAGTTCCCGGGAGACATTACAGAGAAATACAGTTTGAGATGGATACAAATGGAATGTCAAGGTTGAAACGTCAAACTGTGAAAAGTTGATTTTTTTTAAAACAAGCCTTAGCATCTCTTTAGAAGTTGCCAAGTGGGCAGTGAGCCCAGTGTCTTTCTTATCCAAAGTGTTTTTTTACTGGAATTTTAAGCGATATCTGGCTAACTAGATCAAAGCCTGTGGTCTCAGGGCTGTTATGAACTCATCCACAAGGTCACCAATACACAGGCTTATCTTGCTTCATTAAATACGTATTATTTTTACACCATGTCCATGCAAATGTGATCTTGGTCAATCCCTTGGGGAAATTGCATGTTAAATGTTATATATATAGTAAAGGTTGGATGCTATGGATAACATCAAACATAGAAATTGTTGTAACAGTATAAAGGTGGAAAAAGCTAAAGAGTCCATTCACCTTTATGGAGGTGCTTTATACTGCAAACTGGAGGGTTTAATTGGCATTGTTTGCACTTACCTTAAATTGAGTGCTGGTGTACTTCTCCCACAGGGTGTGGTGGGAGATGTGGGGGAGAGGGGGCCTCCCGGTCCTGATGGCAATGAGGTGAGAATTAATATGCGTAACTCTGTTCATGCATGTTAAGGCTTTTTTAACCACTTCTTAAATGTATGTATAATGTGTAATACAAAAACAAGGTTTTAAAGTCTGCATTTAAAAAAACACAAACAAAAGTAAGCATCACACAAGGTTGACGGATAGTTTATTGAAGTATGTCAATTATAAAAATGACTGAGCAGCTTTGATTAGTTAGTTTTTGGGTTCAGACATAGATATGCTGAGATGCTTTGTCATCTCAGATGTTTGCACATGAAAACATTAAGTTGATCTTACAGTATTTTTCAATGAAGCCTTTTGGATGAGGAATGTGTAATGCTGTAAGTGTCCTGTCCTGTGTACTTAGGATGTTGCTGTGATGTTTCACAGGGGCCTGTTGGTGGGATTGGCATTTCTGGCTTTCCTGGTCTGAGGGTGAGTATCAGTTCCGCAATGTTATCATTTTAATTAATGTGCTACATTTCCCATGGTGAATAGGTACAATGTTTGATCTGCCATTCAAAGTTCTGCTTCTGTCTCTTGTACTTTTTACCAAGATTGCTAGTCTGTCCATCTTTCTTTCTACTTGACTGTCTCTAGTGGTTAGAATGTGGCAGCAGGATGTGCTGTGTTTCTTCATGCGTGATAGATATGAATTTTCATGCTACCATGTATGTTTTGGTTAGACTTGCTGGAGTACTGCTTTTTCATGGCAGTAGCTCATTTCTTATTGTTAATAACAGCCACTACTGAAGTCTAAATAATCTACAGGTACAAAGGAATTGCATATAAGTAGGGCAGGATTCAGAATAAAACTGTCTTAGCTGCACCTCATTTATCCTCAGCACTACCAGGTCCATGGGCATGACAGTAACAAAAAAGACAAAAGGCTCAAAAATTTAGACTTTGAGACTAAAACTTACATTTTGGTGAATTTCCTGCATATATAGTGACAGAGATGTGCATTATACTGACACAGTTGATCATGGTTGGGTAGAGTGAAGATACAGTGAAGTGAAGTATTTATTTAAGTTTGACATACAGTATGGAGGAAGCACGTCAAATGTCAATAATGAAAATTAAAAATAACTCCAGTGTCTATCTGCCCAAGGTTTAAATGTTACCCGCACAACCACTTAGGAGGCTCTGTCTCTTTATGGCAGTGAGACTAGAATGTCTGTCACAGACCCTATAGAGAGCATGCTTTCTTTTTTACTGCATAATAACACTGTTAAAAAGTCGGAGTTCACAGAGGTCTCTAAAACATCCTCTTATTCATGTCAGAAAAATAGATACAACTGTATACGGCTCCAGCCTTTACCATAATTTCTAGCTTAAACTGGTTAGCTGTCCTCATTGCGTGAGGATTTATTGGGGTGCTTCAAAGATCACTCAGTGTGCGCAAAAAAACACCTGGATGGATGCCAGTTCCTTAACCTTCACCTCAGCTACTGGGTGTGTAGTCATCTTTACTACAGACACAGTCAGACATGAAACATGCAGATGCTTTCTTTTGTTTTGACATAAACAAGGATATTAGCAAATAGAAGGTTACACAGGTAGAAAAATCATAATACAGAGAATACCTCAGCCTTGAAATATACCCACCTGGATTTTTCACTATATCTGAAATTCCGGGTTTATTCAGTGTGTCATTTCAGAGTTGCAAACGAACATTGCCTAATTAATGTATTGGGATATGGCACTACATGTCGCTGTAAACTTGGTAGTGACATTTACAAAGTAAATCATTGTCACTTCAATTTAATTGAAAAAGAAGTTGGTATGTGTTTTTCTGCTCCAGCTTTACCTCCATGTATCAGGTCTCAGTCAGACCTAACACCATAAATTACTTTGCAAACATGCATACCAGAATTGGGAGCATGCAGCAAACAGTAGTAAATGTGCCCCATTTCTCTGTTATCTAAAAAACCTTATTTTGAGGTGGTGGGCTTTCTTATTTATGCCTTAGCATTTCCAAAAAGAGTCAATGCCCTTGTTGATGTCTGGAAAGAGTGGACACTATGGCATTTGTGCTAGATTAGTTTTAGTCATAGCATTAACATAATCTTCTATTTTCTATTTTTGGGTCTTCCTAAGGAAAAGCTGTACACTACAGGTCTGACTTGATTAAGTTTAAGTTCAGGTGTTTAAAATATTTTTGTTATTTCACAACTGAATCTGTTCTTACAGCTTTTCACCTTGTTTAGTTTTGAACAGTCAGTCTTACACAAGTGCTTTTGTAGAACAAATCAAAACACCATCAAGCATTGATAAATTCATAGAGTTTATGATAGGATCATGATTTGTAAAATTATTTTTATTTCCAATGTGAGCAGGTCATATCTCCAAAATGCTCAAAAATGTGTTTATATTTTACATTCTGTTAGTGATGATTTTTAAAGACTACAACATTTCTCATCATTAGCAGAGAAATTAATCATTAATGATTAAAGCTGATGTAGGGGTTGCGTGTCTTTATACCAACAACTCATTGACTTTAAGTACTTTTAAGTAATCATCCATGAGAGCAAAAATACTTTCACCTCCTTAATCCTGGCTTTGATGTAATTCATATTAAGTCAACTTTCCGGCTGAGTGATTTTGACACAGGGTTTATCTCACAAACAACTTTGGTTTGACTTCCAAAACTCCTTTTCACTTCCCAGTGTCAATCACACCCTTGTGCTTCCAGTTGCGCTGAATCGTCTATCAAAAGGCAATTAGACAAAGTACATTAGTTAAGTTATCTGATGGAGAGCAGAAACAGAGCAGCAAGAGTTCGTTCTGGTATGCAATTGATGTCTTTGCCAGTGTATGACTCAGACACTCTTACACAGCCAGAATTTTAAAAACATAGTGGAGACAAAATATAGTTGTTTGAAATGTTATAGACTTTTTATGTGTGTGTGTTACTGATTTAACACTTTTACGTCAACCAGTGTTTTATCATTTGCATGTGGTGTGGTAAGGCCTGAATTTATAGTATTTCAATTGTGCTTTCTCCACACGCAGGTTGTGTCAAGTATATGATACAATCAAGTAAATGATACACTGGGTGCTGAAACATTTTGTGTTTGATTTGCTTTTCTGAGGCCACAGTGGTTGTGTTAAAACAACAGGTAAAGGAAAGCTCCAATCTGGATTCTGTCAAGTCTTCAGTCACTTGTCTTCAGTGTGGCTGGGAGATAATGGTTTGGATGATCTCAAACCACCTGGCAGTCAGGTTACATCTTGAAAGCAGTGTGGGATGTTGATGTACCAGATCCCTTCAGCTGGGCTGGTGGACACCCGAGTTCTGGGGGAAAGTTATTTTTCTTGTCTTACCTCCCCCTCTCAGTATGACATTCTCCATGTGTTTTCTGTTGAAAGTTTCTTTTGATAGGGTGCGTTTGATTTGTGTTCGTCCTGTTACTGTACCACAGTGGAGCTGTAGCATCAAACACCATTCTTACAGGGTGCAGATGGATTCCTAGTTCAAGCCACATGTCCTTGATGACAGAATGAATCCATGTCCTCTCACTCGCCACTGACTTGCGCTTTTTTTGCTTATTTTTTTTCACTTTAACATAAGTATACAAACATGGTATTCTTGTTTGTCCATGTGTATTATGACTTTCATCAACTGCCCGACAAAGGGCTTTTATTTACCCCTCCAGACTGTAAAATATCCCCTCCTCCCTTCCCCCACCCAAGATGGCAAATCTCAAAGTATATATTTTACCTTGTTTGCTGGTAGATTGTTGTTTGCAATTGATTCATTGCCAGCAACATAATTGCTACTGAGATGGTTGCAGC
This sequence comes from Anoplopoma fimbria, assembly GCF_027596085.1. Classification (NCBI taxonomy): domain Eukaryota; kingdom Metazoa; phylum Chordata; class Actinopteri; order Perciformes; family Anoplopomatidae; genus Anoplopoma; species Anoplopoma fimbria. Next base: position 10,475,690 of record NC_072456.1, read on the forward strand.
AGTCATAGTGAAAACCACCCCATCAGTGGTCAGCCAACCACCACTGCTTGTAAAGGGTATTTTTTTCTGTCCAGCCTCACATTCTCACCTCACCTCGGTCAATTAGAGTGGATGTTGTGGGCTGGAAGTGGCAAAGCCCAGAGCCATACAAGACAACTGGATACACTGTCAACAAAGCTCAGTTGAGTTGTAAGGTGTGCCCATAAGGAATGCTCTGTGTAGATAGTGTTCATGTCAAAATAACATCCCTGCCAAGAAGAAATCGGAAACATTTAGTGTGAAATATGAGTGTCAACAACCGTGAGCCAGTATAGAAGTGTTTCTGTGTTTCTGTGTATTTGTGATGCATGAATTCGAATGTGTACCTTCTTCCCTCCACAGGGGGAACCAGGGCCTGAGGGACTGCGAGGACTGCCAGGTTTGGTGGGACCTCATGTAAGTTAGACATTGGCTAATGCAAATGCTCTAAATTCAAAAAATATACTGTACAGTACTGTCCATTTTTCCACATCATGGATCTAGTACCAGCATATATACATTTCTGGCCTGTAGAAATATATAAAGACAAAGAGAAATAAGTTTCAAAACATTTGCCACAATGTCAATTTGTATTACCCATCAGCCTCCTCCTTGACTTCACTTCATTTCAAATTCCTGCTTCAAAACATATTCTGTCATTTAAATAACTGATTCCTTTAAAACATTTTGTCTTTCCTCTCATTCTCATTAATGGACTGATTCTTCTATTCTCCCCGCCTTCTTTCCTCTTCCTGTGGCAGGGCCCAGCAGGACCAGCCGGCCTGCCTGGATTGAAAGGTGATAAGGTGATCTAAATATTTATATTATTGCAGTGTATCTGTGTGTAATATGTCAGTATTAGCCCAGCTCACATCCTGTTAACATTTGGATAATGCAGCCACTATGAACTCAAATTTAATAATGTGACAGAAGACGGACCATGTTAGTAGTGCTTTATGCTAGAAATTGATATTGCTCCAAATGTATATCAGTCCTTTATTTTTATTGGTTATTTTAGTGTTGTCATTTGTTTATTGTGATATTCAAACTGAATTTTAATAGCAACTTGCCTTTAAACTTTACAAGTGTTGCTTTATGATGTTCTTATATATACAGTACATACCTGATTTACAAGTATATCTTCCTAATCTACAGTATGGCCGTATTGTGATCACTGTGGCAGAGCGCTGTTGTGTTATATCTCTGTATGATACTGTTTAATTCAGGGTGAAGTAGGAATATCGGGCGAACCTGGAGAGATGGGGTACCAAGGTGATAAGGTACGTCTCTTATCACACAAGATTTTGAGTAAAACAGAGATGCACAACATTTGAAAATGATGTTCATGGAACTATTGTTACCAGTAATTTATAAAGAAGGTCATTAGATTAGTTTATTCCCATGCTCATCAATCATGACCTCACAGGGAAAAATACTCGAAACAACTTTTTGTCGAAACATGTCACGTGATAATACTTTTACAATTCATGCATTTTTTTAATGTTCTTAATCCCAGAAATTATGTTTGATAACATCTGCTATGAGAAGTAATGGGACTATAGCGGAATCTAGCACACAATTCAATCCATGCACTCAATTATACTGTAATGGATGGAATGAAACACAACAACACACACAAAGGATGTGTAAGACTAGTTTGAGAGTTATATCTGTTTCTTTCAGGGTGTTGCGGGTGCACCTGGTCCTACTGGGCCAAAAGGGAAACCTGGACCACCGGTATGTGAGTGTGAGTGTGTATGTGTCTCTGCAGCCAAGGATGCCTGTGTAGACATTACTGAATGTGTATTAATTTGTGCATTTTTGTGTTTATGTGTGTTTGTATATTTATATTCTTTATTCTATATTCTTATTTGATATGTATGTGTGTGTGTGTGTGTGTGTGTGTGTGTGTGTGTGTGCTTGCCATTTTGTACAGGTTTTGTACAGCTTTTATATACAAAGCCAAACTAAACACAGTGTATCACAATGACATCGGGAATCCAATTTCGTTATCTGTAAAATGAAATGAACTCTGTCACATTTAAAACACATCACCTTCAGTGTGCACTTGCTGGTAGTGAGTTCCAATGAGGGGAGAAAGTAGTCTACATTATTGTGAATCAATCTCCCTCTCTTTTCAAGGTGGATTACTGTATATACAAGCCCAGATGCTCCTTGGGGGGTTGTAGGGGTTAAGTGTCTAATGACTGACAGAGTGACCTGAGATTAGTCTTGATGCCTGATAGCAAGTGTACATGCAGCATCATGTTGTGACGGACCAGTGCCTGGTGTTTGTGGTTGCTCTAAACCCATCAGTGTGATTATGCATTATATCATATCAATGGCTATAAGAACACAATGTGGTATCACATTATTTACATATTATCAATTTCATGATGAGGAAATATTAGCAGATTAAATTAACTAAATGGTGACAGAATGAACAAATAATAATTAAGGTATGTTCTCTGTATTTTAAACAGGGTAAAATTGGTGAGATCGGGGCACAGGGACCACATGGGCCTCCAGGACCAGAGGTAGGACTTACATATCGGCAACTATCTTGATAAATGTTTAGTTGTTAAAAAGTTTTTTTTTTATAAAAAGTATTTTATTTATAAAAAGTTGATGGTTCCAGGTTCTCAAATGTGCAGACTTTCTGCTTTTCCTTGTCTTACATTACATACGTTTATTCTCATTGGATTTTTCGACTGTTGGCCGGACAAAAAACCCACATTTGATGTCATCACCTTGGACGAGATATTGTGATGGCATTTCTCTTTTTTTTCTGATGGTGTATTGATCCAACAAAGCTATTCTTGAACTCCTCAAAATCTATTGGGCAAATAATAATGAACATAACAAAACTGAACAGGATGATTTCATTCATTTTGGTCATTAGACGACCTTTCAATGATCTGATGACCTTTCCTTCAATTGCCACCTGTACATAAAACAATCCTCTCGTATGTTAAATATGTGATAATTGCTCTACCAGGTCATTGCCATGACATTTGCTGAACATAGCCATTTACTTTACATGGCTCTTAATGTGTTTCTAACATTAAGACTCCGAGAACAGTAAATCAGTATAGTCGTTATACTCTGTACAGCACACCAGTAGGTATCCATTCCATCTAACATTGTGTTGTATGGTTTGATGATTTAGGCCTATGGGAGCTGCTAGTTGGTATTTACACTTTTGGTCTTTAAATATTTTACAATATTCTACTGCATTTCATAATATTAACAAATTTAAGAAACAAAAACAAATTGAAATTTAACTTGGATACACTGGAATACAGTGTTAAAATTATTAACTCTTAACTTATGCTGACATCATTTTAGTGGGGGCAATGGAGACATCAACCAACCCGTTGCACTAGCTCTAAGATATGCTGCAATACTTGATATACAACACGATGAATCTTGTGCTTTTCCTGTTCTGGCATCTCCCTCCAACATGTATGTGCTTTTGATGTAGAATACCTCACCTTTTGTCAAGGAGGTCATTGTTGATGCTTGCGTATGTGGAAAGCATGGAAAACTGCGGTCAGGAGTGCAGCTAACTATAAGTCACATAGGCCACAGCTTACAGGTATATTTTTCTGAAAATGAGTGATTGTGTCATGGCAGGAGTGCCTGAAGGTATTCAGCCTCTCTCTGCTCAGTAGCTATCCATCACTACCTTTACATCAGTTTGCAAAAAAACCTGCCTACACTCTCAAGAAAGGCTTCAACCCTGTGTCAGACGCATACAGATTTATGCAGGATGCCTTCAGTGATTTGTGAAGAGGAGCTGCTGTAGTACATCAACCTAGGCTAATAAATAGGCCTACTTCGTACCTGCCTTTTCAAATGCAGTATAGTGTGGTATCAAACTCAACCAATAAGTCATGTGACTCATCATGACAGGTAAAATAATAACATATAATGATAACTATTTATCTCTCCTCCTGTTTTTGCAAGGGATTTCCTGGGGACATTGGAGTACCAGGACCCAATGGTCCACCTGGACCAAAGGTACAACAGCATCTCTCTCTGTCCATCCATCCATTTTGTTAATTCATCCAATTTAATTCATGCTTTTGGCTGTGTTTCAGGGTTTGCAGGGTGCCAGAGGGCCCCAAGGCCCTCCAGGACCACAGGGAACACAGGTGAGACAATTCAACATCTTGCTGAGTTCCACACATCTGCTCAGTTCTTGTCTCACTGATTCAGAAAAGCGGAAAATATGGCTCATCAGAGATTTCCATCCGATCATTAGTCAAGATTAACTTGAGGCAGGATTAACCAACACAGTAGTTCTCATTAAGTATGCGGTCATATCTCAAACAGTTGAAGCTTAGATCCTGGTGGGAGTTTTTTTAATATCATAACTCACGGGCATGTTCCACTGGGTGAAGTCATGATTCATCATAGGGTGCTTAAAAAGACAAGGCTGAAACTTTTCCAGCTCTGGAAAAAAGGAACAGAAGTCTTTGGAAGGTGTACAACACACACACACACACACACACACACACACACACACACACACACACACACACACACACACACACACACACACACACACACACACACACACACACACACACACACACACACACACACACACACACACACTTTTCTATTGCGCTGAATGATACAGACAAACCTGGTAGTTGGCCAATTTATTCTCACAGAAACGCTTCCCTGGTATGTGTCACAGCACCTCAGTCAGAGCTGTTTGATACCTGAAAGTATAGAAGTGGAATGTAAAAAGTACATTCACCCAAGCGCTGTTCTTGAGTACTAGTACAAAGAGGTAGACAGATTACATTTATCTAACCGTAGCTGTAACCGGTGGCAGAGGTTTGGTTTCAGAAGCTGGGGGAACACAGTGAGGGAGGCAGCTGCGAGTTGAGAGTTTGAAGTCATATAAATGGAATGGTAATTTAACTGTGTGTGCATTTCTTCGTGTGTTTTGGTGTGCCAGCTGTATTTACTTGTCTGTTGGATTCTGCCATGTATATGTGACCATGTGTTTGTGTGTGTTTATGTTTGCAAATATTTGTGTATGATGAACTATTCAATGTTTCTGCAGGGTGATGAAGGACCTCTCGGCCCACCTGGCGGCGCTGGCCCTACTGTAAGAACTCTCAGATTCACATTATATACACTAACACACAAAGGGAAACATGCACACAAACTGAACCTATTGCGGGTGGTTTGAATGAAACAATTTGTTCAGATATTCTCTCAGGAAGCAGCTGGGATAAGATGTAATACATTATAAGCTTTGCTATGTTTGATCATTCCGTGTGTGTGTGTTTGTCTCTCTGCCTCTCTTTTTAAAGGGGAGACCTGGAAGGAAAGGCTACATAGGCGAACCTGGCCCAGACGGTTTAGAGGTGAGTCTCAATCTGTAACAATATATCATGTCACAAAAATGTCGGTAACAAAAATGTGTTGATTTTCATTGTGGACTTCAAAAATGGGTTACAGGATCTCTGTATCCTCTGATCAACTTAATGTTAAATGTCTTCATTTTATTGATAGCATTTTTATTTGTATATTTATTTTGTCTTGAATGAATGTGTTAGGTATTTTCCACTGTAAACCTTAAACCCACCATCATCCAAAACTGAGACTGAGACTAAGACTTTGATTCACAAATTTTGGTACAGACCACTCGGTTCATGCTTAGATTAGCCTTCTTTTTTCATGAACACATTACAGTTGAACAATTTAGACAAACATTATTGTACCTAATTATTTTTGCCTGCATCACTTTTAGACATTGAGAAATTAAGAAAAATGAAAAGAATGCTTGTGTTTGTGTTGCTGGGCCTATTTTTTCTCCTTGTTGTCATCCTGCCATTCACGTTGTTGTAGACCTGTGATTCGAAACAAATGAGAATCATCTACCATATGTATTTTACCAGAACAGCCTCCATCTTGAGGACGCTGAGACTTATATCATTTAACTGTCAGTTTGTTCACAGTTTTTTACTTCAGCAAAACACAGCATTTCAGACTTGACCCTCGCCCTTTTTTATTGGCTGTAAATGGCTTTTGTACACACCACAAATGCAGTGCCATCATCATGGTATCATGCGTTTCAAGATTTTATTATTTTGTCTAGTGCTTGCCTCTGAGTGCCAGTTTCACCATGTTTGTGACCCTTTTATTCTAAGCATAGATTTACTGTGTTGTAAACATGCTTTTAATTAGGAGATAATTATTTATCCCAAGCCTATCATCATACACATTGGCAAACCACAAAGAGAAGCAACACAAAATGATTCCGAGTCACATGCAGTCTGTGTGTGTGCTCCTTTTTACACTTGTAATATGCTGAGTCCTGTGCCAGTAGCAGGGCAGGATTGTGACCGAGATCTCATTAATTACAGGAAGCTAACCGGCACACTGTTTGATGTTTTCTGCTTTCAGGGAGAGAAAGGGGACTTGGGAAATGTTGGAAAAATTGGACCACAAGTAAGTCGCTTTAGCAGTTGAAATGTACAGGACTGACATTAATTAACAGCCCTCCTGCTGTCGATTAGTAGCTTCTCATTAAATCCCTTTCTAAGAGTGTCATTGTGGAGTCTGTAGCTTTTATTAGCTTGTGTTCCTGTCCTTAAATGTTTTAATAGTTTGCTTAAAGATTAATGCACATGTTACATTGAGATAATGATGTAGTGCTTACGCAAGTGAATTAAACCTCCCACTGTGGAGGAAGTAACAGGAGCATTTTGTGATGTCTTGCTGTTTTCCAGACCCACTTTTGACATTTAGAGAGATTTGAAGCCTCTCACACCACCAAATAGTGTTCTCATCATTAAATTGGCCACCACAGTAGAACAAAAGGAACACCAATCAGAGATCCTCATTTGAGTTACACATTTGTTTATGGCTCAAATCCTCCCAGAGTGTCTTTGACGTCTGGTCTTGCCAAAGAATTATGCTTTTGTTTGCATGTTGTCATATACTAGAATAACTTAAGCTGAAAACATTGTGCCAAAAAGATGTTGGTCTTTGTCCATCAAGTGGCTTTGCAAGTGTTCTCAAAACATTTCTAAATGTATGAATTAAATTCAAAATCCCAGTTCCATTTGAATATCTCTCTGCTTCAGTGAATGTTTTATACCCAGCACTAATACTCTAGAGAATTGTTGGGGCTTGTATCCACTTTGTTAAAGTACACAACTGCTCTGAACATCCAAAGTATGTCCGTCCTTCCCGGAGGCCCCTTAATGTTAATATTTGCATTCTGTTCATAGTGGAGAACCGAGTGGGCCATGTTGGACTGTGTTGCTGCAGTGCACATATGAGAGGGATTAAGCACTTACTGAGTAGAGGGGCCTTTGAAGCCAAGGAGGAGACATGGGGCTATGCAGAAGAAAAAAACAAAACATATGGAGGCTCTAATGAATGCCATTACATCACTTTCCAAATAAATGAGATGTGTAAGAAACGGAGAAAGACTAGTGTTGGATAGTGCAGGTTAATCCAGGGTTGATGCAAGGAGACTGTAGGCCGTCTGACTTTACCGGGTACCCCTGTATCACCATGAGGCCTCCCATAAACAGTTTCAAGTGAAATTTTTACTGGAGGTTTTTACAGTTTAGTGTATTTAATCCAATTTAGATTGATTTAGGAGTGTTTCAACCTCAACTCAACCTCCAGTCCACAGCTAATAAAACATGTCTCAGAACTCAATTAACAAAGTCAACCACAGGTGTGCTTAGAAATATAGTTGACATGTCAACATCTGTGCTTTGATTTTCATGTCAGTGACTCAGTGTGTACTTGCATGCGTGCACAGGAAAAAGGCATGTGTGAGGCAAAACCTTAATACTCTTAACGATAAGTAACTCTGGCTATATTTCTTCTCTAACTGTAGAGTTTATGGTTATTCCACAGCTTTTGTAACCCAATCTGGGTCTGAGAAACCAGATAGCCTTTAAACGGTATTGTAAAAAGCTCCAACATCAAGCCCCTGTAACATGGAAACCCCTTTAAAATAATTCCCTTCTGTTAAATGATACGGTCTACCACATTGTCCCACTTCGTCTCCCAATTAAGGGATTTGAGGTCAATTTAGAGCTCCCGTTCCCATGCCTGCAGGCTGCATCCCTTCACAGACACTCTGCTATTAATTCGTGGCTCAACTGCTTTACTTGCATCCAAAAGGATAATACTGTTTAGGAGATGATACATGAGTAACACGTTGAGGCTGACAGCCTTTCTTGCTGAGTTATGGAATAGCAAATGGAACGAAATCTTACTGTGTTTATCTTAGTGATCTGTTTCTTGTCTTCCACTTTGTTGCACTCGCTTTTTGTCTGTCTTTTACTCTCTGACTCTTGCCTTTCCGTTTGTTCTCTAAACACACAGAGGGATACAAGGAAAGAAAATAATAGAAGTAAATAACAAGAATATATACTGTATGATTATGTGACACCAGTAAGATGAGCAGTTATGTAGAATCTCGTAACCTTTTAATTATATGAATATATCACTCTGCAAGGAGGAAGCGCAGCAATGGAAATTGGCAGCTCACAACCAGAGGGAGCCGCAGTCTGACCGCGTTGGCTTTTGTGGTTGGCCAAATATGAGACAATGGTCTGGGATTAGGCCACATATGAAATATTACAGTAACACTATAATTCAGTAAGGTTCAGATGTTCTAGTAGCTTGTGGTGTCCCGGTGGCTTTAGTGCACATGCTGTGGTGCTGTGTACTTGCGTTATTGTGGCTTGTTATGGCATGTGATAAGTGCATGTTACTCTGTTAATTGAACACTCATGAACACATATTTTTTCTACTTTCACACTAAGTTACACTACTTTGTGTTTTACTTTCATAGAAAATTGAAACACAATGACAGGATTTCAAATAAGTACTGTACAGCTGCCCTTTCTGGCTGAATGTCGACCCAGCCCCCCCTTATGTCTTCCATTTCTTCTGAAGCTCCAGATTGTCCAGTGGAGAAGCTGGCACTGGTCCAGACCACAGACCCTGTCCCAGACAACTGATCTGGAAGTGGTTAAGATCCTCCGATAAGTCTCATATTTACATTAGCTGGTCTTTTACCCATGAAGACTCCTTTACTAGGTAGTTTGCAGGGCCATCTGCATTGACTTACTTTAGTGCTATGATACTTCCATGCCCCTCGTAAATTCGCAATCATTTATATTGCGCGCAAGAGATGTGTTATCCTTGATCCATGCCAGACAACATAATTTAGTTCCACAATTCACAAAAGTTTCAAGAAATATCAATGCTGCAACCTTTTGTATAGCTATCTTTTTTGGATAATCATTTATTAGCAATTCCACATGGATTGTAAAACAGTTTTTGAATCGAATATAGTACGCATGGTCACCGGCAATTATTGATATGTCATCTGCTTTTGCTTTGTTTTTCTGTCTTACTTTAAACTGAAGGAATGATTGACTTGTTTACACTGTGTAAGACCCCTTAATATAAAAAGATTCCTTAAAAAAAGTAACTTTTTTTGTAGCGTCAGTAAACCTACAGTTTTTTTTTGCAAAATAAATTAAACCATTTAATGAATGAACTGGGCCCTCACACTGACATACTTTCTCCTGATGTTCTCTCCTTTCCTCTTCTTGTCTCTTCTCTCCTCCAGGGTTTACTCGGCCTCATTGGGTTAGCTGGGGTTGTGGGAGTTCCTGGTGAAAAGGTAAGGAGTGTGTTTTTCTGTCATTAGGCTGTCAGTCAGCATTAGCTTGTTGGTTGTCAGTGGCAGACCCCTGTAATTTGGGCTGTGTTAAGCAGCAAAGGCTTTTGGCCCCAGAGGGGCCAGGAACCATGCTTTGATAAATACTCAACACTCTCACATCCACATCAATAACAATAAAGCCATGTCACCATTAATGGCCATCACCCATCCACCCCCTGCAGAAGCAAGCAATTTCAAGGTTAATGTTATTGATTGGTTTGCTGCGATGACATATAATCAGTATATACTACTGCATATGCAGTCATAAAATATATGAAAAAAGAATAGCACCCCACAGCCGTTATAGTCTTGTTAAAATACTCATGTTGCAATCTAGAGAGGCCCTCAGGCTTTATCCATGTTGGCTCAGCAGTCTTCCTGCTCAAGTTAAATTATTTAAAAGAAGTCTGTTTAGTGATTATTGACAGTCCCTCCAAAAAACACCCTTATTTTTTTCATTGTTCCTGTCTATATCTCAACCTCCCCTGTTCCCCCTTCCTTCCTATTTAGAAGCCCCCTGTGTGTCAGAACATGTTCTGGTGATAGGAAGCCGTCTGCTTGTCAGACCCTTGCTTGTCCTCCACCCCCTCCCTGGTTCAATCTGTCAGCACCAGCCATACCCTGACAGCCCACAAATTCCTTTCACATTGTATACTGTATAATACCAATCTATGGATTAGACTTTTCTTTCCAATAGAGAGCCTTAAAAATACTTTTCTCACCGTCTAATAGAAGTGCACTTGCATCGTCAGTTCAAGGAGGATTAAAGCATCACTGACACAAGTGACGGAGGCTGTTAGAGTGGAGACCTAGGCAGCTTTACTGCTCACCTGGGGTTACCTTTGCTTTTAACGCAATGTGCCACCAACTGGGTTTCAAAGTACCTGCTGGCTTTAAACTTCAGCTAACCAGCTATCAATCTAACCTTCATTTGAGTAGCTGCTCGCCAGTCTCATGGCTTTTTATTAGGAAAAGTGTTAGTGGGGCTATTTTGAGTTTTTCTTGTGTTAAGCTTTCAGGTCAAAGTTTAATGATCAGCTCTTTTTCTGTTTTTTTTTCCCTAGGGCGACCGAGGACCAGCGGGTCCAACAGGTCCAGTCGGGGAGAAGGGGCCAAGGGTAAGTGCAGTCACACAGGATGTACTGCAGAGCTCTGCTTCTTGTCTGAGAGGTGGTAAACCCAAGAGCCATAGTGTATGTATTGAAAAAGGATTTCCATCAGCAAAGCTATAACAGCCTACCCAAGCTTCCATACATTGTTCGGTTAACTAATATCTAAGGATGATCAATATAAAGCTGAACCACTGAAAAATTGTGGCTGTAATCTTTGACACATGTTTGGAAGCTACAATGTTGATCTCATGGAAAAGAAAGCAGACTCACATGGCCTTAACGTTTTCAACCTGCTCAATGTTGCTACTTTTGCAGATACAACTCTTTACAATTCAGCTGTGTCTAATTGTTTTTCCCATAGTAATGCTTAAAATAGGTATGAAAAAAAACAGCTTTCATTTCGGTGACTTTTGGATCACTTAATCTGGTCTGGTAGACCAGATCCAGTGCTTACAGACACTGTATTTGGATATGTTGAAAGACCTTTTGGTATTCTCTGTCTGTGATGTCTCTTTGCGGTGCTAAAATTCTTGGTCAATTCACTGTTGCTTGAATGAGACCTGTGATAGATCGTACTAATGAAACAATGCCATTCGTTTATCAGTCTGAATAAGAGGCGGGTCAGTATCACTCACTCCCAGTTTGTACCTCATTGTTACAGTAAGGGGCCTTAGTGGCATACAGTTTTGTCTAATCTTTGACAGAATGACAAATGCTGGTGTTGTGATTTGGAGTTGGAGATTTTTAACGGCAGGTGGAACAGGAAAAACACATTTGTCCAATCTTAAAGCTGTTTCAAATGCCAGAGTGAGTACTCTTGTGTCTTATTGAAGGTATAACATTTTTAGGGACTACACCAACTCTTCAATACTAACAAAGAACTCAACAAACTGATCCCTACACAAACCTATGTAAATGTCAGTAAAGACTGACAAAATATCTTGCTGGTCGTCATCATTAACATTGCTACAGACAATATTGCACAAAAATAGTTACTCATTGTAACTATTTGTCCCCCCCTAAATGTGTACATTAGGTTGAAGTTGGTTTAGATAAATGTTTGTTAATTTGGAGGTTAATAGCAGGTAAATGTCACAACATTAACCCACACACTACTGTGGGACATGTTTTAATGATTATTATTATTATTATATTATTTGACTGCTGTATAAGAGAGGTTGTTCTGCACCCCTCGCTGTCCTGGGATCTCGGATTAACTCAATGTCTCCAACTTGGGGCCCCAGTCCTGACCTAGCTGGCTAGCAGCCTGACTGATTGCCTGGCTGGAAAGGAGGATGACTAATTTGATGGCTGCCTGGCTGAATAGTTAGATGATTGAATCACTGCTAATGTGTGTGCATGTCTGACTGAAAGAGAGAAAAAGAGCTATGTAAGGAGTTATGGTAATTTGTGTGAACCAGTTTGTGCTAAAATGAAGCTACATTAGTGAGGGAGTGGCAGTTTGACTTTTGGTGTTTATCACCACAGATTACAATGATTTTTTCCTAAAGTTCTGTTTAAATGCAATTTGCATGGATTAGCATTTCCAGTCTTTACTGACTTTGTTTGATATTGTGGTATTATTCCTGAATGGCTATAACAAAATGAGACTGGGTGATGGGATGTGTTTGATGAGAACCACAGACCCAGCTGCCCCTCTTTTTCCAGTGGGTCTTGAGCATATTCTAAGACAACGTAATATGTAATGTAGTTCTTCATAACAGTCCCTATCCACAGATGTTACAGATGTATCAACTTTTGCTGCACACCAACAAGTCGTTGTTGAAGCACTAATGCAGCATAGTTTGAATAATGTCGATAATGGTAACCTCTATGCCATTAAACAGTGACATGGTTTCTTGTCTACCATTCTGTAATGTGTGTTATTTCTGTTTTGGTGGAAGGGCTATCCAGGGTTGCCAGGAAGTCCAGGGGACATCGGCCTGCAAGGTGCAACAGTAAGTGTCCTACCCTAGTTTACACTGTGATATACCTTTCAGGGATTGTTTGCATAGGGATGATCGCTCATAAATCCATTATATTATAATAAATTATTGTATTAGTAAAAATATCAACTTTTTTACTCCTTGCACTAGGGCTGCAGCTTTCAAATATTTTAGAAATTGAGTATTCCACCAGATATAAACTACTTTTGGTTTGGAAGCATTGACTCTCATCTTCTGTTCTCAGTTTCTTGGCACGAGATTATAAATGCCTTAACAAAAGATAAACTTGGACACTTAAACTGAGTTGGAGGAAAGTACTCTTGTTTTTTGTAAATACATAAAATGTAGGAGGGCGATTTGATATATCAGTTTCCCTGTTTCCCACAATTTAGTTTAGACCTGTGTAAACAGTATGTCTTAACTGGCAGATTGTTCTGTAGTTCTGCTGGAGCCTTCATAATGCATCAATTATGACTAGTGTTGATATTGGCTAAAAGACACACTGAGTCGTTTTGTCCTATTGACTTTGTGTAAATATTCACACTGTATTTTATGGTTTGTCTAACCTTCCTAAATTACTACGATTTCCCAATCTTTATAACCTCTCCGATCCAACATGTGTCTTGTTTTTTCTCACAGGGTCCACAGGGCCAGAGGGGTAGTCCAGGCATTGCTGGGCCAAAGGGCAGGAGGGTAAGAGCAACATTCACCTTTGGGCATTAGTTGTACTACTCCTTTGTGTAATATGTATGTGAGCCTACCTTAATTCAACAACACATGGAAACTTCAATTATCAGACCCTTGGCTGTCTCTTTTGCATCGCAACTTAATTTCTACAAACCAAAGGTTAAAGCAATTTAAGACATGTGTTTGTCGCTTGGCTTGAGCTTCTTTATAGGTTAATTTATAACAGTCCCATAAGCCCCATCAGTCTCGTGTTGAAAGACATTACTGTAATGTCAAACGGATTTGGTGTTGTAATACTGGTGAGACATCGTGTGGCTGAGAGGTGAATGACACCTTCAGGTAAGGAGGTAGAGATCATCTTCAATAAGATACAACTCATAGCGACTATATCACAGTTTGTGTGTGTTAACTTAAAAAACAAAATTAAATAGTTTGTATTCAAGAGCAGCTCAAACGATGATATTTAACTAAAATTGTTATCTTTGGACGACTTGCTGGGTCTTCAAATCACAATAATATTTGTTGGTGCTTGTGCACATGAACAGTTTGGACCTCCATGGTATAGAATGTATCTTTTATATGTTAAAATGTATAAAAAACAAAACAGAACAGGTGAACAACAGCAGCAAAAACAATATAGAGTTTGCTTTACTTTCTGGGATGCAAATGCTCAATCCAAGTTTGTATTGACCAATACAATATAATATTAAACTCTCTAACAGTATATACTATATACATACACTGTAGTTCCTAAATAGTGCAGTGTACATACAGCTATGAATATTTATTTTCACTACATTATTTTAGATGAACTGTTATCTTCTCACGGATCTTATAGTTTGCCTAACAATCCTACATCACTAAAGCTAATGCAAGAAAATAAAAGAGGTTCATTAACAAGCCAATGTAGTTCTACCTAATACCAAACTAATTCCCAAACTTCATCACTTATCCAAAATTCACTTCCATTTTGCCAAGCAAAACATGTGGCAGTACTTAACATGCCACAGCTTGTGTTGTTTACTGTATTTCGTACACGTGTCAGTCTGTGGTTGCATTTCCTGTCTGGCTGAGCTAAGATATAGTTATCCTCAGCCCCCACCTCCTCATCTGTGGTTCGTCTCCATTGTCAAGGCATATGATCCATCTGGATAAGTGAAATTTTACTGCTCCACAGCTTATCGCTCATTCTTATCATTTATCACGGGCCTCTGAACTCTAAAAGAACAAGTCATACCCTGGAGCTGAATTATTTGGTGTGCACCTGCCCTAGTTGGCACAAACCTGCACTAAAAGTTTTTGTGGTCGTGGGAAAACAGTTACGGCCTCATCTGAATTATGAGTTGCTTCCGTCTTATCTAAGCTATCTATCTCTGATTCCTCTTCCACATTTTAAGGATCACTGACAGTGAAATGCACCTCACCTGCTCCAGAAATGTTGCTGTAGATAAACTCTTGTGCAATAATTTGTTTCAGAACTTCTGGATAAGCAGTTGGTGAATTGGCTTGCTCTCTGCAGCTAAATGTTTCAAACTAGTTATTCTGTATGCAAACATTATTTGTTGTAAAAATGTGTCTGCTTACTAGTCAGACTAACTAAAGAATACATGTTAAAGATGGTAATGAATTTATCACAACCTATGACCAGAAGCTGTTTTTAATAAACTAATTTCTTAACTTCTTACAGTTGGCTATTTGAGAAGAATCAGTGAAACACTGACAAGGATAGACCACAAATTACAGTAGCATTGGTCACTTGGCAGAAATGATTGCCTCAATGACCTTTAAACCAAGATTGAAGATAGAGATGAACTATTAAGGAACAAAGAGAGAGAAAGATAAAGACATGTTTGTCTGCCTGGAAGCTTAAAGGGAGCAGATTGACCTGAGAGCTATGAGAGTCTAATTAAAAGCCAGAGGCTCAGAGAAAATAGGAACTGATAGAGAACCATCAAAGGAAGAGATATAAACGAGGGGAGTCGAGATGGACCCAACAGATAGGCTGGAAGTGGAAAAGTCCTGAAAGAGGGGACAGAAGAGAAAAGGGGAGGGTCTTGGGTATTTACAGATTGTTATCTGTCACTCACCTGTGTGGTGGTGCTACAGTGCTGGGAAACCACTGGAATGTTTGTGGGAGTGGAGAAGATACAGAATACAGACTAATGGTGCTATTTCAGAGCTATCTGTATATATATCAACTTCCATATGATGCTTTGAAGTCTTATGACTGTACTGCTCATTCTTCTTTGAGTGATGAAAGGTGTGTCTCATGTTGCTTTCGCATAGGGGCCCCAGGGTCCAGATGGCCCACTGGGAGAAACAGGTCCTGAGGGCACCAAGGTAAACATACACACCACCCTGTATGAAAAATCACCATCTGCATGTGAAGATTGGATGAATGAAATACTTTTGCAAGAAATTTGCTCATCCTCATGTATATTAGAAATAGTTTTACAGCTGATATTATTTGCTCAACTTGGGAACACTGCTTCTGTGAAATTGTGATATCACAAATTGCCACATATTATGGATGATTTTATTTCTTTAGTCCATCCGAATTGTTCCACAATGTGTAATACCTTTTCCTTTGCAGGGTGAAAGGGGTGATATTGGACAAAAAGGAGAGCCAGGATTCATAGTAAGTAGTCTTTATATAAATATGCAGGCTTTATTTTTGTCTTTTTCGTCTTATACTAGCTTATGTCAGAGAAAAGACTATAGCAACTTACATTAAATACCATGCTCCAAAGTTTATACACTGAAGTATTACAAATACTTGTAGGGTACCTGCGGAATGGTTATGGTGCTGAACATGTTTTATGTGTAACAAATTTCCAGATGAAGCCTTCAGGCTCTTAAGAAATGAGAAGGCAGATTTATATTTACTCACATTCATCTAAAGCCAAGAATAATAATTGTCATAAAAAGGCATCATCCTGAAGCCTCTAGGTTAACATGTACATATCTTTTTAAGATGCACACCCACCTCATGGAAAAGACATTAACAGATCTAGTAAAAGCGTGCTGAGACTTTAATCAGTTTTTATTTGCAGAGTGGGCCTTTGTCCTTCCACCTCTGTATCAGGTTATTCCTAAATGCAGTTATTACGTGCTGCTGCAAGCTTTTAGAGACAAAGCCTGAGCTATATCTGCTGAGGAGTAGCAGAATGGACATACACTTTGTATTTATTTTATGTGCTTGAATGTGATGCCTTTTAAGGTGCTGTTCATTTAGGTTGAGAATAGTTGATAGAAAAATATATTTGAAATGACCGTTGTCACTGATGTAAGTACTAATACTGAACCTAATTTTGCTAAATTATCCTAATAAATGGCTCAATAGTACTGTACTCTAAACAAAACATTATGTACAATGGTTTATTTTGGGTGGCAACTTTTTCAGCTAAATCAACTGAAACAAAATCTCTAAAACTGTTATGGATTCACTCTTAGCAAAGCAATTCACTGCAAATGTGTTTCCTCAGAATAAGTCAATGCCAGAGCCATAACATATAGAAATATTATAAGTGCTTTTGTGTTGGTGAATCATTCAAATGCTTCTGGACAGATTTACTAAACACACAAAGATCTTCTTAGTCGATTGGTCATTTTTTACGCTTTTGTCATTCTGAATGACTTACTTCCTAGAAACTAATGAGCAAATGTCAGATAAACACATCATTTGAAGTGGTGCTTTTGCAGACATGGGAGACTAGTATGTTGCCAGTATCTTTCTCAAAATAGATTGAAATCAGTTGGGTTGATTTAAACTGCATGTTAGTCATTCAAATAATGATTTCTCCTCTGAAGGGCAAGGCTGGCAGTCCAGGAGCGAGAGGCCCTCCAGGGAAGAATGTAAGTAATGTTTAACTGAATGCTGACTGCTGATTGTCTCTGCCAGAGCTTTAATTATCCTCTTCACTTTAGCATAAAGCATCACTATGACTACAGCGGACACCAGGATGTTGTAAAACATTTCCACCTCCTCTTCTCACCTTTAATATATGTAATTATAACTTTAAGTGTTTACCTTTAAAGTCTCTGAAAAGGAAGTTGTCATAATTAAAGAAGGTGCAGAGCAGTTTTTCCAAGAGGAATTAAAACAAATGAGCATCTTTTCCCCCTATTAAACTGGTGTGTGTTGGTGTGAGGTTATTATACATCATACAAACATAACTGTAACTTGGCTGCATTTCCTGCCTCTGAATTTAAGAAATAATGAGTGGGATTTTAACACTGTTCACAATGCTTAGAGTTTACGAGCCATTCATATTGAACAATTGTTTTATGTTTTTTATTGCAAGAATTGTGACCAAGGTATGTACAGTATGGAGCAGAGGACATTGTACAGTTGAAAAATAAACTTGTCAGTGCTCTCTGGTGGACAAATTATGTATTGGTGAAACTGTTTCTAAATACCCACAAACGTTTATTTTTACCTATGCACTGACATGTTTGACAATACCAATATATCCAGCTAATAATGCTCCGTGATATCAGCCAGCTGATTGAATGGTCAGGCTTCACTATGGATGGGACTTTAACAACCCCAGAGGACACACATTGACTATAGTGTCTTGTTATAGTACAACACAACAGACAGACTTTTGGCAGCTTTGAAACAGCCATTTTGCCTGCAGACTCTTTTTATATTTAATTCAATTTTTACCATCAAAAAATGATGGATGGTACTTTTTATATGCTTTTGAACTACGGAAGGATGAAATAGCTGATGTTCCACAGATGGTAGAAACATGCAAACAAAAAACAATCAAAAACAAATTAAAAAGCTGATCCAAGAGGGCTGTCTAATAGTCAAAGGATGATCAATTTATTCACAGTATGTTTTTTTCATCCACTACATCCAGAGAAAAGCATCTGCACCTGCATCCCCACTTTCTCTTATCATGTGTTGGCTTAACATTTGACATTGTAAGGGTTGTTTCTAATTACTCTTAACATGCATACAAATACACACAGGCAGGGCGTGTGCTCTCACTCTTAGATTAGCCATCTTGACAACCACACACAGTTGTGGCTAGTTGTGACCTGTCGTCCTAAGCACATGCTGCTTGACGTCAAATTAAGATCCACCCCTCCTCACAACTTGCCCACAATCAATGACCTCTCTGCTTTGGCAAACATATTGTATCAATAGAGGGGGGTCAGCGTTTCCATTCTCCACCTCTGGACTTATAGCGCCATCTTGTGTTTGATAAAAATGTCCATCAAAATCTCATATGTTTAATTCCTCACACTTTCTGTGCTCTTTGGTTAAAAATAATTTTGTCCCAAAATGATGCGTCATCTGTGACTTCCGAGTCCATTAAATCCAGTGCTGAATTCAATTTTGTAGTCAATGTAGTTATCAGTGATTGTGATCGTGGTTGTTGTAACAAAGCACTGTATTAAACTGCAGTTAACATAAATATTTTTGTTTACCTTAAATTACTCTTTTGACAATTATTCTTGCTGGCTATTTACGTAATATGTGAGCTGTGAGAATATTTTAATGTTTATCCTGCTCTTTTATTTTTGCCTTTTTTTTATTGATTCAGATTCACTCTTAGTATATATTTTTTTATTTTGAGTCATATCGACTCAGTGAATAGAAAGTGTTTTGATTGTCAATTGTCATGAGTTAGATTGTAATGTTTCACTGTAGCGTTTGTTAATCAATTTATTCTACGGCTGTAACAGTTGCTACTAAATCCATTGCTATCTCATCAAATTATGTAACATTAATGTCAGTGCTTGGGACAGCCAGCTATCACTCACACGCAAAGGTATTGGCGTCCACTGTCGATGCTGGACTGAACACTGTTTCAAATTAGGGTGTCTTGTCTAAACTTGGTAACACAATGTTTGGACTCCAAAAACATCTGACATTGCACAAAAGCCTATCATTTTGTACTGCATCAAAGAGTTCCTGTGTCATGTCTCGAGGCATTATGCAGCACTGAAATCTTAGAGTCTGTTATCATGTTTGTGGTTACGTTATGATTGATAATGATGAGAAGAGGACCCGTGCCAAAGCCACGTTTTCTCTTGCTTCTTTTCTGTCATTAAACAAATGAATGATTGAAACCCTACTTGGCTCGTGGTTTGTGTGTTTCCAGGGTAAACCAGGTATTCCAGGCAGCGTCGGGGAGAGGGGACCCCACGGTGAACCAGTAAGTATACTGTCTTCCAATTGTTTAATTGATTTTATTGTTTCAGGAAACTGCAGAATAATGCTAAATTGTGAAAACCGACTTGTGTGGAATCTATAATAAAACTTTATTCTTGCAAAAGCTTCAGGAGAAAGAGTCGATCAGGGTCAAAATGATCTCATCAACACCTCTCTGATGTTGCTAATCAAGAGAAATTGAACTCTTTGAGAGGGTTATTTAGATCGGACTTTGTTAATTGCTTTCTCTCTCTACGTTCCGCACACCTTTAAGCACTACACCTTGTGCTTTCCATCTTGGATAAGTCTTCAAGTTCTTGATATTCCTGGAAATCAGCCAACCCTTCAGGAACATAGAGAATGTCAAAACATCTGATGCAAATATTTATTAGGGTTGGACGTTCCAATAACACTAAAGGCATGGTTTATGTTATTGGTCTCATCTTGCCCTTGGCTGCTCTACTCCAGGCACTCTCAGTTCTCAGCTTTCCCACTCTACAGGCTTAAACATTCAACTGTATGTTTTTCTGTTGCCATTATATGCTAGACTTGTATATTATGTTGTACTGGGGTTCTATTACCCGATTCAATGTATCTAGCTAGTCCAATAATGTTATTATTGTATAATATAACTGCTTAGGCTGCTTAAGGCGTCTAATGCTGGTTCATTTTCTTGCAGGGACCCAAAGGACCTTCTGGAGAGCCTGGACCTGATGGAGAGCAAGGACCCGAAGTACTTTTTATTAAAAAATTGTTACCATTTATACATTTTTCGTTAAAGGTTTTGGGGGTTTTATAGTTGAAATTTCTATGTATACAGTACAAATAAAACATGACTCATTCCCTCTGTTTCTCATCTTTTTAGGGTGGGCCTGGTGCTGAGGGGGAACTGGGTGCCATCGGAGAGGCGGGGTCAAAAGTCAGTACGACCTTGTCATGTTTTTTGCAACCGCTCCTTCCAACCCTGTATCTTAGAAATAATTTGTCATGTGGGTCTTCAGTCCCTACCACCCTCCAGCAATGTGACGCTGTGACCTTGCTCGGTCAATTTTACATAACTGAAACCTTGGGTGTAACAACAGCTCATTGTCAAGTCTAACATTGCCCTCAGCTTCAAGCATCAGTGGTTGGTTTAAGTCTGGTAGTGTGCATGCACATATGAGTGTCTTTTGACCTCAAGACAGCCCCTTGGTTTGTTTTCTTGTCTCTACAGGGTGAGATTGGGCCTCCAGGAGCTGAAGGGGAGCAGGGACAGGAGGGAACGAGAGTGAGTAACTGTAAACATCCCACTAATCCCTTCCTTCCTGGTGTTTGGGTAAATCTAACCCGGTCGTATATTTTCTCCACCTCATTTTGATGACGATTTCTAATCCCCCGACCCGAGGATAGCAGAACAATGGACTATATAAATAGCGCTGCCTGAGTCTCATCTTACTGTTCTGTCCACATCATTTTAATCAACATTATTTAACAAGGTTACTCATACCCGCTGTGATTCAACCAACATTGCATTTTTTACTTACTTCAGCTTACTTGATGAAGGAAGATTTAAGAAATAAGATGTCTAAGAAACTCTCCATTTGGTCCATAAGAATTCTCTTTTCTTGTCCAACTGTCTACAGTTGGTTTGATAAAATAAATCTTTTCTCTCCTAAATACAAACGATACCATTGAAATTGTGATTACAGTGGGGATATATATATTTTTCTATTGTGTCTATATGTGTCTCTTTTTGTGTCATAGAACTAAAAGAGTAACTTAACACCCCCTTAAAATCTTGTTTTTGTGACCTCCTGCGGTTTACCTCCTCTCCTTGATGCAGTGATACACAGGTGTTCCTTTGGGCACCATGGCATCACTGTTCCGTGTGATGCTGGCTGTAGTCAGAAGTGAAACTGCCTTGAAACATTCAACCAGAGAGGGCAGTGAAAGACTTGGCTTTCCATCCTGGTGTTAAAGCAGCAATATACAACATTCTTAGCATTAATATAGCAGCAAATAAGTTTGCTATGAAAAGATATAGAGGGGTGATGTCTACCTGAGCAGAGAATGATGCTGCTGTGTTGTTATCCAAGCTTCTCTGTGCTTTTTTGACAAAGCTGGGTCGGCTGTGCACGCTTTTAGTGCATGTTCTTGCATTTGACCCACTGGCTAGATCATGGCCACCTCTCTGCATGTCCAAAAGTTGTGCACTCTTTACATTTATAATGAGGTCGTTTACCCACTTATATATATATAAAATAAATGAACATTAGTGATATCTAGCTGTGCATATAGTTTTACTTAAATTGACCCAGGATTTGAGAGGCTAATAACAACCACAGCAACAGCTCTTTCCAGAGTGAGGGAGCATATCACCCCATTTTAAGCGAACATGCACTTTCTCCCAATGTATAATCCTCCACGGCCTCTTAAATCCTCTGCTGCTGTTTGTTTAAAATACAAACTATAACACAAAAAATGGACAGCTCAGCCTTTTTTAACTATTCACCAAAACTAATTCTTACCCAAGGTCTTAAGAGATGTAAACTCTATGAACATCTTTAAAATACAATTGAAAACTTTAACTAGCCGTCGCTCTTCCTTTGTTTTAAACCTATCTTTTACATGTTTTATTGGCATTATGCCTTCCAAACATCGACGCACAGAACCAGAGTTATCTGCCTTCACAGAGACAAAAACAATTTCACAGTTCTCACAGTTGATATGTCACTTTTTACAAAACTGAAGAGGCTTTGTTCTTAATGGTGGTGTGTTTGTAGGGTCTTCCTGGTCCCTCTGGTGAAGATGGCCCTCAAGGAAAAGATGGAGGCAAGGTAAAAATAACAAGACAGTCTTTGTTAAATTAACTTCACTCCTTTCTCACAAAAGAAAGCCTGTAGCCGAATTGGGTTATGGATTTGTTTCTATCAGGGTTCTCAATATGACAACAATAATGTGTGGTTTCAGTATACTCTGCTTGCTTTAGGTCACCAAAGAGATTAATTGAGGATTATTAAAATGTAATTCAAGTTATACACTGAATATTACCACAATACAGTAAGAACAACAATCCACCCAATTTCACACTAGATTTCAATGGGTTATAAAGTCTGATTAAAGAAATGAAATAAAAACTATTCCAATAAAGCCTTTTTGGGGGGTTGTCTGACCTATTGTCCTGACCCTGTTGGTAATATGAATCTTACTAAATGATAACTGAACTGTCTTTCACTCTGTTTTGCTTGATGTCTTCCTCTTTCTCTGTGTCTATCACACTGTCAGGGTGAGCCTGGTGAGCCTGGGCCAATCGGAGAGCCCGGGGACAAAGGAATAGAAGGGGACCCTGGGCCCCTAGGAATACCTGGGGGGCCTGGGAAACAGGGCTTTCGTGTAAGTTTATGTTAGGTTTCCAAACTGCCAGTTACAACAATTTCAATAAAACAACCTTTCATTATACTAAAATACAAATTTACTGTAACAGAAATTGCTGCCTGTATTGCCATTCTGATTGACCTGAGAAAAGATACACTTGCATGCAGCTAAAGTAAAAACTAGATCTGAATAGAAGCTCTGTTAGATGCAAAATATTTCCCTCAGTTTTTTTGTTAGTGTAGTTATCTACATGAGAGCCAACAAGAGATTGATGGCTCATAAGCATACAGCTGATGAGACATGGCAAAATAAAACATGCCCTTAGTATTTTAAACTGACTGAGCAGATTACAAAAGTGCTCTGAACCAAATAATGCTCTTGTGTCCCAGTAGGGGTCAGCCTTCTCTACAACAAAGCCTCTTGCTACTGGGGGAGTTAAAGTTCCAATGTTATAGATTGTGGTTGTTTAGCACTTCATGATTTATGTCAGTCAAAGTCTCCTCAGTCAAATTGCATGTTTGTTGTGAAATCCAGATTTATCTAACGGTGTTTAGGGGCGGGAAGGTCAAAGGTGTCAGAAAGGAAGACACCTCCAGGGCACACATACATAGCTGTGTGAGGAGACTATGAAAACAAACATGTAAGCTGATAAGCTGGTAAACGTTTTAAATGGCATTGTTGACTACAAGCAATTAGCTTCTGCACAGAAAATTGCCTACTCATAATGTCTGGAAAAAAAGGCTGTATTATCAGAATCTGAAGGTTGGTGTTTATAAGTCATCAGGTGCAGTTATCAATGCCTCTGAATATTGAACACTTGTTTAATGTCTGTGGTAATCATTTCATGTGTCTCCTACAGGGGCCTGAAGGAAAACTAGGGCCACCAGGGACCAGAGGACGGCACGGAAAGAAGGTAAGGACCTTGTCCAAAGCCACTTTTCCTCTACATTATGTTTCTCAGTGAACCAGCAGGAACTAAGAGGTTGTAGTCCAAGGTTTGGTTCAAATGTAAAATAGTTGACTGGAGTTCTGAGAACTTCAGTCAACTTGAGAAGAAAAGAGTAACTGCAACCAGCATTAAAGACAGATATCCTTAAGAACTAGTTTTAATTTATATTCTTTCTGAAGGGCAATACGATTGGATGCTTCCTGTCGTTAAAATATGTTGAAAGCTGACTTTCAACTTAAAGGATTTTCTCCACATTGGCAAGTCAGTGGTGTTGTGTTTCAATCCCCAACAACATTCTGTCTCTTTCCAGGGAGAGAGAGGTCCTCCGGGGCTTGTTGGTGAGATCGGCACACGAGGAGACATCGGCCAGCCAGGCGAGCCGGGGCTGAAAGGCGCCAGGGGAACTCGAGGCACACCAGTGAGTTCTTTTGTTTTCTATGTTTCCTCTCACCGAATTCTGTCTCAGATCAGCTTCCTTGTGCAATCAATCAGTCGATTCTGGACAGAGACGAGTGATGGCTTAGTCCAACTGAAGTAACATTTAGTCATCCGTTTCATAGCCCAAAAATAATGTCAATGTAGAATTTATATTTAGTTATAATCAAAAGAAAAAAGGCCTTAGGAAAAATATCAGAAATGGTCCTTTTTGTCCCAGCCGTATGAGTGCTGGTGTACCGTAGATTATGCAAACACAATTGTCTGTAGTTTACATGTCGTGGGCTGACAGTGTGTTTGTTAGTGAAGAGAAAGGACCACGCCAGCATCTAACTGGACTGCAGTGACATACAGGTACTTTTATAAGCTGGTTAATGTGATGCAGCTAAGCAGGTAGTTAGCAATAAATTACTCAGTGGATACTTTATTGACAAAAAGCTGAGCCACGCAGTCAGTGCCTACATCTACCGGGACACATTGGTACCAAGATTCTAACCAATGTTGCCTCTATGCGCCCCGTCACTCCCCTCAGCATCTGGGGAACAAGACACAGGAAACTTCTTTTGGTGTTGAGGAGCGATTGTACTTTTACAAAAAGTATGTATAATCAGAAGTTTCCCTTCAAGAGCAAACATCAACATCCCTTCTTTGTTCCAAGCCTTAGAGAGAGCCAGAAAAGACAAGACAAAGTCAAGACGGAGGCATCTATTATTTTCTTCTTTACGGGGAAAGGCAGCTCCCTTCTCAGCAGAACCACTTAGACCATGTTGTGATTGCTGTGGAGAAAAGATTTATATCCACATCATAAAACAGCTCCAGGCACAGGATTCTGTTCTCATTTTTTTCTGTTTCAGGCCAAGCCAAGGTTTTATTTAGCTGGACCAGCAAAACAAAAAAAGCAAAACATACAGCACTGAAACTGATTCATTTTCTTATTTTGTGTGCATTTTCTGCATTTCTTCCAGGGTCGGCCTGGAGTCATGGGGATAGAAGGGCAACCAGGGCTGGCAGGATACACTGTGAGTTTCTCAAGAACCATTTGCCAATGTACACATAAATACTATACAGTTCTTACTGGGTGGTTTAATCCCTGATTGGTCTGAGTTTTGGTTCAGCACATCCTACTATGCTTAGATTCACTGGGGGCCTATTTTACAGAGGAGGATTACAAAGTTTAGAAAACCTTTTGTAGCAAATCAGGGATTCCCCTACAATCTACAACTTGGCAAGTCAAAATTCACTGTTCAAGGTTTATTTAATCAAACTTAATCCTGCTTCAAGGAACTTCATACATGCTTATAATACCAATCTCAACTCTGTTTTCATGGCTGTTTTCAATCAAGCTTGCTCACCTCCCTTGGTAGCCTTGTGCCTTAATCCTATGTGCTGGAGACACCTGGGGTTTGAGTCTGGTGGAGGACACATCATCCTTACCATTCTTATATTTCACATTACCCTTTATTGTTAATTTTCCAATGAACACAAATACATTGGAAAAAAACTGCTCAAATAACCACAAGAGCAAAAACAAGAGGTGGAATCGAACATGTTAATGAAAGTCTTCAAGCTTATTTTTCCAGGCAACACTACATCCTGGTGGGTGCCAACATCAGAGGGTTTAGGTTGCATAACTTGAACAGGGCACTTCAAGTTCATTATGTCCCTTTAATGAATGTGTATGCACGCTCTCAGACACCATCACACGGTTGCTGAGTGATTTCAGAGTCTGTGCCAAAACACAAATCCTGCAGTGACAGAATGTAGGAGCTTCTCTACAAAGAGTTGTGCTTATATAAAACAGTTGTGATTAATATGCTGACAGCTTAACTCATGTTTCTCCAAGAAACATGCTGTAGCCAGTAGAAGTATGGCATCTTTGTTAGCTACAATAATCAGCTTATTCTTTTTAGGGTCACTCTGGAAAGCTTGGGCCCATTGGACCACCAGGGCCTAAAGGTGAAAAGGTAATATGATACCTTAACTAGTAAATGAAATTGAATTATTTCAGTGATTTTGGTTTTAGGTGAAATGTACTTTATGTACTGTCTGGCTGCAAAATCCTATATCTGCATGTGTGTTTGTGTGTGTGTGTTGCTGCATTCCAGGGTTATCCAGGCGAGGACAATAATACCCCAGGACTGCCAGGGCCCTTAGGTGAACCAGTAGGTTTTGCTTTCCTTTAAACTCTCCTTTCTGATCCCTAACACTTCTCGCTCTGTTTAGTCCAAGCCATTTAATATCCTATTGACACTTGAAATGAAAGTTAACTTGACCTTAACCTGATCAACTCCTGATTCTAACACCAAGTACACACATTTCTGTCCCACCAGATTGAAAACAATGTATCAGTGTTTCTGTTCTCAAACCTGTCATGCATATGGACCCAGATTATCGACCTATGTGGCCCAAATATTTTCTGCTAATTGCAGGCTGAGCATGAACAATTAAAAAAAATGTTATACAAGGTAAAAGTTAAGCCTAGCGTTGTTTGTGTTCTTATTGTGTTCTTAATGAAAATAAAGGTCCTTTCACAACATTGAACACAAATGGATACAGTTAAAACTGAAATAGGCTTCATTTATACAACACATTTGTGTCTTTGACAAGAACAAGAGTTTCAGTGAGGGCCATTACTCACCCGAAGTTAATTCAAGGTTTTTACACCCAAGAAAACAAAGTGATTCCTTGACTAATATCGAGAGGATCAAGGGGTATCAAAGAGTCTTAGCAGCTTGGGACAGCACAAAGATATACAGTACCATGACTATTATGCACTATGAGACACATTTCTCTGCATAGGACATGACCACTGAGACAGGCTTATATAGCATTAACAATTGGGTCACTGTAAGTCTACACAGGTCTGGATGGCAACCTACCATATGAGTAGTATTGGATTATCAAGTTGGCACAGTATTACAGTCCATACTGTAGCATGAGCAATACAATGGTAGCCTGTGTCTTGATGCAGCCCCAACCTAGAGAGGCTGAAAGTAAGGTTCAAGGTGAAATTACGCCTTTCCATTTGACTCCAGTAGAGATCCAGACTCAGAGATCACATCTATACAATATGTTTCATGAGTGTTGGCCTGAGAAGTGACTCTGTCTTTAAGTAGCTGCCCAGCTCAATTGAGGCTTTGTGTGTATAAATGAATGCATGAGTGTACAGTACAGTATGTGTGTTCATGTGTTTGCGTCTGTGTCCACACAGGGGCCCCCAGGAGAACGAGGAGAGCGGGGAGAGCCAGGGGATGAAGGATATCAGGTAGACAATACCATTAAATCAAACATCAGACATATCAAACAGTCACCACTCAGTGTATGTGTGTGCCCCCCCACTTGATTGTTGTTCACTGCTCTGCTCAGGTTCTGTAAGGGCAGACCACACATGTTGGAGAGGATTACCACATTCTCAGCAATAAAGCTGCAAAAATCTGGTGTTTTTGTCACTTAATGCCTCTCAGGTTCAGGATTATTGGCTCTTAAAAAAATACGCATGCACACATTCAAAGTGCAGGCAAGTTGATATGTGGGTTACTTTAGTTTGAACAGTGTGGTATGTAGCTACTGCATTTTGAACAGGCAAATACAAAAACTACATGATTTAGCTGATGATAACAATGCACATCGTGTCTTTTTATCATACATGTGTTATTCCTGTATTCCTCCCTATATTCTTATTATTAATTCTAATCATAAATTATTAAGAAAACTACCAAGAATGCAGTAGGTCCCAATCCTCCTTTTTTCAAAACTGTATTGTGCCCGACCCGGCTTTGCATAAATTCCCCTAAAGTAGAGTGACTTTTAAAGTGTAATACTTGCATGCTGAATGGCAGTAGATGGACTTGCATTGTACCTCGGACAAATTATGTCATTAAGTACCTATCTCATACTACAGCCAAAACTGCTGTGTGTCAGTTAGTTAACTATTGTAACTGTAGTCCTGCAAATAATCACTTGATAATCCAGCTCCAACCTAGGTTCATAGTCATAATAACGAATAGGTAGTATGGTTTTCATTAAAGTGCAGAATATATTGATCCTATGGAGTCATTAAACTTGGATTAGAAACTATTGTCTATTGTTTTGATGCTGTGGAGGCTGTAGTTGAGCAGATTGTCTTTACGTTATTTGGAAATGGTACTCATGAGAATAGCTTTGGGCATGATATTCTTCCTTTAGTAAAGAAAGGGGGAATGACAGCTACATGTCATATTTCCCAGACATCTCACCACGTATAAACTAGAATCAAAGAGAAAACTATCATTTTATATCAAACTGTGTTTCAGGGTCATGTTGGTACCCCTGGATCTCGTGGAGCTGTTGGACCACAAGGCCCACCGGTAAGTCAGTAATATGCATAACACAGGAGTATATAATAATGGAATTTTTACTTATTTTTGGGTACGTCCATTCAAATCACCATACCAGTGGTTTTGTTGTAAAGCTTCAACTATAAACAGTGATGTTAAAAGATTGAAGTGTTGGAAAGAGTACAATTAGAATTGTGCTCTTTTAGAGCCTTACCAGTAGTGTGGCTCAAAATGTGGATTATGTAAAAAAATATTTCCTAAGGGTGACACAAGAGTTGGGCATAGAGACATTTAAAGAACACTGATAAATTGGGGGATTATGAGCTATTCTTCGTGCCAAGAACATAGTTTGGTCTCATGGAGTGTCCACAATGGACACACTTGGATTAAAAAGCAGCAGTGTAGATAAAGTGTGACTCCATTTATTCCATTGTCAAATTTGCCAATTTTGACATCCACAATAATGCTGTTTTCCTGTAAACGGAGCCGTATTAATGGCATTATTTCCAGGTTTTAATGTAAATCTATCATGGATTCATAAATCATCTTACTATTATTGTTTGTGTTTCTGTGTGTTATTCTTTGTTTAGGGATCACCAGGCCTCCCTGGAGAATCAGGCCCAAAGGGAGAGATAGGAGCTCCGGTGAGTCCATGCAAATCCCCATAGCAGGAAAATTAAACATACATCTATGTACATCGTTTTTCTCATTAATAAAGCAAAGAGCATGATAAATCATTAAATTTGGCAATCTCCTTGCAAATAAGATCAATGGTTTCTACTACCAGGCTGCTTGTTATACTGAATAGGGGTTAAGCTCTTTACAAAGCCAGTACATCTATTAACACTGCTTTGTTCAGCCAATGCCTGCAGGGTTGGGTTTGGTTTGGCTGCTCTTATAAATAACTCTGTGGATGAAGAAAAATCCTTTGGTTTGCCAACCACTGACATTTGTACAAAGCACCATGTTTTTTTACCTGTTACCAGATGATCTGTTAACAGGTCATGTTGTTGATGATTTTATCACATCTATGGTGGAATATACGTAAGTTATGGAGAAATAATTTTCTTAATTACGGAATATTAAAAGCCAAGTTCTAGAAATAGGTTTTGGAATACAGAAAGCGGAGAGTAAATAGTAACAAGGGAAATACAGCAATGTTTCCTGACCACCCTAAATACTTGATCCTACTCATCTAAGATGCCCTGCCGCGCCGGTGACAGACGTGATCGAAGGCATTACGTTTTCAGGTTGTCCTTACGTACCTCTGTCTCTGAGAATGCGTTATCTCATGAATGCTTGAATGAATTTCTCCAAATTTGCCACAAATATCCTCTAAGACTTAAGGCTGAATGCGATTATCAGGAGCTGTAGGGAATTTCATCATATCTGGTACAAACATCCAATGGACTCAAGAACAAACTTATTCAATTTTTGTGGTGAAAGGTCAAGGTCACTGTGACCGTAAACATGTTTTTAGCCATAACCCAAGAATTCATATGATAATTATGACAATTTCACATATGCAAATGATTATTAATAAATTAATATATTGCTTTTGTTCTTCAATCCTTAAATAGTTTGCAAAAACACCCTTAAATTTGTGCAGTTGGCATCAAAGCAGTTATCCTTTGATAAAACAGACTTTCCTGAATCAATAGGTTTTTTGCTTTCTTCCTCAACCTTATCACAGGCCCTCTGATTACATAACTTAATTTCTAATGTGAACAACTTAAAGTATCCTTTAGAAAGTTCCCCATAGTCTTTTTAGTAGTGAAGTATTCACTTTCCAGATTTGAAACAGCTTGTATGTAAGAGTGATGATTATATAACCAATTCAAATAATTCAGCTTGGCTTGAGTTTGAACTGAGTTCTAGCAATGTCGACACATGCAACATATCATCTGTTTGGAAACATCGATAAAAGTCTGCTAGGAAACACAGGAAACTTTTAGGATCTGCTATATTTCTGTTTCAAATGTATGGCTTTTGTAAAGCATCCCTTGAGGGATATCTTTCTAGGACTGACTCACTGTAACAGGGCCTAGTGAGAAAATATAATTTGCTAAAGGATGGTTTCAAAGGAAAGACACATTTTTCTATGTACCGGACAAGTTTATTAAGCTTGTGTTATTTAGCATGATTATATATATACTATAATGTGCTATTATTAAAGTCCTAAAGCAGTGGAGGTTTCCTGTGTTAGTTTTATACCACTCAAACACCTCAATGTGATTTAATCCAATGCTTTTTGATGTGCTAGATTTATCAGTTTACAGTCATGTATATTTCTTTGACAGTCAGAAATAAAGTATAGACACAGTCTTGAACTTGGGTCCTCCATAAGACTCATATTAGACATGGTCTTTAAGATTTCTGCACTTCAATGAGAGGCGAGTGAGATTTATAACCCTGTGTGTTTTTGTGAATGCAGATGTATGTTTTATTAATCATGTGTTCGTTTATCCAGGGCTCAGGAGGAAATAAGGGAGCAAGAGGGCTGAGTGGAGCTCCTGGCATTGAAGTGAGTTTCACTCCACCTCACTCAAATGCATGACTTAGATAGAGAAAGCAGCAGCATTACAATTAGGAGCACTTTCCACTGTGATTGGCTGTTTGTTGAGGATGCAGCTGTGTATAGGAAAACAGCAGAGTACCGTCAGCGTTACCAAAGCATTGCATGTTTACAAATTGGTTACCAGAGAGAGTAGGCAATAAGATCATATAACTTTAAAAAAATGCTTTGCTGCTTTCCATTGTTAGATTACATAATGCCCAGGTGTTTGCTAGAAAATGTCAGCAGCAACAGTATTGTATTTATTTTTAAGTGTTACTTTTAAGTGTCTAAATATTTCAATGCGTAACTTGCAAACTTTATCGATCTGTAATTGGGTGCGGTTTAAAAATTCTGCTGAAGATTTTTTTGCCTGAAGTCTTCAGGAATAGATCTCTTTATTTAGAAATGTCAGAGGAAGAGTTAGAATGTAGAAACCTGGTATGGTGAATTTAGTGACATGGTGCTTGTGAGTAGTGTGTAAATGCCCCTCAGGCTGAGATTGAGATTGAGTGACATTGTCACTGTTCTGGAAATTTTCCAGGGGCCATTTGGTTTACCTGGACCCGTGGGAATGATGGGTTACCCAGGGCTTGATGGTCCCCCAGGACTGACTGGCTTACCAGGAATTCCAGGAAAACGTGGACGACAGGTAATCAATGACAGCACATAATTGTATGTAATTTTAATGTCATACCCATTTTGATTAATTCCAAAGTAAACGGGAACCATGTGTTGTTGTTCATGACTGAGATAACTGAGCTACATGGATGATGATGAGTTCAGTACTGCACTTTAAGAGGACCTTTCCTTCACTATGCTTAACGCTTAATCTCAAAGCAGACTTGTGGTTTGCATTGGAAGAATTTAAGAAGCCAATGCTACCTCCTCATCTTTAACTTATAACGACCTTGCCTTCACTGATTCCTTTTGTCTTTAGCCCCATTCATCTAAAGAAGGAACACAGGAAGTTAAATCTCCACTGCTCTGTGGTTTGACTAAATATACATAGTCCACAATACGTAAAGCTGTGTGAATGTTACCTGTTACATAGGCAAGTAAACTGGCGGTATAAGTTGTCAGCTGAAAACAATCAGCAATCCAAACAGCAGAAGTTAAATACAGCTGCAGACAACTTAATCACCATATAGACCTCACTATCCATTGAGCCATTATGCTAACTATTGCCTAATTGTCCTCTCAGCACAGGGATTGTATTTGACAGCATCTGAATGCCCAAAGAATTTCCTCATCTGCTACTATATGTTGATTAAGACCGAGACACACGGCTGTGTTCGACTAATCAGTAAATGCCTTGTTTGATTTTATTGGCTTCTTCTGGTTGCGACGCAGCGGGTCTTTCAAAATAAGCGTGCGGCCAAAGTGGATTGGGATTTCATGCATGAATGTCTTTGTCCTTTTCAGCCAAGAGTTGAAAAGACACGTCTTCTCTGTCTGGCTTTCATTTACATAATGTTGTTGTGTAAAAGTCTAGTAAGTCTAATTTTGGCTCATGGTGTTTTTCACTTTGACTGAAATGATATGGTGTCTCACTGGCAGAGTGAGTCCCATAACTCTACTGCTCCTCAATACCACAAAATACTGTAAATTTGAAATATATGCTTGTTTCTATTCACAGATAGCTTTTCTTATATGTGACCTGTTTTGAAAAATAGCAGGTTTTCTTAAGCCAGTCTGCTTCAGTAGTCTAGAGCTCTTTGGGTCCTCTTTTACTACAAATACTCAGGCGCTGCCTCAGAAGGAGATGTCCTCCGCTGGC
This sequence comes from Anoplopoma fimbria, assembly GCF_027596085.1. Taxonomy (NCBI): domain Eukaryota; kingdom Metazoa; phylum Chordata; class Actinopteri; order Perciformes; family Anoplopomatidae; genus Anoplopoma; species Anoplopoma fimbria. The sequence goes on from NC_072456.1 coordinate 10,508,740, forward strand.
AGGCTAGGAAAAAACTCATAAAGTTTTACCTGCAACTCAGGAGCTAGACAGGTGTAGACAGGTTTTGCTGAAGACTCCAGCTTTTGGCTCAGCCATTTAGAACAAGAAGGATGTAAATATGCATATGATAACATAAGGAAACTCTGATGGTAACGAATCTGTATCAACAAGTCTCGAAGACACTCACTGCTTTTGCTTACAGATAGAGCAGTCAGAATTCCCGAACTGTAAAACCAGTCAGTGTTGTCAAAAAAAGAAATTCAAAAAGTAATTCTGAAATGTCTATTTGCATTTCTGTGCTTGTGTTACATACCATAATTTGTTGCAGAGGAAAAAGCCTTAACATTAAGACTATCATTATGGACATGATGTCATGAAGACATACAAATTATTGATATCATCTAAATCACTCATTTATATTTTAAAACAATCTACCCCATTCCTCAAACTACTCATTTCACATTCAAGTGTCCCTATTTTTTATTTGGCAGTGATGACAATTTAATCCATGTGCTAGATGTAGATATGGATATATATCATTAGCTTACTAGCACCTGGAGATCTGGTTGCATACTTATCCACACAGTGCTCGAGGAACAGAAGCCATGTGCAAGGCGACAACCCACTCACTCACTTCAAATATCGCTCGCTCCCTTCTGCCTCACCACACTGCTCATAGAGCAGCTAACCACTGGGATTTGTGGTGTGAGAAAGCAACTTAGTGACAGGCAGTCAGTATTATGGGTAGGCTTAGGGAGCAAGCTGCCAAAGAATATTATAACAAGGAGAGGCCAGCAGACTTTACTGTGGGACTGTGGTTCACAGCTGTGAAAAACAATGAATTTGTTAAATGTGTTTGGATATATCGAAATATTACATATAATGTTTTTTTGGCCTATGTTCGACATAGCCGGTCATTGACTGTTGAAAAAATGTCCCTGTTGGTGCATTCAAGGACGCTGCGACTTTAGAAGTATAGGTGTCAGCTGTTTAAGAGCAAACTTTAAATGGAATTTGTGTTTTTTTGTTAACCAATATTATGAGTCTTCCTGAGTCTTTAACCTCCAATGAATTATTAGGGAATCATGTGAAGTTTTTTTTCATTATGGAGAAATGTTTTGATGAGTGGGGAGCTGATTTGTTTGTGTCTTTTGTAAGGAAGCTCACACAAACTGCAGATGGCTTCATGCTATTTCACTGCTGCAATGTTCAAAGAAATGTTGCCATGCATCATGGCAAAACAAAACTTACTTCATTGTTTTTATTTGACACTGGCAACATTTTTTCAGGGTCAGAGAAGCTCGGTTGGACAGGAGGGTTTTGCTGGACGTCCAGGTCCCCGGGGAGAGACTGGACTTCCTGGACAACCTGGAGAAATAGGACCGCCTGGTCAGAAGGTGAAAATTATAATAATGAATATTGACGTAACTTATTAATAATTGTAGCAGGGTGGCTTGACAGAACAAAAAAGTCTCTGGTGAAGAAACATTTTCCTAAGTTGGACAAGCTTTTTTTAATTCTTGACCTTTGTTGGATTAGGGAGACCTGGGACTTCCAGGGGACAGGGGAGCCTCGGGAATCAAAGGCTTGGAGGGAGCTGCAGGTGACCAGGGCAGGAAAGGTGACCTTGGACCCAAAGGACAACCAGTAAGTATATAGTGGCATTTGTTATTTAAAAAAAAAAATCCATCCTAAAGTTGGATTAGTTTATTTCAATACCCTGAAATAATTGTGTAATAATAATAGTGTATTAGATATTGTGGTAGGTTAATTTTTAGGTATATTGTCACATGTTTTAGGTTGTCTGTCAGTAGCATTAACAAATACAGTATTAACTAAACTTTTGAAAGAAAAAGTAGAAATGAGCTATTCACACAAAAAACGTGTTATTCCAACATGTTTTATAAGACAAGATGTAAAGGAAATGTCCTCCTTTTGAGGTGAATATTTTATTTAAAACCTACTCTACTCTGTTCTTCTACTCAACCCCTGATGTTTATTTGCAACTTCTCGATTCAGACATTCATACCTTTTACTTTAATGGTCAGTAAATGTTCTTTCACACATAAAGTATCTTCTTGAATTGTTTAAGTTATGAAAGTTTAGGTTACTCAATGCTCGGTTTAAATTGACACCCCCCTTGGGTTTTATGAGCTTATATACATTCTTTAATACCTCTCTAAATATAGCTTCAGGGGATTAGGTAGACAATCTGTATGCCTGACACTTTTCCACCCTGAGTGGAGTAACAAATTATCTGGGCGAGACCAGGAATGGAAACATTCCTCCTGGTGAGGCCAAGTTATGTAAGATCCTCACCCTCCAGAGACCTGAAAAAGAGGTGCTCCACTTTACTTATGTAACTCCTCAAAGACGAAGAAAAAAGAAACAACATTCAATCCCTCGCGCTCCTCTCCTTCCACTATATTTCCTCATTGATGCTTGTGAAACAGAGAGCAGACTCAGGCCCTTGGGTCAGATCCATTTACACTTTTCAGTCCATAGAGTTTCTCGGTCAAAGTCATTGGCCCGAGAGTGGAGCTGTCTAGAGGATGTGGACGTCTGGCTGTACAAACATAGTGTCTGCCACTCTAGACAACAGACAGTGCTCAGACACAGTATAGGGCACAGACACAAAGCCCCACAGTTTCTAGGAGGGTGTGTGTATATGGGCCGGGGCCGCTGTAGATCCAGACATAAAGCCTTGTGTGTTCTCTTGGTCTTTTGCAATGGACAAGGACATTTTTAAAAGGCACTTATTAAAGGGTATGAAAAATCACACACACACACACACAAATACACACCCTATACACACACATTGTGCTTATGATATGATGTGTTTGTCAAATGCACACTTAATATTACCAAAGCTCCTCTGTTGCTATAATGTGATTTTCTTTTTCTGCCTGCAGGGGGAACCTGGAGAACTTGGAATGGTTGGTTTACAGGGCTTTCCAGGGCCAATGGTAAGAGACTAAGAGAGAGTAGCCAACCAAGAGTTAGACTGTAAAAGATGATAAAACAGAACAGAGAGAAATAACTTAGAATAAAAAAAAAAGTATTTGTTCATATTGTCCCTGTATAATGACACGGAATACCTAAACCTCTTTTTCCTTCAAACAGGGGCCGAATGGTGATTGGGGATTGAGAGGCTTCCCTGGCCCGAAAGGCCCAATGGGCACCATGGTAAGTTTAACAGAAAAATAAACAATAAGCACAACAAAGTGCATTCTGTACTGCAGGGATTCAAACCCCATAAGTGGATAATATTAAAAGGAAAACTAGATTCTGAAATACTCATGCAGATCTCTTCAACTCCACTGTAGAGTACGTAAACGTACTGTTGTAATCTCTTGTGACACCCTGTAGTCTTGTGTGATAAACTGTAACCACCGTTTTAGGAGTCTTACGGTTGAGAAAGTGTAAATTAGGTCAGACTTGTTTTTTCATCCTCAACCCTGCTGTTTGTTTCAGGGATTCACTGGACCTGTAGGCCCTGAAGGAATGATCGGCCCAATGGGAAAACCTGTAGGTTTCTGTGTGTGTGTGTTTGTGTGTAATGAGAGTTGTATATCAACAAGGCAATCACAATACAATGATCTTTTGATAAAACCAGTATATAAACTGACCATATGCTAATTCAAGTTTATATAGAATACAGAGAGGGAAACAATATTGTATATCTTTTCCACAGGGGCCAAGGGGTCTGAGGGGAAGCAGTGGCGAAATGGTAAGATCTGATTCAAACGAGCGACCAAAACTTAAAAGACTGACTGATTATGTGATCATGATTTATATTACGTATGATTACATGCTGATATATCGAGTGATGATATCATATTTACTGAAAACCCAGACTTGAAAATTCCTAACTGAGAAAGCACAGCTGGGCCAGTTATCATGGCGCTACCGCAAAGCAGATTGTGAGTCTAAACAAAAGACCTACTATTGATGACCAAGACTGTGTTTAAGTCAGTGTTCAGTGGTAGTTTATATGACTGTCCTTAAGCGACAGCAGGTCGGTATGGCTGATTCATAGTGCAAGTAGCTCATTTCAGTGTCTCGCTGTGGGGCTTTTCAGTGTTCTCAGACCCTCTTGTGTAAACACTGTTGAGGAAATGCCTTGTCAAAATATTAGCATGGCAAACCACAGTGCACTCTGCATATTTAATATAACCCTGCTCCACTCTCTGTAATACTCTGTGATTTGCACTACCACACACAGACTGTGTACACAATGGCCCCTTCATTCAAGCCCTTTCTCAAATACTGATGATGTCAAATGAGTGCATACCTTCACATACATTGACATGAACTACCTGAAACCACCTGAGTCCACCTGCCCCAGTAAGCTTCTACAGAACGTTCAGCCAGAGAGGGCAATAGGTAACCACTGTAGTTATGTGTTGCAAAATACACAATCCACTTCCTACCGCTATTCCTAACAGCATTGCGAGTCCCACACTGCTCACTGTGATGTAGAATGCATGTAGGGTGTAAGAGTTTTCCCATGGGCTGCTACATTGTGAGGTCGCCAGATTAGGACAAACAGAATACATTATTAATACATCATTTTAGCCAGTCTAACAATGATATTCTTTCTCACACTTTCAGGGGCCTCAAGGACCACAGGGAAGTCCAGGACCTAGCGTAAGTGTTGACATCACTATCACATATTAGCTGAAAGTAAACATACTCTTTTTGTAATAATAATAATTTCAAATTATTAAGCATAGTGAATAAGCTTGTCAGTGCAGGGAGACTTTTTATTTTATTTTGGGCCTAATTGTAATGAAACAAAATGGAAACGGTGCAATATGTGATTACTGGTGGCTTTCTTTATGTGATTTCAAATTATTTATTTTAAATATACACTATGAAATATAAAAACTAAATGACTACTCTATTCCAAATATATTTGGTCAGTTCAGACAGGGAAGTTCTCTAGTTGCACCGTCAAAAATCTCCCAATAATTCATCCCACATGGTTTATCAGACAGTGAACTGACTGCAACCACAATGGGCTCATTTATCACTGTGTTACTCATTTTATCTTCTTCTCTCTTCCTACCTTAGGGACCTCCTGGTGCTCCAGGTCCAACAGTAAGTGCCTCATGTCAATCAAGTAGACAGGTAACCATACAGCTAGAAGGCAGGAGACATGTTTTGAGTGACATGCAAAAGACTTACAAAAGAAAGGTTTGGACCATAAAGTTGCAGGGAAAATTTCCCAGCTCTTGGCTAATTAATTAAAAATATATATATATGTATGTAATTTACATTTCACTGAACCCTGAAATCTCATTCTGTCTGGAAATGAACCCTGTTACATCTCTCTTTGTTCCTGAAACCCAATCTTTGTGACTGACAGAACAGCAAAGCCAGGATGGGCAAACATTTCTTGTTTGTGTTTTTGCTAAACTATAAATGAGCCAATAAATCCATGTTAGGAATAAGACGACCAAAAGACCACGTTTGTTCAGTAGCATTGGCACGGGAGATCAATGATAGAACAACACAGTTTTCTGGCCCTGTAATAGAAACCTTCTGCACATAGCTATATGTCATAACTTGTGGAGTTATAGCTTTCTGCTATCCCAATGACCTTTTCCTGTTTGAACAGTTCCAAGAAACCAGAAAAGCAACTCTATCAGATCCCTTTTTTGTTTACACACATAGCATCATAACTGTAGTGTTTATGCTGAGTGGAATGTGTTATTCTTCCTCCCACTGAATCAAGGAATGTCAGGGTTTATTGATGCAAGACTTATTTCACCGCTTTTCTCGGGTATTTCTCGGGTATTTCTCGGGTAGATGTTTAATGAAACTTCCATGTTTTCTATAACCAATAAAAAAAGCCTACGGATTAAAATTTTACAGTTGAATAATGAACTGGGCGCTGAAAGTGTTATGTTTTGATTAAACTGAATATGTTGATTTTGAATCTACAGAGGCAGATTTATGTTGACTCAGCAGTCTACGGTCTATCTGACTCTAATGCTGCCCTCAGGACAGAGGTAAGGCACTAATACACTGAGTCAGTGGTTTAAACCTCTAATGCAACGTTCTTCAAAATTCCTGTTTTGCACTTTTTGTTAGAATTGTAACTCTAATGAAGGCACTTAATATATCAGTTTAGAGTTTGACAGTGCTGTCTTTCTCGTTCTTAACCAGAGTTTCCAGAACACAGAGATGAGCCTGCCAGACCAGAACACGGAGATACTAAAGACTCTACGTTACCTAAGCAGTGTGATTGATAGCATCAAAAAGCCTCTGGGCACAAGGGAGAACCCGGCTCGTGTCTGTAAAGATCTGCTTGACTGTCATCACAAGCTCAGAGATGGTGAGAGTCTAATCTGCCTGATACTGAAAGGATGCAGGAATTTAGGCATATGAAGATGTTTGGATATGCCTTAATACAATGTTCCCCTCCATGTCTCTCTGTCCCTGTCCTGCCTTTGTATTGGGAACTTTCAGGTTGGTTCTGGATTGATCCAAACTTGGGCTGTACTTCTGATGCTTTCAAGGTCTTCTGCAACTTTACAGCAGGAGGGCAAACCTGTTTACACCCAGTGGCCTCTAATAAGGTAATATTGCCTCTAAAAGTGTTAAAAAGATGAACAAATCAACATAGCAAGGTGCTTGTTGAAATAAGGGTTTTTTGTTTTCTTTATTAAAGTATAAATATAGATAAACGGAAATAGGGGTATGTCATATTTTGAATGGTGGGGACAAGTATGTGCTCTGTCAATCATGTCACCATCCATGTCACTTGATTGCTAGAACTTGTCCAAATTATTTTACACAACAAAAGAGCACTAATTTATAGCCTAACTGCAACCATACTCTGTTTTGTCTTTTGCTTTGAGCTTTTAGGAGGCGGTATCACGTCTTTTTAAACATTTGAATTGTTAGTCTTTATCCTAACATCATGTCAAACTGATCCTGCTTCCCGTCACAGATGGTGTTTGATGTGGGGAAAGTCCAAATGAAGTTTCTCCACTTACTGAGTACCGAGGCCAGTCACAGCATCACACTCAACTGCCTAAATGATCCTCCATACGGCACCACAGATAGCTTCAGCGCCAACGGATCCCTACCGCAAGAGAACACCACACTTCGGTTTCGTGGCTGGAACAAACAGATGTTTGAGAAAAACACACTACTTGAACCACATGTGCTACAAGACGAGTGCAAGGTAATCAGCAGAACAGATAACTTATTCAGCAATACCTTTCCAAGCATAGTCTGGAATATTTATGAAACAAATTTCATCAATTTGGAACATTAATCTCTTGTTTCTTTTTTTCTCTTCTCCACCCGTTCTCTTTCAGATCCAAGATGGCAGCTGGCACCAGTCACGTTACTTCTTCCATACTCAGGACAGTCGTCAGCTACCTATTGTAGACATACAGGAGTTTCCCACATCACAGTCCAATAATCAGCGTCATATAGAAATCAGTCCGGTCTGCTTCCTCTGACACCAACATCACCATCCTGTAACCGATTTACATGAACTACTTAAATGCAAGGATGTTACAATAAATGGCTGCCTACCAAAGAGCGAGTGTCTGTGAGAGAGTGTTGCCTTTGTTGGAAACCATTAATGACACCTGTCAGAGCATCAACTGCCCCATGTCCAATCAAAGGCAGAACTGCATGGAAGAACTCAGTCCATGTGGAAAATCCAGGCCAAGAAGGCCAAAGGATAAGAGTGTATACCAATATTTATCTAAAATTGTATAAAGTTTGTTTTGTTAATAATTTTTAGTCAAATTGAGCTTAGGTTGGCTGCATATGGACCCATATCACTCCCTGATCACAGGGTAGGGTGTCAGTAAGCAGCAGACTACCCAAACCCCAAAAACTCACACCTCCTTCTCACCCCTCACTCCCAAACACACCCAGACTATCCTAAGCAGAGTGTGCCAGGCATCTACATAGGAGCATTGTCCAACTCAAGGTTTTTATGAGTGCAATAGCATACGGATAATGTGTGACTGCGTTAAATATTTCAATTTCCGATCAAAGGATGTATTTGACATTGTTTTCATGATATTTTTGTCTTCGGTCCCGCCCAGTCGGACCTGTACATCTTGACAGATGGTGCTCTACCTCTACCGGCTCATTTGCTTTCTAGAATAGTTGCTAATGTCAAGTTGTTTTTTTTTGCCTTTGTGTTGTATGTACCGGTTACATCAAGAGTTTGTTATGTTGTCCAAGTACTTATGTTCATTTGGTCATTTCTAATTTATGAACCATTTTTTGATACACTACACATTTGTTTAGCTTTTCCTTTGATGTGGTAGGTTGTTCAGGGGAAACCTATCATTGGTGCTGCAACCAAAAATGAGTCATCCTTGAGTTTTTACGTTTCCTGTGTATATATTGACAGCATACTGTATGTTTATTTATATCCTTTTTCGTTTTTTGTTCACATTACTGAAACACAGTAAGTTATACTCTCAGAGAACTATTTGGTCAACCACAACTCAGTCTAAAGAAGTATTTATGTTAAAAGGTGTGTTTGTGTGTTCACACCTGGGACTGTATGTCTATCATACTGTTATTTTAGTAAATTCAGTGGTGGTTAGGTGGACTGGCAGCTACACGATGCCAGAGTCAGAATACACAGAAAACACAGTCATATTCTTAAGTTATGTTACCTTGAACAAAGTGTATATTATATAAGTCTGTGCAGGATAAATGTGGATTTAAATGTGTAAATAATATTAAATACGTTGACAAACAAATAAATGGAGCATTTTATCCACAAATGTGTCTGTACTTTTTCAATATGGTCATACATTGCCAAAGTCATACAATCTGTTGGGATCAAATTACTGTTGAATGCCAACTATATGATTACATATATAATGTTTCCAAATCTATTTTAGATCAGTGGTGGCCATAAGGTAAAGAAAAACAGTTTGATACCCGCAGGATGTCAAACTGAAGAGGATCTTGATGGGAGGAGTGAAAGAGTCTCTCCCTCATTAACACGTTTGAGTAAAGAACATTAACTGCAGCAATAATTGTATGACCTGTTACTGACTGTGTGAACTAGTGATCCAGTCTTGCAAGTTAACACCTCAAGTATTGTATAGATCAGTGGTTCTCAACCTTTTTTCAGTGATGTACCCCCTGTGAAATATTTTTTCAGCCAAGTACCCCCTAACCAGCGCAAAGCATTTTTGGTTGAAAAAAAGATGTAATACTAAGCGCTGTGCCATCAGTGTCTGATTTATTAAACTGTCAACACTGAAGATTGCATTGTTGCATTGAATTCAGTTTATGAACTTACACTTATATTTTATTGAATATTTATTAAATAACTATTTTGAAAGGATGCTAATTTTAAATATATTCTTTAAAAATCTCAAGTACCCCCTGGAGTGCCTTCACGTACCCCCAGGGGTACACGTACCCCCATTTGAGAACCACTGGTATAGATCATAGACTGTCTCCACTTAGAGCTACATGGGGGTACAAAAACACACAAATATCTGCAGATGGGCATACAATGTGAATTTGTAATTACTGCCCTACAAGACTATTCCCTTATTAGGAAAACAAATGCTTTGCATTTTCTATAAGCTCAGGGTTTTGGTTTCTCAACACTGGAGGTACGCTGCAGTACTCCTCCACTGACACCGAGGGGCGCTAATGAGCAGGTTTACAACCCGGAACTCATCTCCACGTGTAGCTATGGGACCCACCGGCGGAAGAGGGTTTGTTGTGATGTTGTCCAACGCGTGGGTCACTCCTCTCCCGTCATGTGTTCTTTAATTGTACCAACAAAAGGCATAATGTCAACTGCGGAGAGCCAAATGGAAAACGACGGTCCGGAAGAAGAGCTGAAAGGGACCAGGAGAAAGATCTCTCTTCTGAAGTAAGTGTTGTTAACAGACAGAAAGTCATGAAGTGAGCTAACGTGAGCTACACAGTTAGCCAGTCGTACGTTAGCTCTTTGCAGACAACGTTCAAACAGAAGCCACTTACTGTATTCATTATTCATTGTCCCTTGTGTTTATCCCCACATGTCTTCTTTCTATGAGCTACCATGCTAACTTGTCCCCTGTCCTGCAGCTGTGGTGTGTGTGGATCAGAAGAGGCGAAGTACACATGTCCAGCCTGTGTCGCCCATACTTGCAGGTGAGCTTATAGAACAAGTAATGTGTTCATTTTGACAGATAACCAGCCACAAAGGGTCCCTTTAACAAATCTGAAAGGTCACAATAAAGTTAAAGGTTGGAAAAACTAAGATAAAATGATAACTCTTACATTAAATAATAAAACCTTTGAGAATCAGACTAAGCCTATGTTTTACACTTGTTGTACTCTTAAATGCCATTGGACCTATTTGTACTTTCAAACTTTACAACCTACATACTTTAGACCTTATTTAAAGGTATATACAGAAACACATTTCCATTTGAATTGTGTTCACTTATAAACCTACATGTATACTTTTAAACAAAGGGTCATTTCATTCAAATATTAATACTTTCAGTAGCAAGACTGGCATAGTACAAAACCATATCGGTCTAAAGCTGTGATTGTTTGTGATTGTTCATTTGAAGTAGTTTACTGATAACCAAGCTAGCTATTATACTATGATGTGAATGTGTATTTTATCTTGTTACATTTACTATATGTACCCTAGCGTTATATGTTTATGTTTACTAGATTCATAATTGTGTTGGACATCTTATCCTTCTTCCTAAACCATTTTCTGATTTGTCACCATTATCATTAAATGTATTGTCTGATCCCGCTTTCACACGTTCATATTTGCTTCTAGTAAAAACTTTGTGAAGGCCGTAGAGATCAGTTGGTTTTGGAAAGGAAGTGGAGCCCAGATAAAGTCAGCTTCTTTTTGGAGCTGTGTTTATGTCTGGGCTTGATGGATGTTGTCCACACAAATAGGATCAAGGAAACATCAACTGGTTTTCTGTGGGTCTTTCTTCTACCACACAGATATTAAAAACATTTCTAGAATGATGATAATCTCTTCAGATAATCTAGTTGTGTTTTTCCACCTGCAGTGCTTGTTATTTAAATCATTGTTTCATATTTGTTGGCCTCAGTTCAGCAGACCAGAAGTCCTTAGATAACATTTGTTGCATTTGATCTTCCATCTCTCTTTGTCCAGTCTTCTTTTTGTTGTCATTTGTACAGCTGTCTGGACAAGCTGAAATGCAGCCAAACTGAGTTCCCTTAGACAGTTGAAGCATTACCTAACAAATCCTGATTGTGTATATTTTCCAGCGCGCTGTGTGTGAAGAAACACAAAGACGATACAGGATGCAGTGGAGTCAGAAATAAAACGGCCTTTGTGACCCTCTCAGATTTTGATGAAATGACACTTCTCAATGGTGAGCATCTTCTTCACACTTTCCCATGACTGAATACTTGAAATCCGCAAGAAAGGTTTTAGCTGTTGAATTTGAAAGAAAAAGATTTTGGAAAATCTTTCCTGTGAATTTCAAACTAACCCAAAAGTGGCTTGTTAAGGATATTATCTTTGTCATTGTTGGCAGCAGATGTGTGTTTCTTTGAGCATGAAAAATAACTGAAACACATTTGTGTGGTATTATAAAACTAAATGCTACTCTTTTACTTTTATCTTTGTTCACTATGTTTTTTTTACTGGACTGTAGACTACAGGCTTCTGGAGGATACAGGACGATTTGCTGGTGGTGCCACCAGAGACAAACTCATCCGAACTCCCCGTTCCACTTTAAAAGTATGTGCTTGATTTAAGATTTGATTTCATGTAAATGCCTAATGTAGAGCACTGTAAAAGGTTCCCTCTGGAGTTTGTCTGTCCCTGTGTTGTTTATTTTGCACACACTTGATCCAACTGATCAACAGGTGGCTGTACCACGCCAAGAAACGCAGCAATGCATCAGACCAAAGACAGGGAAGAAGAAGACGGTTAGCTAGTTAACATGGATGTAAACAATGCTCGAATTGAAATACTTTTAAATATGATTTAAAAAATAATTTATGATGCAGGAAATGTACCCGATACATTTGTTAACTATGTGAATACTGTAGAATTGTAGGATTCAAAGTGTCAGTTTACTACCAAAATTCTTTGTGTCATAATTTTCCAAATCTGTCATTTTTTTGGGTTGGTGAATCCTATTCAAGTAAAAAAAAAAACTAAACTACTTGAAATAACAATTTTGTATGTCCTTGAATATTTTTTGTGTGAAATAGAAACATAATTTATTTTTGAACATACATTTCCCACATCACTGGGTAATGTATTCTAAAGTGGTAGTAGTAGTTATTTTACTTTGTTTAAATAATAACACATGTATGTTTCTGAAATTCATTGTGAATTGTTTTGGTAATGAAGAACTGAAAACAGATGGTCCTCTTTAGATTGTTGTCACTACTGATCTCTTGGTAGCTTTGAAAAAAAAAAAAAAAAAAAAAAAAAAAAAAAAAAAAAAAAAAGTTCATAACTGTTAAGCCAAGACTATTTTCCTGGGAACTAAAAAGCTCTGCACCAATTCATAGCTAAACTGAGAGTTAATACAGATTTAAAAGCTCAGACATTTTAACAAACTGAATCACTTTCACACAGAGCAAGAACAGTTAGATGTGTCACTGACCACACCATCTAAAGTCCAGGGCATGCTTTGAGCCAATTTAGGATTTAAAAATGATCTCACTGAAAGTTAAAAAAAGACATATTTCCCAAGCAAGCATCATGTCTACATACACTGAAGTGTTAGAGTAACTTTTAAGAGTAGCTCTTTCTTTATCACTATTCTTATTCAACTCTTGCTCAAAGGTATCTTTGTGTCCCTCTGCCCTTTCAATAGTCAGTCTGGAGAATAATTGTAGAGCTTTGTTCTCCGTTTTTTTTATATGACTTAGTTTGCAAACCATTAGTACAAACTAAGGGTTAGGTTTTTTTGAAAAGACGACTTTCTGCAACCTAAAAGCATGATAGCCAATACGAAAATATAGAGTGGTCCTCTCAGCGTCTGACAGTAACGAATCAGGAGTTCATGGAAGTCAACCCCAAACTTAGAGTTAGTGTATATGATTTTTTACGTTGTTTTATGTGTGTGATATCCTTATAAACTCCATTATCGACTAATGCTTGAAATTAACCACAAACTAATGTATTTAGGATATATAGTAAAAACAGGGATCAAATTATAGAAAATTGGCTGAAATGCAAACAATCGGAATGAGATCTTCATTAAAGGTCTGATAGGTTGTTCTGTTTGCTTTTATGAATCTTGATGTGTTTTAACCCTTTATAGAAATACTAAAACCTTATTAATGTACTGTACTATCTTTACTTTTCTCTTTTACAGACAAAGAAGCTGGCAGCCAATGCCAGAAAGATCAATATCACATTGAGGTTCCTCCCCATCACCTTCACCAAGAGCAAAGAAAACTCTACTGTCTTCTTCACGAAGTAAGAATGAATTAACTCAAATACAAACAATATGTTTTTACTTTGAAAGAATGTTGTTATTTGTCTTGTCCTTAGCTGTATTTGAGAAAACTAGTGTTGCAGAGAGCAAAGGAGCAACCCATATTTCGGAACAAATTATTTTAATTAAGTCAATATTGCAGAGGTAATTAAGTGACTCCGACTCATCACTTCCTTAAGGCTCTAAAAATTAGCTCTCCCTCTTTGGTACAATTAAAAGTAACATGAATACCCTTACTAACTGTAAAAAGACGTTCTTTTTATCCTCATTATTCTATAATCCTCTTACTGTCTTGAGAAAATCATGACCGTGATGAAATAGATAATAATTATTTTCTTAAATATCCTTCACACGTACTACATCATCATAAGACGGAACATAAACTTACTGTAGCAAACACCAATAGTAGTAATACAACAACACTTAATGATGAGCTCAGTCACGGTCAAAGATAACCCTGCACAGTTTTCTGGGGAACTTAAAACTTGCTTGTACTTGAGCAAAATGAGCTTCTGATTAGTGATGTTTGACTTAACCACAGGATGGCACTCTTGTTAAGCCCTAACAGCAGTTATATCTAGGTCTGGGTCTCTTCAGGTTTTTCGTGTGGCAGTCTGGTGCATGGTGATGACGTCACTGGACATCTACCTATTACTGTTACATGTGTGTTCAATATTTTAACTGGGCAGTCGGGGTGCTATTGACGTTAGCACAGCAGTTACTGATAGTTTGAAATGATTTGAGGTCTGCCACTCTCCCAAGGGAGATTCAGCCATGATGACATCTTCGAGTTGTTGCTAACATAGTTTGCAGTTTTGTTGTATTTCACAAAAGTTGAATCCTTTTCAGGAGGAGACCCTTTCAGAATGATAACTTGCCATTATGTTGGCCCTCGTCAAATGTGGTCGGTTTCAGGATATTTGCAGCTTCCAACCAGCACACAGGACACACACGTGCACTCTCCTTGCTGAGGAGGAATTTCACCATATTCTATGCTGCAAACAAACCATCATTAGGCAGCTGCAGTGCATTTTCTCTGTTATAATACCCCAGTTAAAGCAACAATCTCTAAACTATTGCAGGAGTTGTTTCACATTCTGTACTAATTTATTATGCATTATAGTCATTCATCAATAGACCCTTTGAAGGCCGGCTGTTTAGATACAATCGATGGATTTAACATGTTTATGCATCGGGTTGTCGTTGCAGCTGGGCACCTCATTATCAACTGATGGGAGGTTAACGTTGCCTTAAAGTGGTATCGGGTGCGGTTGTATCAGAGAATTTTACAAGTACAAGTACACGAGCCCAGTATCATCCCTAGTTTTCAGAGAGTTGGCAGTGAGAAGGTCAGTGCCCAGCTGTTCCTGAGCTGTTGACCTCATCTGTGTCTAGTTTATTCCCTGTTAAAATGTATGATATTTTCACAAATGGTCCTTGAATGTGTTACCCTGTGTTGTAGCTGGACAGCCCTGGTCTTGTTGACGTCGTTAGACTTTCAATTACTGCAAAATGAATAAAGTGTAACAGAATAAGACTCCTTGTGGCCAATGAAGAAACTAGGAAAAGGTAAAATGGTATTTTGAAGATTATTTTATCATTTAAATTACTCTTAGCACAAACAAGGCTGGTGTTATTTAAATGTTCCCCCGTGGGTAGTTTAATGGTTTTCAGAGAAATAATTTCAGTATGGTCAACTTTGCAGACTTGTAAGTGAGGCTTATTACTTCCTTTAGACCCTGAAGTAGTAATTAATTCTTTCACCTGGGCACCTTTCCAATTTGCTCGGTTCTACTGGTGGTCTTGGCATGCCTGGCATCTTTCCTTCCTTCCTCTTCTGCCAATAACTTTCCCATATCCTTTGAGGCTGAACCCGGCCACTCTAATCCCTCTGTGGAAGAATAGAAGAGGGGACGAGGAGAAAATGGTTATTGAACTGCATTTTAAAGTTTTACGAGTCTGAAATGCCCGGGGACAACATGGGTGCCAATCAGGCTAGCCACTAAAAAAAAAAAAAGAGTCCTTTGTCAGGCTCTTGAGCTGGTTTGATGTTCTTCCCTTTCCCCTCCACCACACTCTATTTCATCCTTAAAGTCTACCCATCTGTCATGTCTGCCTCTGGTGTTTTGCAGATGGTGAGTCAAATGTGCACATCTCACATCTCTGGGTGAGGCAACATAATGTCAGGTTGTATTAGCCCACCCTCCAGCTCCATAGCACTCATTCCCAACTCATCACTTGTCAGATGGTAACAGAATGTTTTTTTGTGTGGGATGAGACCAGAATGTCTTTTACGTTTTTTCCTTTATTTTATAAATGTTCAACAACGTCGGAAATCCCACAACTGCTCCATTCAAATATTTAGACTTTTGCCGCTGCACTTTCAGTAGAGGAATCTTTGGCCAGCTGCACGGCTTTATTTCTTTGTTTAGTCTGGTTAGTTTCACTATGTCTCACTGTGAAGATGTTTCAAGTAAATGCAACAGTGTCCCATTCAGAGACCAGCAAATGGACAGAAGGGATGGGATGAAAGGTATACATTGAATTGCGAGGGATCGAGAGAGAATGTGCTTCAGATTTTACCAAGTACATAATATAAGAAGCAGATGTGTTAGCAGTGTGACTGCAGCTGGTTAGCGACATATTCAAGCTACGCACTCAAGCTGCCAGAGAAGGATCATTACTGGCAGACAGCTGACTAGAGAGCTTTAATGCCTGGCACTGGTGTTTGTGCACGTGTATAAGTGTGAACGTATGTGTTGGAGAATGTGAGCATGTATCTCTTTGATTAAATGTTTCTATGCAAAATAATAGCCATGCAGATACTTTCTATCCATCTTTTGCCGTTGACTAATTAAAAAAATTAGACCCAAATAGTTTAGAGATGAACAACAAAATCCCAGGCTGCTTCTGAGTCCAGCCCGCGGAGGCTAAGTATATAATAGCGGGCACTTGGCAGAACATTGGGAGTAGCTGTGTTAGGGTGGGATTGTGTTTTCTACAGCTTCACCTCATGGACAGCTTGAGTGGACTGGATAACACGTTGCAGTATTGTGGATAATAACCACATATTTCTATAATAACTTGAGATAATTACTAATTCGAGAAGCTGTGGATTTGCGCCATGTATATCAGCCTCACTTAACCCTGCTCTTTGGGTTTGAGGTGACCTAATTTTGTTCCCTTATAGTGACAGGTGTTAAAGAACAGTGAACTGAAAAGTGCTGATTGTTGATCATTTTAAGGGGGAATAATCTTTGTAAATCGAGTAAAG
Source organism: Anoplopoma fimbria (assembly GCF_027596085.1). Classification (NCBI taxonomy): domain Eukaryota; kingdom Metazoa; phylum Chordata; class Actinopteri; order Perciformes; family Anoplopomatidae; genus Anoplopoma; species Anoplopoma fimbria. The sequence continues at coordinate 10,525,483 of NC_072456.1, forward strand.
TCATAATCACCTTCAAATAGATTCATGGCCTGAACTTATATGATATGTTTATAGGAAACATTGTCTGTTGCTGCGCTTTATGTAAGGTTCTGAATGCTTTTAGATTGTCCAACCATGCAGTTATGCTAAACTCACCAAAAATCTTCCATTGTATGTAATTCTGGCCCTAGAATGCCAAATTGTGCCTCTTGCTTTTGTTTTCTGTGTTTCAGTACTTCAGACCACAATGAATCTTGAGTTATGCAGGTGCTACAAAACTGCCAAAAGTTGAACATAATGAAATTGCTCACAAGGCAAAACAGTTTGGTCTTGTTCTCATGCTGTGAATGTGCAGTGGAAATGCACTTCTCAGCTTGCAAATCTGGGACAATGGAAAAGGGTGCAATTTTAGTACCTCAGTGAGGCAAATTATTGTTTTTTTGAAAATGCTATAATGTAGCAGTGACATTTATCAGTTTTCTAGAAACTCATGTTGTGTATGACCGAACCATTTTTCACCCTAGATTTGACGGCAGAATGTCACTTTGCAGTCAGAATCAAGTTAAAATGAAACATCAGCAGCAGCAGCTTTAGTCAAATGTGTTTGCAGACAGCCTTCTGGCTGCCATTGGCTTCATTAACCACTGCTGATGCAGAGCAGAGTCAATGCCGACTGCCACCCGAGGCAAACCTCACATCAGAATGGCAAGCAGCATTGTCACCAGTGTTGCAAACGCTGTCATGATAATTGGCCACATAACTGTGAGCAACATACTGCTCTCTGACTCCAAGTGAAATTTCAAACTAAGTTAACAAGAAATGTGCGTGTGCTGCATGAATTAGAGAGAATACACTTGCCAGGTGTTATGTTTGGTTGCCTAGATTTTAATCCTGAGGTTGTCATGTCTTGTTGAAAATGAATTACATATTTAATGACATTAATTGTACATCATTTACATTAGATACAATTAAGTACATTCATTATAGCAGAACCTTAGTGTTAATGACTTGGCCATGAAACCTTCCTCATTTTCTGTGTATTGTATTCCAATCAAATTTGGGAAATAATATTCACAGTACCCACAGAGTGAAACCTAATGACCTGGGTTATCCTTTAACTTCACTGCTAGCACAGTTCAAACTTTGGGCCAACACGTCAGGTCATGTCAGGATACCTAAAGCTAATGACTATCCTAACAGGTCATGTCAGGATACCTAAAGCTAATGACTATCCTAACAGGTCATGTCAGGATACCTAAAGCTAATGATTTAAGTTATTTTTTTCCCCCCATTTGTGGTGAGCCCCGTAAGACTTGAAAATGTCTCTCCATTTGTCATCCTTTCAACGATCTTTTTTTATCCCAAGTAATGATCATCACAGCCTCGTGGAGCGGCTCGTGCGACTGTAGACCCGTCTTGATGGCTTTACGTACACGTACGTACTTAGACCCTCCATACTTTGACATCTCCTTTTCCTCTTAGACTGAAGGAGAAGTGTCTTCTGAGCTTTTCAGGGAAAGCAGTCTCATGACTTAACATTACGGCATTTGTCCAGCAACTCAGGTTCCAGCCAGGACTTAAAGACGGAGCTTTCGATACAGCTGCCTGTAATCTTTGTCTCCTCTCCCTTTTCGTTCATCAGCCTCTCTGCACTCCACCCTCTGAGGTTGTGCATGGCTTTGAATACTGGATTTATATATTGCATCTAAGTAGAAAGGCCCCAAAGTCCTGTCATCTCAGTCCACCGGCACCCACTTGCCACCCAAATCCTGGCATCCACCTCTGACGGGCACAAACACAGGACCCATGGTACTTATGCAGCATCGTTTTTGTTGGATCCGTCCAATTCTTAATCCAGCCAGATGGATCTGCTCTGACTGCCAGACCACCAGTCAGGCTCTCTGCTCTCTAGTGTTGATGGCACAAGCTAACTCCAATCGCTTACTTAATCAACAGCGTGTTTTTGTTAATGTATTCATCCATCCTCCTCTGAGTCTGCTTTATTTCTCAGTCTCCCTCATGGATGCAGAGTGCTGACAGTTGTTCAGACTCAATTTATGTTTTGAGAGAGGCAGAGTTGCATCCTGAATTAGTGGTTGCCACTTTTAATGCACTATATCAACTGTGCATTTAATGTATGGTTTTGTAGTCAGGTTTATGAAGAATAGAACAAAGATGGTACCCACCAAAGCCCAGACACCAGACTTTTTATAAAGCTCGTCAGGGCAACGATGCATCATTTTGACATTAGCAGGAATGACCTCATCTCTCAAAGATTGTTTTATAATGTGAAAATAAAAACTTGATCCTGAATATTTAGGAATTATATTTCCTACCTTAGGTTTTAATAAATCCAGACTAGCGATTTTAGCTATTTTTTTTATTCTGTCAACATTGTCTAGCATAGTGAATACTAAACTATTGTGCTACCAATTTAAAAAAAGAGGAAATTCAATTACTTGGGAAGCAGGGATGACCTCTTCCATCCTCTTTAAGCAAATAATTTAAATTTAAAGTTTTTTTTACTCAAAACACAGAGGTTTCCGAACGAGACAAAACAAACAGAATCTTACGCTTTTACTTTCAGAGTTGATCATAAAAAGTCCTGCCTAGTCCCTAATCTTAGAATTGTTATGCCCTCTGGAGAGTATTCAAAACACACGTTGGTTACATTGATAGCCGTTTAACTGAGAGATTTTAGGCGATCAGGTTTTGTCCCTAGTGGAAGCAGTTAATCACTTGTACATGATTAATTATGTAACATTTACATCTTTCCCCTCTAGTGTGGTTGGTTAAGCTTAGTTATTGTGGTCCAACAAGCTGTTTGATGAATAATCCCTCTTGAAGGAGAAAATGCCTTTTAATGCAGGCCATGTAGCAGATAGCTCACTACATGGGATTCTGCGGAGGTAATGAACCTTTCAACATAATCTTTGTCTGGTTTAAGCGCTTAATCTTTTTAAACAGGCATGCAATAAATTGAAGGACTAGGCCATGTGTCCCGATATTTGTCAGCAGGTTCTGGTATTCAAAACTGTCGTCCTGTACCGTTGATGCTTCTGTTTTGACTTTTTTTATGCTGCTCTTTTCTCCCCCACAATGAATGATGGCACTTATCCCAGGTATGCACGCTGGCCTTGCCAGAAGGTATTGCATGCATATTTGGGCAAGCCCCTTTTCCATTGAAAGGCATACTTTCCATTTGCCGTAATGACAGAGTAATAGCATCCCACCTGGCGCTCCACCCTCATTTGCTTGCACGTACAAACACATGCAAAACCTGCACACATGTACACATGTACACACGCAGATGCCCTGAAGAAGAAACTCGGGCAGTAGTGAGCAAACACATAAATTCCTCTGACTAAGGGATTAGAGGTGTTAAGTACGTCTACGGTTGCGTAGGGAATCCCCTCCCAGCGCCTTCTTTTCACTCCCAACATGCCTGCTGCTGCTTTCACTACCTACAGCTTTACCCCTTCAACCTCTCCTTACAGCCAAGTTGTAACTCATAACCACCTTTTATTGGGTGTTCTGCCAGTACTGCATATACTCCTACCTTTTTTCAACTCCTCCTAACCATCCTGTTTCTGTTTTCAAGGAATCAACATGCCCCGTGTTGTATAATGCTGCCATCTTGATTCACATAACAGCCTCACAAGAACCAGAACAATGCCTGCTGTCAAAAGATTAATGGTATAGAGTTCAGCGGATATTGCCTGTGATTATGGACAGGGGTCAAATTGGGCCGGGCCTGTCTGGGGCTCAGTCCCGGCACATAGGCCTACGCGAAGTTTGACAGAAAACGTAACGTGTGTGAAGGTCTTCATAACATAACATAACTTTGTGTTTGTGTGTGTGTGTGTGTTTGTGTGTGTGTGTGTGTGTGTGTGTGTGTGTGTGTGTGTGTGTGTGTGTGTGTGTGTGTGTGTGTGTGTGTGTGTGTGTGTGTGTGTGTGTGTGTGTGTGTGTGTGTGTGTGTGCAGGCAACACAGTTTACTATAGTCATCTATAAAATTGTCTACCTGGGAGTGAAAACCCTTCAATATTTTTGTAAACTACATTAATTCAACATAACATAACAATATAAACTAATTAACATACTGTGGTTGAAGAAGTACTCAGATCTCTTCTTAAGTTAAAAAAAGCAATACTACAGCATAAATAGATAAAATAATACCGCCCAGCCCGAGGTATATTCTCTGCCTGTCTTCACTGATTGCTCGCACAAGCATGTACGCATCAACACGATGTTCACTCCCTGTGTGGACGTGGAGGTGGTGAGGACGTGGGGTGTAGCCTCCCAGCTACAATGCTAACTTAATGCACAAAAAAAGTTGAATCCATGGAAAGTATATGATGAGAGAAGATGTTTATGCCTGCATTGACATGTACACATGCAGCCACTTTAGTCTCCCTTTCATCGATTCGTTTAGCTTAGAGGTTGTCAGCTGTGTGTCTTCCTGGTTTACTCGCTCAAGGTTTCTGCTCTTGTATTGCAAACCCTGCTTAAAGTTAGTGAGTGTCCTTAAGCCAAGATTCTGTGTCGTGCTTGCTCCCTACTGATTAAAGTGAACAACTTGGGATTGGGAGCGCTTAAGGTGGACCAGCTGTTCCCCCTTGTGTGACAAGCCACTGAGTTTTGCTCAGCCTTTTTTTTTTTTTTTTTTTTTTTTTTTTTTTATATTTGAACGGTTTATTATAAACATCCCTGATAACTTGTTTTCTATACGGATACTACAACGTTACTTTATTCGATGCTTTGTGTGAATGAAAACCTCATAGCCTAATTAGTAGAACAACTATGGTTTTATAAATGACTACAGCTCATTTCTATACTATATGTAGAATTATTTCCTTGAAAAGATAGTTGTGAATGACAAGAGATGTTCATTGCCAAACCAACACGTTGGCAACATCAAAAGGAAAAACCTAAATAAACCACATACTAACCCACCAAATTCTGTTCTAAAATTCAACACTTTGAAGTTTCTTTAAATATTTAACAGTTAAAGTCCCTTTTTAAAAAGTTTTCACATTGGCATAGGTAAGATCCACCGCCTCACATCACTGTTAAAGCTGGTAGCTTAACAGGGCTTTCTTTTTTAGAGATGTCAAAAAAAGATTTAAAAATCTTAATATTACAAATATCAAAAGAAACCTCCAAGTTGTGCTCTGGATCTCATTTGGTGAGCCCTAATAACAAGTTATCCACTATGTGCCTTACAATTATGCTTTGCGTCGCATGTTTCATCTTCATCCTTCAGAATTCATCAAGGCCTTGTCCTCTTACCCCGATGGAGAACGGGGTTGATGAATCAGCTCCATCCTATATATGGCAAGTTCTGTGGTCTTGGTCAATGTGAGTCCTTGTAGTTAAGTTCAGCTCAGTATGGGGGGGCATGGGTATACTGGAGGTCAGGACTTATTGATGCCTGTGCCAGTAGACTATATCCTATTCCTCGGGGGCAGCAAAAATCATACTTTTTATGTTTTTCTCGGTTTTATCTACACTAGTGCAGTGCCTTTTTAAAACATGCCCGTTCAGAACGGATTGAATACTACAAACAACTTCACACTCAACACTGCGCTTCATTGGGTCCCAGAGCAGGCGGCAACCTTCGGGTCTGAAAAGTGAAGCCAATGCAGATATGCGTTAAACTTACATACTTTCAAATGGCCAATAGGGCGCGCTCCTCCTATTGCAATAAGAAGTCTGATTGTCCATGAGAAAACGACCCTACTGCTCACTGGATTTAGTGGACCTCAGTAAACATTGTAAACATGAGTTTATGGTCTCAATTGCTAGTTTCAAGTCATCTTCAATAAAGCATAGCTTCCAACCAAAAGGCCCCAAACAGCTAATCAATATTGAACTTGTCGCGTGTCCAAGTTCCACCAAATTTGACAAAGCACCACATGGGGTCCCCAGCAATTCACCCCCAGGTCACGACATATGCAAAAAAACAGACAGATGGACAAACAAAGATTCCTGGCTTTAGGAACAGGAATCATTCCCTCTAATGTCTGATTTAATGATGATTTATTCAGGATGTATTTTACTGTCTCAAGATTATGTTTAAGGTGACTAAATTACTAGTAATTACTCCATTACTATAAAAGAATAAAGGCATGCATTTTGTTTTTCATATTTCCCAAACTGTTTGTTATCTAACATTTCTTGGCTATTTCTGCATCATGATGACATTAGTATGTACGAACACAGCGGCTGTTTGGGGGATAAATGTTTGGTTGTAGAGAACGCCCAGCAACCCAAAAAAACCCAACCATGTTTAATAGTTACTGCCCAGAGCATTACCCAGAAAAAGTGATCATTATGTGATATCCACCAGCTGGTGTCCTAGTACTGAGTGTATATGTCATGGTCTCCATGGTGACTCTACTCACTACACACACACACACACACACACACACACACACACACACACACACACACACACACACACACACACACACACACACACACACACAGACACAGTCACACAGATGGACAAGATTTTGGAAGCAGCCAGGCACATTGTCTTGGTCAGATTAAGGCTGAGTCCGTTTTATGCTGTGAATTAAAACAAGAGCATTTGTGTTTGACTGTGAAGGGAGCACTGTGAGAGCACTGATGACATCATCTGTCTGTGAAAAACAGGCTTCAAGTAATACTGTGTTCTAAAAGCTGAAACTAAAAATGAGGTTTTTTCTGTCTCTCATTTAGAGAAAAACTGTTCCTGTGGCACCTGAAGCTCATCTTTCCTCAGAGCAGCACAGAGTTCAGTCAGAGGAGGTGAGTTACACAACAATATTCCATTTCTTGAATAATGTACCCATCAAAGAGCAAATAGTCAGCACTGCTTCAATAGTGAAAAAGGAGTGCTTGTTGTTGTAGGGAACATTTCAGTAGATAGACGGTGTGAGTGCACAGTCTGCATGCGGTTGTCCAGGATTGAAAAAGCTACGCAGAAACATTATCCATTATAATTTGTCTTGATGTTAATAGACAATTGCATATTTTCTCTGACATTTGCTTTTTCCTTCACAATCTTTTTCTTGTTTCAGGGTGTCCGAGATGCAAACCCTGGAGCAGATCTTGACCCCTTATATCCATCCTACAGAGTCGGACCCTGTGACGTGCCAAAAGTGAGCCTTTTCAAATGAACACTTAAGTTTCATTTCATATTTTTGTTATGATTATTTTTTACGGCAAACCGGTTCAACTTTCTTCCCGATACAGATAGCAGAAAACCATTCCGATACAAGTCTGTAAACCTCTCTGTGAGGCACTCAGAGATATGTGTAAGGCTCCTGTGAGGCTGTAACCACAGGTCACTTCTTAACTTAAGTGGAGATGTTTATTCATCTACATACTTTTTAGTCATTTGGAAACGTTATTGAAAGTGTTACGATTAGAGATGCACCGATCGATTAGCCAAGATCGAAGGCTGGTTTTCAGCTGATTGGCCTACTAGTTCTATAGTACACAAAGCAGCATAAACAGTAACGACACACATACACAACATGTTGTGTTTCTGCAGTTGTGACAATTTGGCTTGTGACTATAACAAAGTAAAAGGATAACATTATGAATTTTTGACGGTTCACATTGACTTCAGGACGTTACTTTTTTGACACTGCGGTGAAAAAAAAGACGGCCTTGCACTCAATTCTAGTTCTTAGAAATGAATTGGAATCAGTAGTCAGACTTTTACAAAAATGGAAATCTAAATCAGCCATTTCATTTTCATCAGTGCATCTCTAGTTAAGATGATTTATAAATTGCATCATGAAAAGACAGAACCTCCATACATACGTACCGTAGATGTAGATGTGTGTGAGTGTGACACACCCAGTTGTTGCTGTAGGATTACTGTTGTTGTGATGAGGTACTGACCTTACAAACAGCAGGGAACTGCTATGTGGGTCAGTGGTGGTTGTTAGTATTTACCGGAACGGCTTCCATGTCACTCTGTGCCCATGTTTTATGGCAGAGTATAGAGTAAGGCCAAGCAGCTAATTCACATTGATGAATGTGGGAATAGTGTTAGGTTCGAGTTATGCTGGGATTTAGCCTGGCTCTCTCTAGGATCTGCCTTCAGGCCTGGATGTGTGCAGCTGAAGTAAAAGCTTTTTCCATAGTTTCCTAGTCCAAGGGCGTTATTTAAAGTGTACAGTATTTAGCGTTTGTTGCCATGTCTGTTAAGTTATATTAAGTTAATTTGGTGCCATAAACTACAGTTCCTGGTTAATCCTGAGGCAAAGCCAGAACCGTCATTATAGTCTGCTGCATTTAGTCGAAGAAATTCACTAACTGGGCTCATGAATAGAAGTAGAAAACTTAACAATGTGATAATAGACCCAGAAGTCAACACCAGTTTGAAATACAGTTTGGAGGACTTCTAAGTTTAAGGGTAATGACTGCTACTCAATCCATTGTTTTCTCCTAAAAAAGTTCAAATGAGCAGTTTCGCTCTTGGCAGCAACACTGGAGCTATGTTTAGTTACTGGATTCTCATGTTCATAACAACCGTGAGTGAGACTGTGGGGAAACAAAGCTAATTGAACTGTAACTGTTTCTGAAATGCAGCTACAGATATATCTACACTATTGCAGCATAGTATAACAACACCCTAGCCCTAACCCCAACACCAGTGTGACGCAGTTACAAGCATTTGCTATTGCATCGTATTGTCTTGGGATCATTACACAGCATATGAGCTTTTTGTATAGTCCAAACTGTGTTGAAGAAATGCAGCCGGAGCATCACTGCTGCTTGAATGAATCAGTTGTTAAAACACAAAAATACAATAACCTGTTGTCTTCCATATTTACTTACTATACTCACCATTTGTTATCTAAATTATTGGGTGTTTGTAGCCATGGCTGCAGCTTTGGTTTGGATTTTGCATCAGTTTTTTTAGCGATTATGCCTCGGTTAAAAAATCTGTACAAATCTTTCTCCATGCAGAAGAGCCCTACATAAGAAGCAATTTCAAATATGCTTTCTATTTGCTATTTAAGATCAAAGAGTAACTTCACCTCCAGGTTTGAGCCTTTTCATGACATAATTAAAAAAAATGAAATATTGACACCAGCATTGATGTGTTTTATTACGGTACCATCCTATTATTTAGTTTACAGCTCAAAAAAAACATGTATCAATGAATTTAACCCTCTGATCTGTGCCACCACAATGTGAATGTTTCCCATAGAGCAGATGAAAAGACTACTTTTAATAGGTTCAGTTCATCTGAATGTAACAAAGGGAAATTTTAGTTTGTGAATTTCCAAAAACTTTTATTCAAAGGTCATTTTATGTCCTGATCTTCAATATCATCTAACTCAATCCAATTTCAGTCGCACAGGACTTCTCCATGTTCTGTCTAATTTCCACAGTCTCACTTTTCTTTACATTTATCTTTGTAATTTTGCTCTTGCTTCACTTTCTTTTTAAATTCCCAGGCTTTGAACCAGGCAGGCTCTTTGATTGGAGAACATTCAGCATTTCTAATCCAAACCTCTAACAGATCAGCTATCTGACTCCTCTGACCCAATGTACTGATAACAGACAGCAATAAACGGTCTGCTGTAAAACCTACAGCCAGAGCATATTGCTGACTGGAGAAACTCTTAAAATAGATGCCTAACTTGGTCCAGTGCATTTAGACACAACCTCTGCTTACTCTACATTCAAATGAGTGGGGGTTAACTCTCCATGGCTCATTGGCTGGCTGTGAACAGATGTCTCGGGTGCTGTGGCCGTCATTTGCATCAATGATTGTTCCTTTCACAGGAAACCTCAGTCAGAACCCAGACATATATCAGTCAGCATACCAGACAAGTGTACATTCGGGTCTTGCCTGTGCTACACTCAATAAGCTCTTTGTGTTTTGACCTTTATGGTAACCATCTTAAGAAACCAGCTTAAGTAACACAGACCCTGTTCCCTTGTTTTAAACTGCCCTCTTTTAGTTTGAAGTTGAGACTCTTAACGTCCTGTGTTGATGTGAATTTCTGTTTCAGGTTGAAGATGTATGTACGCACTCCGTTTGATCATGTGAAGGTCTTCATGAAAGCAGAGGGGAGAAAGGCTAACTCTGTCAGGTGAGATATCCTTTGTACTTGTCACTTGTCCCTTTTTTTTTTTTTTTTTATCAGTATAATTGATGCGTCTTTGATTTCTGTACTGCACCCTACAGTATGTTTGCGCTCCCTCTTCAGGGAATTGTGGGTGCAGGGTCCTCATACAGTTGAAGAATGGCTTCCCCAACAACTAGGCCATTTGTTGCATTATATGTGCTGAAATCAGCTGTTCATCACTTGTTGTGGTTGTCACACTACAGCTAAACTAATGCTTTTGTTTTCTAGTTCAATATTGATATTTGAGACTTTTAAATAACGATAAAATAAAAAACTCTACATTTTGAAAGGTCCAATGAATAAATCTGTCAAACAGCCATGTCAAGGTGGAGACGTACGTAGGCACACACATTTCCTGGGAAACTTGTAATAATTGAGTCATTTGTTATCCTCCACTTGACAGTGTTAACTTGCCAGAGAAAATATTTGATAAACTCCTCCTAACAGCTATTTGTCTGATGTTTTCTAATATTGATATTTGAGACTTTTAAATAACGATAAAATAAAAAACTCTACATTTTGAAAGGTCCAATGAATGAGTTGAATAAGAACTATACAGAATGGGGCACTGAACATTTGAAAAATAAATCTCAGTTATCTCTAGTTCATTTTGTCATTCTTAACATTTGGTAATTATAACAATTTTGTTCTATTATAACAATCTATCCTATCTATGTTTAAGCCCCTTTTCGTGGGAAGCTGTGATATTGGGGAAACCCTATTATCACCTCAACTATACTGTATCTTTGGCATTTCTTGTTACTTATAGGCTGACATACAGTACACGCCGATACTGTTCAATCTGAGCTACAATAAGCTACCACTGGTGACACATGTATTAGTATAATAGGAAAACTGACACGTATCACAGACAAATATATCATTTAAATATCTGATACAGGGTTCTATATTCTTTTCAGATGTGTGGATGAGTTTTGAGTATAAAATGAAATAGTGTCAGAATCCTGTCATTGCTTAAGCATCCGGTCCGAATTCAATTGGCCATTTATGTCTGATTTATTCAGCATGGATCACATCTGAATTATTTGTTTAGGAACATGACGTCACTGACTTGTAAATTCCTGCAGAAATACTCAGGCTTTTAGCAGGAAGACCTTAAGAGGACCTTTTCCTCCCCTTTTGACTTTGATGCCAACATTGAGAAACGCCATTGATCAAGAAATGACTCTTGTTTTTACAACTTGTATCTTCATCTTCCATCCCTGCTTTCCTTTAGACTCTCTCTGGCTTTCTGTTTCCATAGTTTCTGTCCTATGTGCTTTTTTAATTGGGGGTTAGGGGGTAGTGTTGATAGCACCGATTTGCTTCACCTACTTTCGGATTCTGTGGCTGTCCTCCATTCCCACTTATTCATGGAGTGAAAGATGATCCTCGGTGCTCACAATCATTGCCCTGTCATAAAACCTCCCATCCCTTACACAAATATTCTCCTTTTCTTTTGCCCAGTGGGCGGGGCTTCCCACACTTTCTAAGCAGTATATTCTTTTTTTTAATGGCAGCTAATGGAGGGGTAATGCTGTTAGACGAGTGTAGCGATGTGACATGCATTCCAAGATGTAGCAAGAGCTGTCAAGCTGCCAACTTTAACCTTCACATGAATGTAATGAAAGTTGAGTAGATTATATGTGTCATCATCTCTTGAACACTATTAGCTCAAGCCTTTGGCATTTTACACTGCAGAAATTTGCTGACCGGCTAGCGCACTTTTCTTACTTATTTAGCTTGTCTACTCTTACTTTGTTTAAGTCACTGCATCTTCCGAAGCAACACCACAGGTGAATTCACTCTGCATGCACTTTTTTTTCAGCCTAACATTGTTGAAACAGAGCAGTTAATACTAGCTTGACAGTAGATGACAGCAAAACGCAATTAAGACTTATCCACTTGCCTGGGATCTTTCATCAATAATAATATTATCATAAACATCACTAATAATGGCATGGAAGACGATTGTAGTTTTGATAATGCGCGGTTCACGCTCCAGGAGTTAAGCCCTGATTTTGCAATCGCTGACAGTTTTTGGAGCTCCTCGACTGAAGCCCCTGATCAGAGGCAAATGAACTGTTAACATGCTAAATACCTGGATCTGTCTAGAAGCAACAGCCAATGAGAGTACAAATAACCCAATGGACGGGTTGCCTGTACCTGTGTGTGCTATGATGTGCATTTGCAACAGATAACAAAGTTCACTACTCTACTAAGGGGAAATTGTAAAGATGTGTGGAAAAGGGTTACACAATGAAATTCCTCCTGGTGAAAAATCTTTTTGTAGTGTGTGGACTTCACCGTTTATAGAATTACAGTCACATTCATTCACTTATACAGGGTGTGCAGGTGATGTACACGGAAATCATTATGGTCTCCCCCAAGAATAGCAAAATGCCATCAGCATCTACTATGATGTGTCATAGGAAAGCATGTATCACTTCTAGAACATAAAAAAATAAATCTGTCAAACAGCCATGTCAAGGTGGAGACGTACGTAGGCACACACATTTCCTGGGAAACTTGTAATAATTGAGTCATAACAGTTGTTATCCTCCACTTGACAGTGTTACCACTTGCCAGAGAAAATATTTGATAAACTCCTCCTAACAGCTATTTGTCTGATACGGTCACGGGCGTAAATCAGACTTTGGAGAAAAAATGTTTTGACTGTGTCCTGTCAAGTCTGCAATTATGAGTAATTCAGAAGCATAAATCTCCCTCTCTCTATCCTTTGTCTGTGATACCTAAATAGCTAGAGTACAGTTTTATATAATGATAATTCAATTATTAGTAAGTGTTTATTGTCAACATTATATAGAGGATGAATGACTGGAAGTAGGGCAATTTAGGATGCGTGTCGAACAGGAATTATCTTGCATTAACTAAGTACAGCTTCATAACAGGACCATGACCACAGACTACAGCTCTATGAAGAAGAGAGGCCCTTAAAGACTGAGGTCACATTAAGGCTCCTATGCAAGGTCAGAGCATTGCCACCACAAAAGGGCCTTCACGTTTTTTGAATAACGCATTTTGAAACGTGTTATTAATGTTATGAGGTCATGGACAGTGGTAGTCATGGCTACTCAGAGGCCATTTGCTAAGTCTAACACAAAGGCCACGGCTGCATGTTTTTGTTGTTGAACGTCTACTGGAATATCAACCCACTCCAATAAAGGAGCACTTGTGCTTAAAGAAACATTGCTGTGTAACCAGTCAACATCCTCTTACTGGAAAGGAGACGGACTGAGCATCAAGAGAACCATTCACACCCTTCTGGATGTTTGTTTGTGTTATTTTTTAATATTTATTTTTATTCAGCCCACTCCTTTCATCCAGAAGATGCCCTTTCCTTCCATCCTTTACCTCTTCTTTTCCTCTCAGCCACTCTGTTGACAAGCCAGAAGTAGAGATGTGTGTGTGCGCATGTGCACGCGCACGCACATTCAGTTTTTTAACCAGTGTTGTCGACCCATCAGACAGTGATGGTTCTGTCCTGTCCACGCATTGGTTTTCTCTCACATATTTGTGGCAAACCCTCTCCTTAGCCCTCCTGAGCCTGTCGATCTGCTCTCCCTCAGCTTGCCCTAAAGCCATGTTTCAAGTTTGTTCCTGTGCAGCAGATGCTTCCTCTGGTCTCCTGCAATGCTGGTCTGGTTTTTGGGTAATGTTACTAAAATAGCAAGCGGATTATAAATTGCGTAATTGTTCGGTCTCACAGTTGGATTGTAGTAATATTTATACATGTGTTCTGAATGCCCACAGTCTAAGCCTAGGCAAAAAGCATGAGGTCAGAGTGAAGATGACGAGGCCTAATCTGTCGGATATGGAGATAATGGCTCACACTTTCAGGACCCGGTGGTTCACTCATTTGTACACATTTTCAATCCAAAAATGCCAATGCATAAGCATTACTCTTCTATACATCAAAAAGGTTTATGCTATGGATAGTGGGGGATTTCTTCTAGATCAAAGCAACAGTCAATTTTACAAACCAATGATGGCACCAACTTTGAAGCAGCCATGATCTTGCCCAATTCATTTTTTGCACTTAATTAATCGGATTTCTGAAAATGATTAATAGTATCAAGATATTTGCTGTGTTTCTTTGTTCTTGCATCTCACCACTGCTATATCCGTGCTCATCATGGGTCTTTGCAGTGGAGGGCAAAATAAAAGGAACCTCCGTGAAGAGAACAGCAGCCTGGCCCTCTGTTCTGTTCATTCACTAGAACACTATATAGAGACCAGATGTGTGCGTGTTCTTGGCTGAGCCACCGCGCCGTGTTTCTAGAAATGGCCAAAACTTTAACAATTGCATCAACACCACAGGGAGCCGCAGTCTGCTCTGCCATCTACCCCTCACTGTTGTTTCAAAACACTTACGTTTGTGTTTCCACAAAAAATAAAGGAAACGTCCACAAAGTTTTCATTTATTACAAGTTGGACATAAAAACAAATTAAATTGAAACGGTATTTGTCTGGTATGCACACTGCTAATGGGTGCAGTCCTTGTAGATATATCCTGCTTTCTTTAATTCTTTTGCCCACACAGCAGCAGCTTCACAAACGGGTTTCAACGCTTAACTTTTGACCCTCTTGTTGGTTCATTTTTCTTTCTATACTACAATCCGTCTTTAAATAGGCTATTTCTTCTACTCTGATGTGAAGATGGGCCAGAAATACCCTGCGACCATGTGTTGCAGTGTGCACTGTGGCAAGAAATGTCCTGTGTGTTTTGAGACCCACAGGCTATCCCTTCTTTCCTTTATCCTGTCCTGCAGGAAGTGCCAACACATTTTGCTGTTTATTTGTGGGATCATGCAAAATGATATCTAGCCCACCTAAGAGAAACTCTTGGAGGAGGTAGGGCTTCTTGGAAGCTGGCCCGCCAGTAAAGACCTGTAAATGTCACACTACAGCAGAGTGCTTTGATTGGCTTTGGGAGTGGGTGTCTACCTTGGTGGTTTCTCAGTCTGCTTATGCTTTTAGCAAAACAAACAATGGATCAACAATCTTCAGTCTGGCACGGGGATGACGGTTGTTTGGGGTGGTGCGAGTTACTGTATATATCCAAAATATATGATACCTCGTATTTCTGTGATGACAGCCTAAGCTGGATAGTCCTGAATCAGTTTAGTGAAGAGGCAAACCTTGTCTCCCAAGAATCCAGTTAACTATTTAGTCTGGTGATTTACGACCATCCCTAATGCATGACAGGACTACTTAAAGACAAGACTAGACTGATGTCATCTCACACGAACAGCTAAAGGAGGGGTAAGAGACCCTCTTTATGAGAGAGATGTGGTTGAATCTTGATATAGTCACTTTCCATCTCATGGGACAAACATCAAGCAGGATCTTCAATGTGCCAAGCCGTGACTCAAATCTCTATCAATCCTCAAAAGATTCTCAGCCATCAACATGCCACAGGCGGCTGGAAATGAAAAGCAGCAGTTACTAAAAGAGTTTAAACAACGGTGGTTATTTTAGCTCTGTCTGTCTTGCTACTTAGCAAACCTACATGACCCTAATATCACATAATTTACCCAGCCTGATGAAACTGAGCTGCCTGGTAATCACCTCTCTTTGTGCTTCAATTTGATTTGAAATAGGTACCATGAGTTGGACATTCACAAGACCCTAAGGGACAACCTGAGCTACAAAACACTGATTGAATATCCTGTGCTGCATGTTGTACTCAGAGATCATTGGAAGGAGTTTCCACTAAAAGGACCAGGTAAAAAACACCTTTTACTTTTTTTTTTTTCTTTACGTCATGAATTCCTTAAGTCCTGGCCTCATACTAATTTCTTCACCAACACTAACCTACTAATGCTTTATTAGCAAAAAATAATTTAGCCTCCCTATATTCGGCTTACTGTTTCTTTGTTTACCTATGTTTTCTGTAACTAAACAAAAGGGTGGACATATACATGAGTCAAAGCCCTACGCAGCCCCAAAACGCCAACCTCTATCCACTTCCCCAATTCCAACAGCATTGTATCATGTCCTGGTTTCTCAAGCTGAGACTTTGTGACTCCCGGCTCCCTTATTTTTCACTATGGCAACATGCTACCCCAACGGAAATAAGGGTGTTCTGCACAGCATCACACACACACACACACCAACTTCACCTCGACAGCGACAGTGGCCAAAAAGAGGATCAAACATGGCTTACATTTGAGCAGTGATCTCATGAGTTGTGAAATGACAGAACAGAAGAAAGCAGGAGATCAGCCCGTGGCTTTTCTCACCTGTTTGTCTTTGCCAGTGCCGGATGTTTAGGGGCCAAGAAAGGTCATGATAAAGTAGGACAGCATATCATGAAAAAGCATACAGCAGTTTGTTCCCATTCAAATGGGTACAGTGTGTTTTATCCCAGTATCATTGTCAGACCCAGGCGGGCTGAGTGACCATTGAGGTTATTTTAGTCTCAGTGTGTGCATGTTTTCACTGATAACGCCTTGGTGCCACACTGTTTTGGTATAATGTTAGCCATCAAAACATCCTAATAATTGCGAATGCCTTGGCCTAGGAAGCTGGGCAGGAAGTGATAAACAGCAGTTGGACACCAAGGCAGCGGCACATTTAGTAAGAACAAAAAGATGTTGAGGGTCCAGCAGGTCAGTAATGTGCTCAAGTCAAACCAGTCAAGGCTAGCTTTTACAGCATCTCTTTAATGACACATTTACCAGTTCTTTTGGTCAGATTTTTAAATTACCTATTAATGTCACGGTTCCAAATGTAGCTACTATTTTGTAGCTCCACAGGGGGAGTTATTATTTAAATAATAAGTTATGAACAAAATGTTAAGCCCATAAACAAATACAAATTCACTTTGTTTCTCACTTTTGGACGTGCCCCCCAAAGCATTAGCATTAGCATTAAGGTGACTGCAGGCTTCTCTCAGTATTAGCTTGCTAGGTTTAGCGAAACCTACTCATGCTAGCTTGTAGGAATAGACATTTCTCTACTCTTTGGAGACATGACAGAGTTTGGGTCAAACCTGCCTATGGTGATAGCATTTGGACCCAAACAAACTATTGCCTGGCCCCAGAGATGTCTGTGCCAGTCTTAGGACCGCTAAGATAGTAATGGTTGTTATATTTGTAAAGAAAACTTTGCTTCTGAAGCGAGAAGAGGTGTTTGAATCACATGTGTAACTGTCAGCCATATGTAACGGTGGAGACGGCACGCAGTCATTTTTAATATAATGAATTCATCTCAACTTTATAAGATAAAATAATGATGGGCCTTTAAATTCTATAAATAATGGTCTGTGTTGTCGGTAAATGGTTAATTGGAGTCAGGCATAGCATCTTAATTGCCTTGTGTTGCAGCACAAAGAATAAAAGCTGAATGACACTTATCTTTCATATTATAGGCTCAGCTGGATAACCGTTTCGAAATGTGTTGGCAAAAGTGTCTACATTTTAAAGTGAATTTCATGTAAATGGATTCATGCGTTTTAGAATTTAGCAGACTGTGGGGAGATCACGCTGTGGAGTAATTGCTTATAATTCACAATTATCGTTCTTACAGCCTTTTATTCTGAATCCTTTCTTTCAAACGTATACCCTACTTTATTGCATAACTAATTGCTTGGCACGCTGCCTCATCCTGGAACCCAGCATGGAGCCCAGACCATAGCGTCATCATTCCCAACTGTCTTTACTTTTCCTCTCCTTCTCTCCATTACACTTTAAGCATGACCCCCATCTTTGTGCACCTGATCGCTCTGATCACTTGTATGTTTGGACATGTAGAAGTTTACTGTTGCAAGAACAGTGTTTTAACACGCTTTTAATACACAAACGGGGTCATATTGTTTCAGCTGAACCTGCCTCAGCCTGCAGAAGTTTTGCATTAAAGAAGGAGGGGATGGACCAGCAAAAGGAGGGTGTCATCCAAGTTTCACCATCCCTACGAGGAGCTCGCAACCCCGGGGGAACCAACATCTGGGCAGGAACCTCAAAGACAAGCCCTGAAACTGAAGGTCCACAAGTGAAAAGGGCCAAGAGAGAAGAAGTGAAGGGAGATCTCGAGGAGGGAGAGATCACAGAAAGTAGTGATGAAGAGGAGGAGGAGGAAGGAAAAAACGCTGAAGAAAATACTCCATGTGGTAAGAGCTGTGACGGTGACAAAAGCCCTGCTAATGACATGGAGGTGATTAAGGACAAACTAAAAGACAGCGTGGATGTTAATGTTGAGGAGGGTATTAATTAACACAGTGACAGCAGCAGGGACCAGTGTTTAAATGAGAACATCTCTGGTTCCTTCTGATGACAATTGAGCTGTCAGAAAAGAGTGCTGAGGTCAGCATGACTAAGGATGATGCTGAGAAATACTCAGCCTGTTCATATCCATCACTGTCATGATGAAAATGACTCAGCTAAAGCTGCTGACAGCTGTGGACTGGAATGATAATGGCCTGATGTGAGGAGTGAAATGAATGAGGTAGCAGACATATCTGACAGGAAGTCATCAATCTTGTGTCAGTGGACCTGTTCAACCCGACAGTGTTTTCAGTTGTTTTAAAGAGATTGTTTCGAGAAACGAAGACGGTGGTTAATACGGCTGTATCATTGTATATAGATGGAATCAATTCAATGTTTAATGTTTATAATTTAGGTCAAGATAATCTGTCTGGAAACATGCTTTCTTTAATAAAAAAAAATAAAAAATGTTTGGACTTTTTTTTGCATTTGTGTTTTACTGCTGCTCTTCTGCGGAAGATGCCGACACTGGTTTCAGACCAAAACGAAACAAAAATATAATTTTAAGATAATCTCATCTATATGTTTTAGTTCATTTTCAAAGTTCATTCTTCACCTTGGAGACAGTGACTGGTTTTATCTGCTGATATCTATCTTTAATCCTTACCCTAAATCCTTATCTTGAGGTACATTCATAAGCCGTTCTGGAGCTTTCAATCATCTTCATCATACCTTATCTGTTCATAATGATCAGAAGATATGATCCGAAAGCTTGGACCTTGAGGCAGAATCGTTTTTCTCAACACCCGCTTCCAAATTGAGTAGTACACTTTGAATCTCAATTTTAAACCAAATTTCATGTAAATTCCTCAGTGTTCAGAAAAATAAATTAACTTTGTGCATTCCCAAGTAGGCAAACTCCATCAGGTGGTGAAAATCATGTGATATAATTGAAAGCTCAAGCGCTCTACTGCTAATGACTATCATTATAAAACTTGGTTGTTAACAAATTACATTTCATGGTTTATTCAACATTTTATGCTACTTTGTGCCTTAAGTGTGTTTTTATTTATCTAGGATCTTCTTTTGAACTCGTCGTGTAAAGAGTCAGGGCGTCTTGAAAAACTCTTTATTAAACATCTTTAATAATTAAGGTTAGCAGTCAAAGAGAAGTCTGCGTTTTTCGCTCATTAGGTTATGTGTCCCTCTTTTGACTATTTATTTTAATTAACAGCAAAGCAAACCAGCTCGCCGTGCCTCCATCACCTTTGAAGTTTTTTTCCTTTCTGCTGAGCTTCAGTGAGACCATTAGTCTCATTTTTCCATCAGCTAATAAAAGTTAATGTTGACATGCTCGTTTTTCTGACACCTCTGGGTTGTCTCCCTGTGTGAATGTTGTTACGCATGTGGTGCCTCCATCGTATCGTATTCTTACCTAATGTTAGTTTATTACGACAGCAGAGTGCCAGTAACAACTGACAGTACAGCTCATTGGCGGGGCCTGTGTTTATAGGTGTGTTATTATAACCTCTGCTAGCCCCTTTTGGATGTTAACCCCTATGGACAGGGCGCTCTTTGATGTCTGGCCTGTGATGACGCATTTTCCAGCCATTTTGCAGTCAGGGGCAATGATCTCACATCTGACTGCGCATCCCTCGGCGAGGGAGGACACGAGACCCATAACTCATTTACTCCTTGTCCTTTAGGTGCCATTTTAACATCGATGTTCAGGTTTTGCCATACATTTCAGAACATGTGCTCATATAATATCCGGCCAGGCCTTCATTCAGTTTTGTGAATTAACATCAGCGGCCATAAGCATTACATTTTTTTATTTATTTTTTATTTGCTGCAGAAATGTTGTTTAATGCATCTTTGGAAATATGTACAAATATCGGCTGACAAATTTTGATAATGCAAAGATAACATCTAATAGTTTTACATTTAGGGAAATTTGCTTATTTTTGTTTCTGTTTAAAATTAGATGTAAAGATTGATAACGCTCTCTTAAATCCAAGCTTACAGCCACCGGTTGGCCTAGTATAAAGACTGGAAACTGGGGAAATCGGGGAAAGTGCTTGCTAGGCTCAGTCCAAAGGTGCCAAAATCCACCTACCAAGCCTACCAACCTACTCTTACTCTCAGCAAGCAGATAAGTTTATTTCCCAAAATGTCCATCTATTCCTTTGAAGAAGCAACAGGGATGCTTTCTCCCAGTGTTTAGAAATATGAACTGATTAAAAAAATGTGTTGTTCATACAGAATCAAAAACATACAGTGCTTTGATATGTTGTATACTTTTTGATCGAACAATAAACTGTTTGCACTATGAAGTAATTGATGTAACATATCACCAAGTTGATGACATTTCAAAGTAGAAACCTCTGGTCCCTACACATCTGTTCCTTTATTTGTCATGGCGTTGCCTGTGTTGAATTACCACCCATTTTATTTTAGCAGTTCTCTTAATTTTCTATCGCAATAAAGATGCTCAGTGCGGCTACACAAAAGCCCTGTTTTAGTTTCTGGTTGCTGTTAAAAGTAAATTTGAGCTTTTTTTAGTCTGTTGAGAACACATGCATTGGAAATAATTCCTCCAATTTAAATAAATTGCCCTTTGAAATTTCTACTGTTGGTTTGGACTTAATTAGTCTTGATTTGGTGGGCAGGGCTCAATTGTGCTTCGTGCAAAGCTGTTTTTTATGAGAGCAGCTTCGGGACACCGCTCTGCAGTGGTGGCCTTCTCCAGAAACGGGCTAATGTTGGCACAGCGCTGCATCAGGAAAAGGCAGGTACTGAAGCACAAACTCATGTTTATAGAGCCTGATGTCACCAATTTTCACATGGCACACAGAGTGGTTGTCTTTAGGTACACTAAGAATAATACATGGACATTACAAACATTTTCAGTGCTCAAAATCAAACACTTATCATCTGGAACCAAATCTAAGATTTTGCATGCATATTTCACATTTTTAAATGAAATTCAACTAATGTTTCACTTACCAGACTGTTCTGAACATAGAGAAATACCACTAAATAAAGCCATCTGTTTTTCCTGGAAATGCGATACCGCAGTGGTTTCTATTGCCTGTTCATTGTCTAGTTTATGAGGGCTATTTTATAATCTGAAATCACTTATGTCATAATATTTTTATATTATATTATTATTATATTATTTTCATAAAGTTTTCATTGGTCAACAAAGACATTACCTTGACATGCAAGTCACATTTTAGTTTGCACACAGCATGAATATAACTAACCTCCCCCTTAAGAAAAGGGAGGCAGACAGCTCCAGAGCCTTTGGCTGATTGAATTCATTCTGCTCTTAGAATAAACAAAAGCCACTAGCGCACTTCAATACAAACAGACCTGCAGTGTTGGAAGGAAGTGATTCACTTGTTCCTGTTTGTCTGTCTTGTGTCAATCTGACAGTCCGAACCAACACGGCCTGCTTGTTGCCTGTTATTCTTTTATATCAACCTTGAGTTGTCTTTTTAGAGCTTTGTCGTTAATATGTAGAGACCTTCCCAAATATTAACAATTTATTGGTTTACAAGGTAAATAGTGGGGACCAAATGATCCCAATGGCATGTAACCATCAATCTAACCTCAACTGTCATTTCCCAGCAGTATACCTTTAATTGCATCTGGTTGAAATGATAAAGCATTTTTTTTGAGAGGCATATACTGAACGATTTACAGCTTTATTGGTAGAATAACAGCTTTTTAAATTAAAGAAGATTTTTACGAATTAAATGACACAGCGGAAAAGTGTTGCCGTGACTGTGGGAGCTGAGTTGTCGTTAGCTCCAGGTAAGGTCTCCCAAAGCAAACTGGTCTCAGTTGGGAGTCGCACTAAACATGATTCAAAGACTAAAATCATTTTTTGGAGGGAGTGACCCTCAGCTTAGGTCCAGTTCCTTAAGCCAGGCCTTTCAGGAGTCCTCAGGCAAGTGCATTGTAGTCAGGCTTGACTTGGGATATGACATTTAAAAAGCCTGATAAGTGCTGAAATCTTCAACACCTACATTAATTATAACCATGATGTCTTTAAAACTCAAGGAAAAAAACATTTAAAATGCAATGCCATTTTTCATTCTCATTAAGGCCACACTTGGTAAGTGCATATGCATTTGCTTTTTTTCCTTAAATCTATATCTGTTTCTTTGTGTGGTTACTTAATTGCAGTTTGTGACAAGGGAAGGCCAGCAGGAGCTTTTTTAGTGCATGAAGCCTGGAGTCATAGTTGCCACTCATTAGCTACATTTCCATGGCACAACCATTGTTCTCTCCAAAGAACGAAAAATAAAATCAGAAATTTTGTTACTGGGGAAAGTGGTTGGCAATATAATGACGGCATAAGACCTTACTAGCCCTTATGCCTTCACAATAGTGGAAACTAGGCTGCAATTACCCAGCATGGGGGAGACAAAGGAGGAGGAAAATACATCACTCTTGTCACTTAATGTTCCATAGGAGCGTCAGCAAAACCCTCATCCTGAAGCCCACCGCTGCTCAAGAGTTCGAATTACATTTTTAAATGTCAATCACGGTGATAAAGTTTTAAATGATCGGTGGAAGAAATTAATAGAGCTTCTTTGCATTTAGGTGACCAGCATTAACTAAAAGTCAATTCTTCGAACGTTAATGTTTTTAAAACCTGCTTGCTATTAATTAGGTCATATGACATAATAATATAATTTACATATCTTCATGTGATAGATTAGTAAAACAACCTGTAGATATCCATGAGTTGAAGTTGGATATGTAGCAAAAATATATGTAAAACTTGATTGAACGTTGACTTTATGTAATCTTTTTTGTTCAATATCAACATTGGGCTCTCCAAACAAAGTGTTGTGTGTAGTTTTAAATTACTTCAACTTACTTAACTAATTGTGCACATATTTCATTAAATACAACCTCTACCTTTAGTCCTTGATATTCAGGTTCCACATTTTATGTGCATGATTTTTCACATTTTAGCCATTTTTGAGTGGCAATCATTATTGTTAAAAGAAAGCAGCTGTAGTGTTAAAATCCCTTTAACCTTTTATGGGAATAGAAAGCAAAATTACAGCTGAAGATTATGTGATCTCATCGTCTTTCCATGTTAAACAATGGACAGAGCAGCATATGCCAACATTAGCTCAGCTGTTGACGGTATGTGCCCCCTTGGAGATTATTCAGTCCAACATTGTCTCCATTGGGCTGAGACTCAAAATTGATGGGAGTGTTGCCTCTCCCATCAATGCTCAGCTTGTGTGAGTAAATAATCACTCCAGTAGCCAGCGGCCCTCTGGGGACCGACTGAGCAATCAAACTGCCTGGGAGGGAAGGGACTCTGATTTTCCCTTTAAGCTTGCTCATCAGTTATTCTCATGTAATTGCACATGGAGTGATCTGATGGGCGTGTTAGAAGACTTGCATCACTGTGGCTGTGTGTGTGTGTGTGTGTGTGTGTGTGTGTGTGTGTGTGTGTGAGAGAGAGAGAGCGAGAGAGAGAGAGAGAGAGAGAGGGTCCCACGCCCTGTCAAGATTTGGCGAATTGATGTATTTTACATCACTTTGTTTCAGTGAGAAATGAAAAATGTAATATGAAAATACATAAAAATTAATTGGTAAAATGTTTAGTCAGTTTCAGCCCCACATTTGATGAGTCTTAATTAACTTTTTCAGGTTTAAGTAGGGGGAGTCAGTCAAATCGATTTCATGGACGGAATGCTCCTTCCTATTTTGTCCAGTAGATGGTGCTTTTGAAAACACAAGACTTCCTCTGCATTTGTTCTTGGTGGTCAGCCTCTATCCCTCCCTGCTTCTTGCCCCTGGGTTCCGTGTAACAGTGAGTATTAATCTGAGGTTATAGACAAGGGGCCTGTTAAATAGCTGACATCAGTGCTCAGCGGCTTCCAGCATGTTGTAATGACCACTCTCGATCCTGTTAGCTTCTGGCTGCACAGCATTACGTAGTGCTTGATGAAGCTTTAATGCTAATGTCTTTGTCATATAAACACATTTCGGGTTCAGGGAATGAGGTAGTCGCTGAGCGATTTAATTGCAGGGGCGCATGTGTGTGAGAGCCTTGTTTGCCTGTGTGTGTCTGAGAGCAATAGTTTTTACAGGTTTGGTGCTGTGTTGGCAGGGACAACCCAATCTTTGGATTCTGTTAAGGATTCTGAGGGATTGTAAACCTCGCCACTGTGCTAGTCTGTACATTATAAAGGAATGCCACGGATGACCGAAAGGACTGCTCACATAACATACAGATGCCATTACATAACCGAGTTAGCTGCATTGTGTCAACAAGACAAATGACAGTCTGATTGCACGGCCCTTTCCAAACTCTGGAGGGCCGAGGTGGAACTTTTCTTCCCTAGGCAGCAACGGAAAGGGAAAGAGCAAAAAAAAAAAAAAAAAAAAAAAAAAAAAGGGCTCCCTGAAAGTGTTTAGACTGTAAATCCGGGCTACAAGGGGTAGCCACACATCTTTGTGATTAGGTAAACCTCAGGAGCCTTTCATGTGAGCAATCTGTAAAACCTCAGTGAGCACATCCTGTGCGGTATGCAGCTCAATCAAAGGCAATGTGTCATGCTCAACCTCTTATTAAACACACTCGATTAAGACTTGTTTCCAGTAAAGTTGTGCAGAAGTGTGACTTCCCCCTCAGATAGACATGTTTTCATAACTGTTTGTGTGGCGAGAAAATCTTCCCAGCTAAAGTGAACATGTTGCTCTGAAATATTTTCCAACATCTGCCGCCCATCAGGATGTCTGCTTTCTGAGCCACTGCTGCATTCCTGAGCCACTCCCTCTACCTGGATCAAAAAAAGAAACCTTTCTGTGTCGTTGCCCCTGAGCTCTGCTCTCTCTCTCTCTCTCTCTCTCTCTCTCTCTCTCTACCCCTGTTCAAACTGTACTGTAGGTATTTGTACCAGGTGCTCGCATCTGCAATGAAATCCTGGCTCTCAAAAAGAAAGAAAACATCCCTTTCAGACGGATACTTGTTGTGCTCTTTAATTATGCATTCCATATTGCGTGTGTTTCATGTACCTTGGGGACATAAAACTGGCAGTCTGAAAGCGTGCAGGACCCATCTGAGCTCAGGTAAACATCACAAATGAAACACCAGAGTCAAGAGGTGTTTGTGACGGTAGCAATACACTGTTTCAGTAGCTGGAAAACTGAAATTGACGTTTCTATGACCACAGAAGCAACTATGTTACCACTGTTTCCTGTCCTTCCCCTTTTTCTACCTCATAATAGTATTTCTTAATGCCTGTTAAACTGAGACCTGGCTTAAGCCTTCCTTACCTCTACAGGGCTGTTTACAACTGTTTAGCAGACCCCCGCAGTTTAAGAGCCAACAGAGGCCAATGCAACTAATTCACTTTGAAAGACAACAGCTAATGAATTAGGTCACTTTGGTAGTGCTAGTCCGCTGTGTGAAAAAAAAGCTTACCCGGGAATTCATTCTTTGTATACAGCCCATTGTATACAATAATAGTCATTGTCCCCCTTGCATGGTGTCTAATCCCAGTCCATTCAGAGCAGCACTTAAGATTCTTGGCATACTCCCATACTCATTGCTACTCGTGGACTTAATCTTTTTTTCCCCTCTCAGAATCAGTCAAGTGTATGGCTTAGCCAGATCAAATGAAAGAAAGCTAGCTCGCTGCAGAATGGCATTCCAAAGCACAGAAAGTCAGGAGAGAGAGCCTCCAAGGTTTTGTTATATAAGAACAGACCGACCCTGCTCAGTGTCTGTCTGAGAATCTGTTGGGTCTACAGAATGATATAACAGGAAGATTTTTTTTTTCTCTGGAAATAGTGCCTTTAAATACCCTCCCCCTGCCCCGTGCACTTGAGCACTTGTTTGTACCGTCCTGCGGTGCAGTTTGAACAGACTGAACTCATGCGGTGTCATGTTTCATAAATAAATCAGTTTTATTTGTGGCATATAAAATTAAATCATTTTACAATTTATTCCAGTATGACACATAATATCCAAATAAAGTAGCTACATTTGTTTGATAAATAATATTAATAACAATAATAAAAAAAACATTCATTCATCCTTTTGACATGTTTCGCTTTGTCTTTTTCATGAAGGGAGTTCAATAGCTGCCACAAAACATGAACAATAATGCCCACGTCAGGAAGGAATGAAACCACACACTTGTTAAACAAGTCCAGAGGTTACATTTTGGTGTCTTGTCCTTAAGATACAGGATGGTATGCTAATTGAAGTTGCGTGTGTGCATACCTACATATACACACACAAGTCTACAGTCTGATGTCATGTCTGATGTAAAGGATCAAAATATACACAGTGAATTGATATCAGCTAACGTAAAATGTACAAATATTAATTACATCTTGCTCCATAACGAAGCTACTTCTGATGCTCCATTAATACGAAGCAGTTCTTAGTTGAGAATGCTGATGTAGTCACAGCAAACAGTGCACTTCATTGAGTCCTCATGATGTAAGCCCACAATTCCTTGGGAATCTAGTTACAACAAGAAGCTGGTAGTTGATAGTCTATTTACACCCCTGCATTCATCTGGACCGCCATTGGCTGCCAGTGCTGCTGATCATCTCTTTCGCGCTCGCTAAGGGGTTTGGACCTCTTTCGCCAATCAGTCTCTGAACTTGTGGATGTCGTTGGAGAGGCGGTAGAAGGGGTAGGAGGCTTCGTTGGCGTGGGGACAGTTGTAGGTGCACTTGCAGGACTCGATCATCATGACGTTCTTGTTGAAGGTCTCGCCGTCCTCGCAGCGGAACTTGACGCGGATGGTTCTGGTGTCGTGGGGGCTGCAGCAGCGGCCGTCCACGCAGGCGCCGCAGTACTTGGGCCTGTATTTTTTCAGGCTGGAGCAGCCGGCGTAGGTGAACTTCACCGGCTGACTGGACTTCTTTGTTCTGCTGCACTTCTTTCCTTTCTGCAGAGGAATAAACAACAAGGAGATGGAGGTTAGTCATGCACTCAGACCCGGAAGTGAGGAATTTTCAGTAACGTGCGTGTTTCCATCACATTCAGTCACGGTGGCTCAAGCTTACCTTCAGACTGGAGTAAGGTGACTGGGTGCATAGCCGCACTTCACAGATTCTTGTCTCTTTGACCAGCTTGCACTCGCTATTGTTGTTGGTGACTCTGGTGGAGATGCCGGTTCCACAGCTCTTGGAGCACTGGGACCAGGGTGTGGTTTGGACAATGCACTTCTGGGTGTCAAACATATGGACTTCAGGCTGTGGTCTGAAGGCTGTGATTAAAAGAAGAAATAAAAGACATTAGCATCTCAAAAGCCTACATATTTTAAGATATCCAATGTATATATATCCAGATAAAACATTCCAGGAGGAAAGACAGCGTTCTTACCAGGTAGAGACTTGAGTCTTTCCTTCACAATAGAAATGAGCTCGTTCCTGTTGGTGAGGTCCTTTTCCAACTCATCAGTCATCATGTCTTTGCCAAAGATCTTCTCCAGGATGTCTGTCTCCTTGCCATCGTCACACACCCACTCTTCGCAGCACTGGCCTGCTACCTTGACCAGTCTGGGGTTGGCACAGCCCAGGTTGGGCAGGGAGAGCTCCTGTGGGCACAGCGGGACACATCCCACTGCCCCATCGATGCATGTGCACTGGTGTTTACAGTTGGGCTGGAAGCTCTCTCCATTCTGGTAGATCCTGCTGCTGTACTCACATGGTCTGCCTTCTGACTTGGCTGCAAGGGGAGCAAAAAAAAGAGGAAAGGAATGTTATTCTTTCCTGCTCCGCTCAGAAATGTCTGCTTTAGACATCACATGGCTGCCAGGTAAGGATCAATTAAACTGTGAAATTCTCTGTCTGTGCTTTGAGGTTTAGTCTAGGTGTCCTTCTATTTTTTGCATTCCACAGTGCTGAAATCACTCAGGCCACCATACTCCTGAATCAAACCCTCTTATATTTTATTTTTTTTACAAAACAGAACAAAAATCAAACTTGCAGGCTATTTCAAAAGCATACACTACACATCTGGAGCTGGATGGGCTTCACACATACCTCGACAGATGCCACGAGTAGTAGCAGCAGCAAAGCTGGCCCCAAAGTTGCACTCCAGCCCTTTAGTGTGGTCACAAGGCTCGGTCAGGCTGCAGTCCTCGTTCAGCTGCCTGGCGCAAACTTTGCAACAGCCGCAACCGTCCAGGACGACGCTCACGCCGGGTGCGCACTTGGGCATCTCCAGCGGACAATCACACACGGAGGGACAGGAGGAGGAGGAGGAGGAGAGGACCTGTACAGCCAACAAGCAAAGCTTCTATTAAAGACTGACTATGTATTTAACCATACCCACACAGGATATCCCCAAAAACGATCATATATATCATATAGAAAAGCAGTATCTCCCTCTCCTTAGGCTCCTACTATTACTTTCAATCAGATTGAAATAGAGAAATAACTCACCAGATTGAGGCTTCCGAGGAAGGTTACGACAACAGTAAGCATCAGCATCGTGAATATTTCTTTTTGTTCTTGTGCGAGTCCAAGAGGAATCCTTTTTTTTTTTTTTTTTTTTTTTTTTTTTCCCAGTTGTATGAAAAAGTAAGTCTGTCTTCGGAGGAGTCCTTATGTATTCCCTCGCTCGGTCGCTTAGATTCGCTGGTAGTCTCTGGTGTTTAGAGGCTCCCTGTTTGTTTTAGAGGCAGTGCAGCTCTCGGTGAGGCGGTGTTGCAGTCTGCTGAGGTCCGGCCACCTCCGGACTTTTATACCGTAGTGGGAAGCTGACGTCGTTCCTGAGCTGCCTGCTGAACTGTTCCCAAACTATGCCAGGAATGTTTCTCGGCGCATTTTCCATCCAAGACCTTAAGCTCCACCCTGTCTAAACCTTTCTCTTCTTTTCTCTCTCAAATGGATTTTTTTTTTTCTTCTTTCCCCCCTGGATCCCGTCTCAACACACTTTTCCGTCTCATATTTTTCTCTTCTTGTTTATCCCCCCCCCCCCCCCCCCCCTTTCATTTCATCTTCCTCTGCTCGCTTCTCACATCTATCAACCCCAAGTTCAGAGGACTTTTCGGTAGAAGTATAGAGGCTGTTTGGGTGTTTTATTGTAACTTTTATTTCCTGGAATCCATTTTTTTTTTTTTTTTTTTTTTTTTCCCATTTATAGACAAATATGAGTGAAATAGACTTTATAGATTTTTTTATATTTTATAGCTTCCTGGTTTCAGTGCAGCCCTTTACCAATTCTAAATTGAACACTGCTTGCTTCTGCTATCATCGATTTAAAGAATATCATAAAGTCATCGCAGAGAATATCATAAAGTAGTATGAAGATGACTGTAATATTCGTCCAGTAACACGTGTCCAATGTTCCCGGAGGAATATCAGACTTCTTGTCATGTTTGTGCCAATGATGCTTTTGCTGATTACAACAATTGGTTAAACGCACTGCTATAGCATGATGCAGTGGCCACGTTTAAAATAGCTTTAGGTTTGTCTCTGTGAGCCTAAAGGTGTGGGCAGGAATACGTTTAACAGCGTCTATTTCTGGCTCTCCGGTGCCTTTATTCAGAGGAGCTAAGCGTTTCCAGATGCGCGCAGAGCTCAGACGTAACAATATTGCCATATTTGGTATGGCAGTAGCCTACATTATTAACATATTTCTCTCCCTTTGGCCAGCAGACCACAAAGCATTCCTGACAGCTTAAAGGCTTGTTAAATATGTTCTTCGTGCAGGGAAATTCCTTTGCGTTCATACCTTGAGGCAATTTGACTTTTCACGCAATGTGTCCATCACGTTTCGGGGGGGGGGGGGGGGGGTCCCGTTGTAGGTGAAGTGATCCAATTTTCCACCAGAGATGTTGTGCTGTGGGTGGGTGGGGGGGGGGGGGTGATCTATGTCTCTACTCTTTTTTTTTTTTTTTGGGGGGGGGGTCTCAATAAGTCCCATCCACCGAAGTTTTCTAATCATTCCGATTGATGAAAACTTTCATTAGATGGAAACGAAGTGCGTAAAGACGCAACACAAAACCATTATTATTATTATTATTAATTATTATTATTATTATTATTATCATAAACGGATGGCAGGTTCCAAAGAGGACATATCGGATGAGAGCAGTGTTTATGTGTGTTTCTAAGGATCGGACATTTCACGACTATCTCCCCTGTAACCTCGTGTAGATTTAACATGAAGATACACTGAGACAGAGATCAGCACCGAACAAGACGACTGGAGAGCTTCTTCGGTGAGTTGGACTCTTTTTTTTCCCCAGTTTATTCGGCGGACTGTAGCCGAGACTCCGATAAGTAATGAACCTTTCCCTTCAAAACCCTGCATCACCATGGAGCTCCGTTACATCAATATGAGTCATAGCAGCTGAAATAGATTCTAAACAGATCCTACCCCTACAGCAAAAGTAAATAATTCCTCATTGTGTTGTTTTTTGTTGTTGTTGTTGTTGTTGTTGTTGCGGATCGTTACATATCCGATTTGGATTGATTAAACAAAGTAACCATGACTGTTGGTTACTTTAGTTGTTTTGGGTTGTGGGTAATGTGTTTTTTTTTTAAATTTAAATAATGGTCAATTACCAAATGTCATACTTCTAATATGACATTCGCATGATTACCATGTAGTCTACATCTGTGTGAGTATTTGGACTGGAGGTGTGTGCCTGTGTGTGCGCAGCTTATTTGGGTAGGGGGTGTGTCTGTCTGAGCACATGTGCAATGCTCTCTTGTGTGTATTTCCAAGCTGTATTATGCTAATGTCTGCCCACTTGCCCATACTAATGTTAACTTTAAGATTTGAAAGGGGCACTTCATTGATTTTACACAATCAACATTATGATTCACATTAACAACATCTGTTTCATGATGTCGGATGCAACTCAACCCATGAAAACAGCTTGCGGGGTCTTGTGTAGTGTGATAATGTCATCACCTAGGTTTGAGCTTGGAGACTCAATCCATATATTTAACAATGAGCCTGTGTTACAAACTGTGGCAATGGTCTTTGAAATACATTTACCAGGCAGCAATTGTTGAACAAACACATACTATTGTTGCATTATGGGAAATATAGAAAATAGTATTTTTAGAGCCTTAACCGAACTAGGCACTAACATTCAGAATATCCTAGTGTTCATTTTGATCATTCTTGACACACAGTCCCTCACAAGTCTCCTAACTTTGTGGAAGTACAACAACAAATTGGTGGAATACCCCTTTAATGTCACTGAATTGTTTGGGCAGCAGGCATGATGTAATGTTTCGTTTGATTGTCCTCTGCTATGTTGACCCTAAGCCTCTCCAGTGTGTCCGTGCAAACTGCGTCTGAGTCTACATGCGTGTGTATGGCATCATGTGTGCATCCGCTTGTGCGTTGCCGCGATAGGAAACAGTGTTGTCATTGTACGTCAATGGAGAATAACACGCACTAATCTACATTCCTTAATTACCCACTCAGGTCAGGAAATATTCCAGAAAGCTGGACATGTGTCTCCGCGTAGCAATTGCCCTGGCATAATAGTTTCCACTAAGGCTGTCTGAGTACCCCCATCACACACACACACACACACACACACACATACTACACACTCCCCCCAAAAATAAGGAGGGTGGCTCTTTCCTTCACAGAAATTAAAATGAAAACAGCTCTTTTGCATGGATATCTGAGCAGCTCCAAAACCTCTGGGATGCTGAAATTATTTCACTGCTCCCAAAGGTTTGAGAGATTATTGTGAGTTTTGTTATGGCTCATTGTAATGGAAAGTCATTGTCAGATCCACTAGGAGCACTCGCAGTTAGAGAAACAGCAGCCCTCAGAATCTGTTCTCTGGACGTCTGAAGCAAGCGGCCCTGAGCCTTCCCATTTATGTCTAAGTGACAGATGGAACATTTAAACAACAGATTCCATTGTAGTATATTCAAGATAAATGTCATAACTGGTATGCAGTATGTACAAGCAACACTTCCTCTCTGTGTCAGCTCATGGAGCAGCAGGAAGTCTTCTGAGTTATGGATTGTTCTTGTGTGAACAGGGGCAGAGATGACGCCAACGATTAAAATACTGACTCAAGTTCTAATGAAATGTAGGTGGATAAGGCAGAACTCTGTAATCACATATTAACATTCATTTTATTGAATTTATTTATGTAACTTTAGCTGATTGTTTAAAAGGAAAAAGGCGCAGACCAGGCTTGATTGATTTGTTCGGCCATTTTGTCTTTGTAATGAGTTAATTCTTCTCCCAATATGATTTTGAGGCAGTTAATGCCTAAAGCTGTGAACATTTTTACTTGAAACAATTTCACCTCTGTCTGTGATCTTGTGCGATTACATTTTTTGACATTTACTTTCACTGGGGGTTTGTTCAACATAATTGTAGCTAGTGCTGAGCTGGGATAATGCCAACAAGATAAAGCTAGAGGTGTTATGTTGCGTAATTTTTCAGCAAAATGTGTTCTATGTTAATTTGTAAGGCAACAATGGCTGCAATAAAAAGGACAACCCACTTAACACAACACTGCCAATAAAGCCACTATTTCCTGTGAAGGCAAATGCATTTTTGTGTTGGCAAAAACAAGACAATAAATTCATCCCCATTATGCAGTGTTGATCACTTTATAGGACACACACAGCTTACCGTCATATTTATCATCTCACATTTTTTATTGCGCCTAAGAGTTCTTTGCGCCAAAGTCAATATTTACCCCAATCGGTGGCTGCCACCAAGGTGCCAAACTGTTCATTTGGATTTAATCTAATCCTTCACTTGCACACTGATGACACAGCCTTAGAGAACAGTATGGGGTTCAGTCTCCTGCTCAAGGACACATCGACACTGGACATCGACCCCAGAGGTGCTACGGGTCAAACTGCTGATCTTCTTATTAATGGACGACCTGCTCTACCTCCTGACCCATTGTAGTTTGAAACACTCATTGCAGTGATATCTTAATTCAGTGTAAAAGGCAAAACATTCCCCAACGCTGGCCATGGATATCTAACTCCAGCATCACATTGGCTATGCTCTGTTGACAGTTTTACAATCTAGAGACTGCGTTCCTCTCACTCTTGTGTTAACATATGCACATCTAGCACTGTAAATCTGTCTTAGAGCTTCAACGGTGGAGAAAAATGGAACAAAAAGTGGTGAAGCTAACTCTGTAGAAAACAAGATCTGTTTCACACAGCCTAAGTTTCTTTTGTGAGGCAGCAAAGGAAGATAACATGATAATCTTAATGAAATATGGTCAGTTAACATTCACATACCAGACCCATGGCTCTGACAAAAAAGGAATCTCCTCCTTGTCAAAAAATGTAATAACCAGCTAGGATTCTTTGGAAAGAAACACTTCTGCCATTTTTGTCTAAATAAATCACAGTAAAGACAAATTCAAGGGAAAATTCTTCCAGGTCCATCCTGTGTAAATACAGTGCTTGAAGGATAAGGATGGAGATATTTCATGTTTTCTTTCTGTTAACAAATCCCACAAAAAAAAACCCAACAATGTGCTAAAACAGGAATAAATATATAATTTGTAAGAAACTATTTTCAGGCGTGATTTATACACATTTTGTGCACTAGTAAGTATTCACAGCAGCAGAGAGATTTATGCTGGATTTGATATTGATAAGAACCTACCTTTCTATGTACCGATAGTATCTATTTGCTGTTATGTTTTGGATTTACCTACATTTACCTACCCTTATGCCTTTGACAGTTACATTGCCATTTTAGATTTAGATACTTCTTTCACTCAATTTTGGGCATAAGAGCATGTAAATAGACACACAACTAGTTTTGAAATAAAGTGTGTGATTATAAATGTAACTGCATCCTAAAAATTCTTACATTTAATCCATATTTTCTAAGATAGCTAAAAAATATCTGGAATTGGACCCAATTAAAGCTGCTATCGAAATGCCTCAAAAAACAGCCATTTCCATCAAGTAATATCTTTTTTTTTTTTATCAATTCATGTCATGTTGTTTCATCACTTTATTTTCTGTGGTAATTAGTTTCATAAATTTCCCTGAAGGCTTCAAATGAAATATGCTCTGTGCACCTGGTGTAATCATGCTGTCTGTGTGACGTGTAGCATCTCATCATGAGTCCAATCAAACCAGGCAAATAAGAGGTGCTGCTTTTTGGTGCTGCTTCACCCGCAGCTGGAGGATCACGTCTGCTTTCAATCATTTCTTTTATAGCTACACACTGTACCAGCCAGGTGTGCCTGAAGTATGAGGGCTTTCCT
The DNA here is from genome assembly GCF_027596085.1 of Anoplopoma fimbria. NCBI lineage: Eukaryota > Metazoa > Chordata > Actinopteri > Perciformes > Anoplopomatidae > Anoplopoma > Anoplopoma fimbria. The sequence goes on from NC_072456.1 coordinate 10,560,086, forward strand.
TCATCTAAAGTTACTTACATTCCTCAGCATGCAGAGAGAAAAGAGAAAGAGAGGGTCTTTTATTGGGCCACGTCCATCCGTGATGGAAAAAAAGAAGGAGAAGTCTGGATGGGGGCAGGTGTTAGTGTTGGGAAGAGGGTGGTGGTGGTTGGTGATCCTGGCTGGAGTGGAAAAAGGAATGTGGGGCTCCTGGAATGTTTAGAGCAGTCGGGGATAATTGAGTGAATTTGGAACAAGAAAAGACAAAGCGAGGTCCCGCGGTGGAAGAATGTGCTTCTGGGACGTCTGAAGAAACATTCCATCCATTCAGACAGTTTCACCGGGCCCAGAGCCTTCCATAGATGGCACCATAGGGAATATGAACCCCCTCCCTTCCTCCTCCCATACAGACACACACACACACACACACACACACACACACACACACACACACACACACACACACACACACACACACACACACACACACACACACACACACACACACACACACACACACACACACACACTTACTTGCACTGCTCTTCCTTTCACACTCTCCTTGCCCTATACACTTCTCACACTGCAGGACAAGCAGAAACCCTTCTTTATAAATATTATTTTCCATTGATGTTTGTGTACATTAAATCAAAAAGGCTGCCAAGACTTAAGTGGTTACATATGTCTCCAAATTCTTAAGTTCAAAAATAGAAATGCGCTCTTATAGTCTTTATTCCTCACTTTTTATTTGAAACAGCTGAAACATATCTTAACAAAGCATGGAAATCAAGTGGTTATACACTTCGTACACTTCCATATTTATGTCCTCAGCTGTATGCAGATACAAATATGATAACATCCTTGTTGTTTGTAGTCAGGGTCATGTATTCCTCCTGGGTTCCCCCCCTTGGGAAACAGTTCTACCATTACAAATATATATTTTACTACATGTCCTTCCATTGTCAGAAGGTCTAACAGTTTCAAGTTACTAGGTTTTTGGAGGCAAAGTAAAAGTTAACATTGAAACAGGTTGCTTCTTACTATTCTACTTCTATTATAATAACAAGATATGTTGAAGAAAATCATTCAAGTCCAGTTCAGAAGTTGCTGTGGTGTGAGTTTAATGAAGTATGCCGGCACACTGGTGAACTGACAGACACAGAGCAGATCTGAGCCGGTGAGTTGACCCAGAGCAGAGGGAAAGGAAGCATTTATACAGAAAGCCAAAGCAGTGGTTCGACTGTGTGTAAATAGTAGAGAACAAAAGGTAAGGGAAGACCATGACCAGACATAATGTAATTACAAGTGGTAACAAAAGGCAGGACTGGGGCATTCGCATTTGCATAATGCTTATTTTGTTCTCCCCAACTATTGTGAAGTTCACAAATAACCAATTATGAACAAAAGCATAAATGCTCTCCAGTTTGAAAAATAAAACTTCTAATGTTCCTCTATAAACTCTGTTTGAGTTTATAGAGGAACATTTTAGAGGAAGTTCTTAAGTATCAACACGACAGTTTTATTTAAAATTAAAAAGTAGTATAATACTCTGTTGTATTATCTGTGACCAAGTAACCAATGTACTTCCTGTTTACACCGGCACCCACATGCTCAGTGTACGTGAATAGTCATGTGATATTCGTTTTCAGGGGAGCAAGTCTGGACGGAAATCATTTCGAAAACGATGCTGAAAAGCATGTGTGGATGGAGATCTTTTTCGTTTTAAAATCCCGTTTTGAAAAGAAAACATATAAGTGTGGATGTAGCCTTAGACCTGCAGGATGGACACACCAACACAGTAGGGGGCCGGAAGTTGCAGCCAGGCGCCATTTTGTTAGTAAGTCTGTGCTGGTCAAAAGTTTATTCTTCATCAGATACAACCTAAAATGTCATATATACAGCATTTCAAAACATATGTCCATGATTAGGTACCTTCTTCGCGCAGCACATTTACATTCAATGTCAAGTTCAAAGATGTGAATAGATGTAAATCTGCGCCGGAAGACACAAATACGGATACATGTTAATGGTAACACTGCTATTGAATTTAATTGTCTTCTTATATTCTTAACAAATATGTATTCTGTTCTTGATATCAAATTTACATCATAGCATGTACTTTGTACTATTTTACAGCAAATCTTCTGAAGTTATACAACTTTGTTCAAATACCGACATCATTATGGATGTTTATAATCACTATTGATTCTAGGGCTGCAGCTAAATGAATATATATATTTTTTTGATTCATTGATTGATCACTAGCCAAGTGCTATTAATAGCACTATAGCACCCTGGTTGCACTCTTTGCACTTTGCTCACTTTCATATCTGCACTATTGTGCATGTGCACTCGGTAAAACAACTCCATTTCCCTGCTCTAGCTCTATATTTAATTGATTTGATTTGTAGTTGATGTTGTGTTTTTGAATTCTGTTTTTATATTAACACCGGCTGCAAAAAAAGAAAAATCACAATTACCTAAAGCTTTCGGTCTTCAAATTGCTTGTTTTTTCAAACTAATTGTCCAAAATGTAAAGATTTCCAGTTTATTATTGCATAAGACAAAGAAAAGCAGCAAAATCCGTCAAAACAGAGAATGTGGTAAAAAGGTAGTGTTTTGCATTCTTGCTTGAAAAAAAAAATGACTCAAAACGATAAATGAATAAATTGACTTATCAATACAGGTTTAATTGATATGGATAAATACACAACAATTATAACATATGAATAAATAAGTCAATGCTTTCTTGAAGAGACTTTGAAAGCATTGAGGAGTCTGACTTGCAGGCTCTGCTGTGCTCAGTGCATTGAGCCATAAGTTCAGTGTGTGTGTGTCTGACTGTCACTTGTTGTGCTGACGCCTCGCAGAGGGCTGACAGGCTCGTCGGCTTCACGTGATGGTCTGTGCGCGTCACCGGAGCGCTGTCCCTCGCCTGGAGACTGGAGCAGGGCAGACTGACACTGTGTGTAGCAGGCTACTGTAAATAAAGAACTGAAAACCCAACAAACTAGCAGCGAGCAAATAAGCAAGGCAGCATCAGGTTATTTGATAGTAGTTATTTTCATTCATTCGCCGATTTGTCTGTCAGGGTGTTTTTTTTTTTTTTTTTAAATTTCATATTTTTTTTCTCCCAGATTTGAGCGTGCCAATTAAAGGGAAGCGAAACATGGCTGGTTTAATGTCAAATTTTGGTCATTACACCCACGCCGTCGTTCGGGGAGTCCCCGCGTCCCTGGCCAAAGAGGCGCTCCGGAGCAGCCAGGCGGAGGTGGACCTGGACAAGGCGCGGAGGGAGCACAAGGCGTACGTCGAGGTCCTGGGGCCGAGGCTCGGGCTGGAGGTGGTGCAGCTCCCCGCGGACGAGTCGCTCCCGGACTGCGTGTTCGTGGAGGATGCGGCCGTGGTGTGTGGTGACACGGCGCTCATCACCAGACCCGGGGCAGAGAGCAGGAGGAGAGAGGTAAGGAAGTGTCAGCTTTCCTCAGCATGATTCAATTCAGCGAGATGAAAAAATAAATAAAAAAATAAAAAAAAAAAAAAAAAAAAAAAGTTTGATGTGGAAGTGGAGAGGTAGGCGTTGTCACTTGGCATGCAATTAATAGTCTGCAGGGGTGCAGATTATAGTGAGTAATATTAAGGTTGCTGATCTATGTGACAGTCTGTAGTTGATTATTAGCAGGGGTTTAAAAATGTGTTTCTTGTAAAAAGCAAGGTTTTCCCCCTCGGAAGTCTTTGAGTCTGTTCATGATTAACTCGTGTTAACTCCAGATATGTGATGCTAAATTAAATCTCCTGCAAAAATGTGTGAAATTCAAGTTTTTAAGGAAGGTTTATCTTGCAGGAGGCCTACATCTCTGAAAGCTACTTATCACATTTGAACCATATTGTGCCACAACCCATACAGAGGGATATGGTGATTAGGCTTAAGGCGACGCCCATTTGAATGACGACAATGCTTTTTCAAAAAAATATAATAGCCTATGTTCCTATTCTGCACTGGCAACATTTTGAAAATATAGTTGTTTGTGTACATAATACACTTTTCTTGGTGATGAATGGACTATTTATTGTCTGTTGTCAATTATATTCATGGGATGTGTTCAATGCATCCAAGAAAGTCTTGCTTCATTATTCCCACAATAATTGGCTGATTAAGACCATGACAAAACGTAAAGTAGAACAAAAAAGAAAATATAGACATGTATTCTATGAACTCAGAGGCTTTATGTCCGCTGAAATGAACAAATCAATACCTTTTTTGAAGGCAAAACAACAATGCCAGTGCACTCGGTTGCCTAGTGATATCTGCAATGTAGGGTAGCCATTTGTGTGTGTGTTTGTAAATGAAAATGGTTGAAACGGTGGGACAGCTTCTGTGAAAGCCCCCTGTCAGTTCACATCAGAGTCACTTTGTTTGGTGCTAATGTTCCCCAGGCTCACTGGAGGCATGGATACTGATTGGAAAGCTTGGCGCTGCTGGCCTCAGCTACCAGATTTCATTTATTGTGCACATGTTCACATGTGCACACACCATCAGCCAAAACCCTTTCTCACATTTAAATTGTGCTTTTTCATATATTTCATAAAGAGATAGCAGTGATTTGGTTTTTTGGCCCCTGTTCTGCCCATGGGATGAGTCAGCTGTAGTTAATTATAAGCAATGGGTGTGAGGATAAGAGCATAAACAAATCTGTTTGCAAAAACAGGACAAAACAAAAATCACAGATTCTAGTGAGGGCATGACTATTGTCTTGGTCAGAATTCCGTTGAATTGGATACCTTTTTCCATAATGAGATATAATGTTCTATAAAAATGAAATATCATCTAGTTGGGTGAGGTAAAGTGCTGACGTGCTGAATGCACTGTGAAAAATCAACAAAATGATATTATAATAACAGCAAAAAGGCTTTTGCTACACAATTTGACTATGTCAATTTTGACTATGTTGCCCATATAATGCATTGTAAACATATTTATATTGTGTTATAATCTGTTTATAGCAGTGTATTATCATAGTTATACAAACATTCACAATGCTTTAAAACAATGATCATAACACATTATATAGTATCATAATACTTCATAATTCTGGTCACTCACTGACATTTCTTTTGCAATGATCATAGTGTATTATAGTTTGCATAGTTGAAATACATTATAATCTTTTTATAATGCATTGTAATGTAAGTCGGCTGCACGGTGGTGTAGTGGTTAGCACTGTCGCCTCACAGCAAGAGGGGCCCGGGTTCATTTCCCGGGCTGGACAACCTTCTGTGTGGAGTTTGCATGTTCTCCCCGTGTCAGCGTGGGTTCTCTCTGGGTTCTCCGGCTTCCTCCCACAGTCCAAAGACATGCAGCTTAGGTGCATTGAAGACTCTAAATTGCCCGTAGGTGTGGATGTGAGTGTGAATGGTTGTCTGTCTCTATATGTCAGCCCTGCGACAGACTGGCGACCTGTCCAGGGTGAACCCTGCCTTCGCCCATTGACAGCTGAGATCGGCTCCAGCACCCCTGCGACCCTTAACTGGATAAGCAGGTTACGGAAAATGGATGGATGGATGGATTGTAATGTAAGTTACTCAAAAAATCATTGTTTGCTTTAAATTGAGTGAAAAAATAAGTATGTAAACGAGTATGTAGGCTAAGTATGTAAACAAGCACAAAGTAGATCTACTTACAGCACACACAGAGGGAGTGTGACTTCATTCTCTGCTCATGTCTACTCCACTTTGTACTTACATAGCAAAGTGTAGTTTGCTGCTGTATTACTGCTCTGAATTTCAAATTTAGCACTTTTAATGAAATTTATGTTTTTGCTTTTATTTGTATGCAAAGAAGAATAATGTAGTACAACGGCACTCGATGTGGTGCCCATAACCCAAAGTATAATGCATCATAAGCACATCAGCACAGCCGTAATAGCTATAAAACCTGAGATATTTGTAATGCAGGAATGCTCTGACCAGGCAGTCACACCGCCTGCTTGAACCTCCTTGGTGTGTAAAATACATGACATAACGCTAATGCTTGTCCTCTGCTAATGTTATTGTAAGTTTTAAAATAGTGTGTACACTTACAGTGTGTGAGCACCTTCAAACAGATGGTGCTGTAATTAATCAGGTACGTCGTTTTTTGACCTGAGAAATTAAGGATAATGGGAAACAGCAGTTTTTGGTCTTTTTTATCAGCCTTCTTGGGAATAAATCCTTTTGCTTGTGGAGGTCAACTACCATTGTGTGAGCAGTCACTTCCTCTAGACTAATTATTTCCTGTGTTTGCTTGGTCAGTTACAATTTAAGCATAACGTTTGAAGGATCTTTCTATAATGCTTCAGACATGCCTGTGTTGAAATAATTAGAAACTGCCTGTGTTGAAATAATTAGAAACTAATTAGAAATGGTTAGGGTTGAATTGTAGCGCACAATTACCTCAACATCTTTGCATGTAGATTTTGCTGCACCACAACACTACATATTAATGCTGTGTCACTAAGTTACCTATTAGACTGTTTATGAGAGAATCAACAAACATCCTGGGTGACTTCAATTGGTTGAGTCTGTTTTTAAACCAAAAACATTAGTGGGCGCCTATCAGGATAAGCATGTTGACCAGGGCCTTTTCTATTTTCTCTGCTTTATTTCACATATGTTCAGCCCTCTCAGTCTTCCATTTATTGCTGCCAATTTATTGCCAAGATTAACCAGGCAAGCAGGTTTCAGTTGCAGTGGAAAAAAAAGGCTTGTCACTGCTTGTGTGATGAAGTGAAACTCATAAATTGTTGGTCTTGTATGACCTTCCTACTGGGGAGCACTCTGCCAAAATATCACACAGATTTCAGTCTTTACAGAGGTATAATTTATCCAAAATAATGAATACAATTTAAAAAAAAATTGTCCAGGCCTTTAGCATTTGTAAGATCATCATCAGTACATCAAGGAAGGAGAAGTCCTTAGCAGGGAAGGACCCCTCAACAGATCCCACAGCGTCTCCTCTAGAGAAATAGACCATGACCTCCGAGATAGTGTGCCAATCAGCCCTCTGCTTCCCAGAGTGGACAGGTGTTATTAGATCAATGCTGCTAATGAGTAGGCACAATCTCACAAGCAGTAGGGTGAGAGAAGCTCTTGCAAACCAAAACACACACCCTGTGACACTCGTCATTAACATGATCACTTCATGATTCAACTTCTAGAAGTCGATATTTGGAGTCAAGAGAATAATTCTCTAATCTTCCTTCTTCAGATCACTCATTAGCTCGGACAGTTGTATGTGCAGAGGGTAAAAACGTGGATTTTGTCCAGGTGCTTTTAACTGTCAAGGAGAAAACTTTCTTAACTTGTTCTTCTCTTTGGATCAGATACTGTGGAGTTCAGGTGCACAGTGTAGCAGGAGAATGGATGTGGGAATTCAGAGGTGTTTTTGCATAAGTTGGGAGGAACCACTTGGTATTGTTTATCGCTTTAGTCTGTTTTAAGTGCTGTGGGATTTTGTTGGTGGTTCATCGGCCCCATCCATCATTTCTGCTTTGAATTCTCCTCTAATCGTCTTGTAGAGTCACTGCAGGAGAGATTAACTAGTTGGTTCACACAATTTGATCATTTTCCTCTTTACCATTAAAGGGTGGGGTCATCACTTTTTGTAATTGATTGTACCCAGTGCAACTCCATATGACAATATGGAATGGAATTAGTTATGAAATATTTCTTAAAGGCTGCAACATGAATCTCATCCATTAGGCTGTGGCTTAAAAGCCTTATTATCAGGGGAAATGCTTCTCTAAATGGACTGCATAACTTTTCACTGCAGACTGCAGCATGGTCTAAAAACACTCAAACAAAGAGCCAAAGTTAATTATTTCAATAATGCTGAACACATAGTTTGATATGCTGAAACTGTTCACCAAGCTGCATGCTGGTGAAGGTCACCCTACAATCTGCAGATCTGCAGATTGTAGGGTGACCTTCACAGTCATGCTAATTGTGAACCTATTTAGGAATCATAATTTAATGGCACAAGTAAGCTGCTGTTATTTTTGGCCTTAGTTACTTTGTGATGAGAGGATAGAACAAATAGTTTTCTTAAAGGCAAAACTGGTATTTTTCTACCTGGAACCTGTTGACCCATGTTTATGTTTGAAGCGATTCATTGGGATTTTTTTATTTTGAAACTGGTCCCGTATTGAGGGATAAAGCAATGTAATGCTATGTGTAATGCTACGTTCACTAAAAGTGATTGTTTTTGCTATTGACAGTCTCAGATTGTTATCAAGAGTCTGAAAACATTATGAAAAGGACCCTACAGACGAATAAAGCGTTTTTATTTTTCATTTCGCTTGATTCGAACTGTTTGTTATTGCGTCTTGGTCTCGCTCACAGCAACAGATCCCACTCTTTACACCACCTCTGTGGGCCTCATAGTGTCACAGCACCCACAGGAACACCTCCAGTCTCCCGAGCTTCGCAGCCTTGCAGCTGCCCGTTTACCCTCCTCTGCCTGTTGCCCCTCTCTCTTTTCCTCGTCTGCTCTTCACTTCGTAGGAGCCCTTCATCCATATACTCTGGCTCGACAAATACTGGTGGCCAACAAATTGAAATGATTGAAATCATCTAAATATTCAGCAACAACATTGAAAATCTTTTAACTCAAAGCTTCACTCTCTGTACTCCAGCAAAAACAAGTCATTTTAGTGGATGTAAGTAACGGTGCCACCTTGCACTAATAGGATTCCATTAAAGCCTGTGAACGCTCTCGGTCAATACTGAACCAATTTCAGAAATTGTTGTCTCTCGAAGTCAGTTAGACACAAAAACATTGGGAAATGGGGTCCAGGCTGAAAAATACCAAAGCTATCCTTTAATGTCAAGCTTTTTAAGAATTGAGATAAAAGAATATTTACTCAAGGCAAACAAGATGAAATTCTTAATTTTTTTTTAATAAGCTCTGAATGCATTTCATGGACCGCTAGGTCAAATATAGTCATGTTTTTAATTTGACAGCATGAAATAGTATGTTTGCTTTCTCTGAACCCACTGTTAGTTTCAAACACATTTGATGTCCATTTAGAGTTTTCAGACTGATAATAAACAGAAGTCTAGCTTGTGTGTTATAGGTATTGACTCCTTCTGCCTCGAAGAACCTCACTAGATGCTATGACAGCTCAGCCACATAAGAAAGTCTAACTGTGATGTATTCTGCAGTATGACTGACTTGAGAATATTTCCCTGGCCCGCTCAAACATTTGAGTTTTTCTCTCAGCCCTCCTGACCTTAACTGTTGGCAAACTGTCCTTCCTGTTACCTTCATTGGCTATATAAGTTATCTATTAATTTAAAGAAGGGAAAATCAATAAGCCTGTTACTATTCCATTTTAAAATTACCTCAGTTGTTTATGTTTGGCAATAAGGAAATTAGTGCACTGCAGATTAAGTGTGGATGAGTTCACAGTGGATTTTATTCTTTAGTATCGTCACTGCTCTCCGTAGATGCTCTGATGCAAGTTTTGAACTGTTGGCATTCCTTGTGCCAATCAAAACTGGCATGTTTTTGCTTGCTTACATACTTTATTGGTAGATTTTTCAGCACCAACTCAGGTTAAGCAGTTCAGGTATAGCCCTTTATATGTGTGAGGTTAAAAGGTTATTGCAAGATAGAAAGAAACAGGAGAGTTTAAGTTGCAACTGCATTGCAGTTCAGATTGAACTAAAGGGATAGTTGAAACTGGACTCAGTTAAGGTAGTAAACAGATCAGGGTGCCAAATGGCAGTATGTGTAGTTTGCCCCCATGTTACGTAACTCGTATGTGGTTCATGGATTGAAAGCCAGTGAGGGATAATGTCCAATCCTGATCCCTGTCCCTAACCTTGTCAGGGACACGATTTGTAGAAAATAAGAAAGGTAGCACAATTATTATATTGATTTTACTGTTTTTGGTACATATTAGGCATGTTATGTTCAAATATTTCTTCTTCTGAGTGACCTGAGCCACACAAGAACATCCTCATAGAACATAGAAGAATTAGTTTTCTCCACAGGCTATCTGGGTTTCACTCACTGTGACAGAGTGAAGAGCTGAGCTGATCACAGTTGATCAGCTGCTCCTCCACATCCAGACCAGGCACTTAAAGGACCATTTCACAAGACTCTACCTCTCTTATCTAACTATGCAAATATCAAAGTGAAAAGGGCAAAGCATTACACATTTACATTCTGTGTAAAGTCTGTGTGCCTTCACCAGCTAAAACTAAAAAATGCTCTTTGTGCTTGCTTTTGCACGATATGGTGTTCAGAGTGGACTAAAAGATAAGCTTAAATTTGAGCCCAAACTAGTTCCGAAATTTCACTGCACCGCCTAATCTGCATGAAAACAACTTTCGCTTTTCCACCTCACCAACTCCTTGCAAGCAGGTTGTCTGGAGCCCTTAAATGACCAAACACAACAACAATTGGACTTGTAAGTAAAGAAATTAGCATAGCAACAGCAGCAAGCCTTGCACCTGCATTTTAATGGAGCCCAAAACCAGATTACTTCTGGAGAGAAGTTTTGAATGAGAATTAAAGAATTGTGATAGCCTTGCTTCAGCAGAAGTGGTTTAGGTTTTTTTTTTCTTCATTTTTTCATTACATTATAGGTGATTGCTGGTTATTGCTGTCAAATCAAGGCAGGTATAATTCAAGTGTCCCAGAATAGAAATGCATTTACCAAAGGCACTCAATATATTTGATCAAATGTATGGGTTTGAACCTGTCTAATTTCATCTCTTCAACAGATATTATATACCTCTAGCGGATCGTTAGCAACAAGGTGAATGAACTTCACAGACGCAACAGAGATTCTCCCGTTTGTTATAACTTTTTGAAGGTTTAAACCTTTGGAAAGGTTACTCAAATATCGGTCATAATGAATAGTTCTTTGAGTATTCAAAAGCCAGATTAGCCAAGCTGAAAGGATTTTAAGTAAGTGTTCTTGAAATTGGTTTTGTTGTTAAAGAAAGTACTCCAACTATTTGCCACACAGTTTTTGTAATATTGTTGGTCAAAAATGAACTCAACTCTCAATCCTGCAACCATGACAAGTAGGGATTTTGCTGACTCTTGATAACTGTTTCATATAATCCCAGCTGTCTTCCAGTAGCTGCAGTTGGGTGACTTTTTCTCTGTATTCATATTCTGTACTTCAGGTTGTGCTGGACTCTGACAGACAAACTTAATTGCCTAAAAAGAAAATCCTCTTTGATCCTCCACCCTCACATTTTACTTCCAGAATGGGGCAGTTATGTGTGATTAAGCTTCATCAACTGAATGGGCAGTTTAAACCCACCATGAAATGGTTACTAAACCTGCCACCTTTTACTGGTACTACTCAGACATTGTGATGACTTTAAGTGTAGCCATTATCTTCTTTGGAAGTGCCAGTCAATACTTACTGTATCTTCTAATAGTACACTACAGTAAGCAGTAACTGTAAGTTAAGCTCAGTGAGCCTGGAAAATAATGGTCATTATAAAGTGCTAAAATCTGTCAGAACAAGTGTGAAAGGTTTAGGTGACAATTTAAGTCTGGAGACAGGATGGAATATTTTGTTTCAGACACAATATTTAGGTCATGTTTTTATAGACATAATATTTAGGCTCAGTCCTGGCAGTTTATATGTCCGTGTGGGCCCCTTTCTGGTCATGCCTCATCAAGCGGCCCCCAAACTAACACCAGACAGCACAGAAGCCCTGTTTTGACTAGACGGCCTGCAGATGCAGACTGCTCGCCGTCCCCCTGGCTCTAATATGACTTCCCCAACGGAACCGACCTGGTTTCCTTCAGGGAGGCTTGGCATCCGCGTGTGAACGGGGGAGGAGGGTGAGACACCTGGAATCCGCCAGTAGCATGTGGGCTGGGGGTCAACGTGCCTTCCCCAACTGTCTGTCAAATTCCTTCCACATTTAACCTGCCCTTCCTCTCACTGTTTGTCCGTCTGACTCCTCGTCTGGCTTGTTCGTTTGTAACATCGCAGTGCTGCTTCCTCTCACATCCTCTTTGATACATTTTCTTATAAAGGATATCAAATCAGAATGTCTTCCAAGGTCTAACTCAGGTTAAGCTGATCGCATTTACATTCAATAACCCGAAATTCAGGATTATTGTTGCCACAAATCAACCACTCAACATAGTAGATTGTCTGCCAGTGAAAAAGTAAGAATATCTCTTTGGCTGAGCAATATAGGGAAGCCTGCCTTCAATACAGGAAGAATAAATTATATTTACAGTAATATGATAATAGCGATAATAAATTACTTTGCGGCTGAGATGTCCTTTGTTGGCATGAAAATTTACTCACATTGATAACACATTGAGAATTGTTACAGTCCACTGTAAACAGTTTGACAGTAAGCCAGACATATTAAACTAGCTTGTCGTACTGTGAGTTGGAGCTTACCTTTGTTATTCCAACGTTTACATATCTAAACCAGATTAAATAATGCTTAAAAAAAGGAATATTCAAAGGATATGAGTCTAAATTCAGTAGAGATGATCTGAATTTTTAACTATCCGTGTCATCATGAACACAAAAAAGTAAAAGTGTTAGTCAAAAATACTTACATATTGATTGTCACTAAATACTTAAATCCAGTAACTGCCAGGTGTAACTGTGGTGAAGCTAACTGACAAACAAACGTTGCAAATATGTGACCCGTTATGAGGAAAAGACGTTATATGAAATTAATATAAAAATGCTTTTTAACAATGTAGTAAACTGGTAAGATTTAAAAATACATTTAACAAAAATAAGACAACACCTCAAACTGCAAATCTTTATACCAAGGCCTTGGACTGAATAACGAGAGCAAGGTTAGCACAATCGGACATTTCAACAATATTAAAATGGCTAACACTGATACACATATAATTCTCTATGTATGTATATAACTAAATATTTAGTATGTTACCAAAGGATTAACAGTGAGGATTAAAGCATATTATATTGTATTCCTTGTTAAAACTTTTATTTTTGGCAGCAATGCCACAGCTCATAATACTACGGTGACTCTGCAACCCATTCTAGATCAGTCTTTTTGCTTGTTTTAACATTATCACAATGTGTTCTGTATGAGTGGATCAACACGTGCCAGACTTTGCCTTGTGTGTGTACCAGGAAGTCTTGCATTAAGAACATGAATAGATCATAGAGCCCTCCCCCCACCCTGCTGTCACCTTACACCCTGCTGCCTTTTTTCCTCTGGTTCACCCACGGCAACCCCACCAACCCCGACGCAGTGCAACAGTCTGCTAGACAGCTGCGGTACTCTTGTGAAAAGGAACTCCTCTCAGCCTCACAGGATGACCGGGTCACGCTCAGCCGTCACTGTGGGTGTGTGAATGTCTGGTTTGGTGTGCGAGACGGTACAGTGGAAGACACAGGAAGTGGGCCAGGCACGGTGGCGTTGAGAAAAGTCACGCTAAGGTCAGAAAGGGCGCAGCATAGCCTCAGACAAAACCCTTTTTTTCGTGTGACGGTTTAGGGAGAAAAGTTTATATCAAATAAAATGTTTTCAATTCTTCTTTTTCTCTTTTCTTTCCAGCTTTTGCCTGCTATCTGAACCAAATTCATAATGGTGCCATTGCAAAGCAAAGTTAAACCAGAGGTGACACATGGCTCCCAGAGACACGTTACATTTGTATAAATGTGATTTTAGTCTTTCAGAAGGAAGATATTTCAAGATAAGAAACTGAAACATAAATTGCTAATGAATTGAAATGATTGTTCTCAAGAATGTTTTTCAGGGATTTTTGTATTTTATTCAAAGAATGGGCACCTTTGCCCTTCTGTAGTGGATCAGGTTGTTTGGTAATGTTTCACCTCTGATTGGAAATGATAAACTGTGTTGATAAACTAGAGCTTCACAGATCAGTTTTTATTGTATCACTAGGTCTGAAGGGCAGCCTCTTTGACCTGGTTGCTGTGTTAATGAGAGTTAATATGTAACCCCCCTTAGCATCTGTACTTCAGAACATACCATTCATAGCTAACGAAATGTTTCTGGAGATCTAAAGCACATATAAAGAGAATGAAAAGAGCTCTCAAATACTAAGTTGTTGTTAATTTATCTTTGGTTGCTTGCTTTGGGCATGTTGACCATACTTATTTTGTTCAAACAGTACTGCAGATGCTGTTTGAAGGCAGATTATGCAATAAACAAAGAGATACTGATAACTCCGTGGATGCAGTAGGATTGCATCTATGTACTTAGTAGTGGCTCTCACTTTAACCAAACATACTTCACTGGTAATACTATAATTGCTTCTGCCACTATTTGCTGCACTCTGTAAACAAGGCAGAAAGCAGTCAAGACCTGCACACTCTTATAATCTCCCTCTCACTTCTCTCCCTGTCAGTCTTTGACATCTCACTCCCTCCCTTTCATTCTCACTCTAACAGCAGACTCGCTTTAAGATACAAACTGTCAACATTAACTTCATTGATTGCTGGAGATGCAGAGCCAAAAAGAATCGACTCGCAGGCTTTAACCATCAGTCCCTTCTGTCTGTCCAGTTGACAGTTGTGGTTAAATGCCCAGTTTTCTCTGCTGTCACTGAGCAACCACAATCTCAACAACTGTCATTTTATCTCAAGGCCTGTTGATGGGATTTGTCTTCAGTATCTGGTGCTGAAAATGAGAGATACCTGTTTTCTGAGGAATTGGTGCACCAACTGTTTAACATGCTCACCATCTTAGTTTAGTGTGCAAGCATGCTAATTAGCACTAAACACAAAGTACAGCCGCCGCTTGACTTGTCATTAGTTTTGCAGGTATTTAGTCATACACCAGTATTGGACAAATTAATATTTTTTAGATGTTGAGATATTTCATTCTGGATCAGAGTGGTCGATCAACCAAAGTTGCCATTCGTAGAGCCATAGCTAAAAATGCCAAACATACACTGAGTACAGAATTTCAATAACAAATGGGGAAGGTTCTGAAACCAGGAAATGTAGACGGGCCAGATATTTTCATTCAAAACCGTTTTAAAGCATTTGATTATGACAATTTTTAGATAAATGGAATCAGTGCAGTTGAAAATAATAATGTTAATTGTTTCACTTTTGAAATAAAAAATTCTGACCCAGGCAAAAAAGAAAATGAAAGATTTGATGGTAGTGTCGCTAGGGAAACTGCACAAGTGCAACTCAACAGAGATGAGAAGGAATCAAGATGGCTCACTCCTTAGCTACTCCCATACACTATGTAGCTTACATATGTCGTCATTTATCAGATTTATATGAGGTTGCTTCTGAGCCGGATGAATATGTCTGGTTAACAGCTTCTCAAATGTAAGGACCTTCTGTTTCTTTTACATCACTTTCATTTGAGCACTGTTGTAAGGGGATTATTCACTATTTTAAAGGCAATAGATTGATCAATAATGGAAAGCAATTATTGGTTGCATCGGTAACAGCATCTGTCTAAAATGTTTTAAACAGAAAACTGAATTACAGACATGTGATTTGCTGTTTGATGAAGGTGAATGGTCTTTTAAAGTAGCCCGGAAAAGTATCCGAAATAACGACCATGAAAATGAGTCCTGTCTCCACAGTGTGTGACTACAGGTGTAAGCCTGTCAAAACACTCTTACTTGTAATTATCACCAGAAGGTTGACGTGATTGTTTTTCCCCCAGTTGGCAGTTTAAATTGACCGAACATCAAAGGAACTCACCATGAGACTACTTACTTAAATCGTCTACTTTCCAATGAGCTCACGCTAGATGAAATAATGTAATTGTGCCCACGATTTAGACGTTTAGTTTCGGCAGGGCTCGGTGCAGTGTTGAAAGAGCATGGTTGAAACCGGTTTTGTTTTTGGCACCGTTTGTTTTTATGCAACAGAGCAGTGCTCCTGGCAACTTGGAGCTACATCAAGAGTGAAGTAAGCTAAGAAGCAATGAACAAGACCAACTGCATTGTTACAGTTAAAAGAAGTTGAAAATTAACTTTAAGAATATCAAACTAGTATTAAAGAAGCACGTTTATGCTACTGTATCTTTAGGCCCTCCATGTCAATTCCACTCAGTTTTTTTCTGAGTGAAACGCCTCGGACACACTGAGCAAATTATAAACTCTTCACCCTTTGGCCTCACATTACTTGGAGGTGCTGGGTTTTGTGTTTACAAGTCAAAATTAAGTTAGCAGAAGCCAGAACCCTGACGCAAATCGACACAGTGCTATGAGGCCTACATCCGTACCATTTCTCTTTCCTCAAGTTTGTTGGGGAAAGAGAAAAAGAAAAAATACATACACACATAAGTTCTGCAGATTTATAGAGATTTAACTGAATATGACCATGAATGCATGTTTCTGTCTTTGTTGACATATTCATATTCAATATATACACATTTCATCATTGGTGTGAATACTTTGTCTTTAATGCATGCTAAACATGTCTTCTTTTAATTTTTGGCCCATCTATCACAGCTAATGTTCCTGTCAATGTATGAACTTCTTCTGCTCACTGCCTCATTGGAAAGGCCTACTCATTGGTCTTTAAAGAAAGTGATATATTTCAGACGCTGTTTAGTTCCAGAACAGCCCTCCCTGAATGAGCATGTTTTCCTCTGCTCCATCATTCAGTCTGACTCATGCGATTTGCAGAGTAGTTTTTAATTATGCCAAAGTAGGGGGCACTCGCAAATTGGATTTAACAGTGAGTGAATCTTGGCCAAAGTAATGAGAGAATTTCAGCTGTTGAACAATATGTGGTCCTGTTGTACCCATGTGTTTTATTTCCATGGTTATGAATAAATGAAAAAATCCACCAACACAATATACAGAACAGTTTATTGTAAACCAATGTATTTTGGCTTGTGGCCTTCATCAGGCTCATCATTCATGTTTCTGAGCAGGATAATGTGCTGTTTCTACTATAGGCTGCTGTGATTTTCATTCCCTCCGAAGAAATTAGAGTCAGACTCCTGAATTTGAGCAATTTGAAGTAAGTGGGATTAGCAGAGGCCAAGCTAATGATCCAGTGATTTAGAGCATACAGAAGGAAAGGCTTAATTATGCACTGAGTGTTATCTGCACATACGTGCTCATACTGTAGCTGGATTGAGGAGTGTTGTTTGTTTCTTTTTAGGAGGCTTAGAAGGAATACGACATAAGATTATATCAATATTCTGATACTGAAGGCATTTGATTTTCATATTGAGGTCCCCACAGTCTTAAATTCCTCTGGATTACTTGGGTATTAGCATGTCTTTGAGAATATGTTTAGGTTTAAAAGCAAGTAGTTCAATTAAAAAAATATCTAAACTTTTGATAAAGCTACATTAACATATATTTTTATGAACAAGCACCAACTCTCCTCAGATCCATGAAGCACTTTAGCATCTTTTATTTCATTGTTTTGGTTTTAAGGCTATCACTTTTTACTGTTTAAAAATTAACAAAAAAAGACATCGATACATTCGTCCTCCTTGCCAAAATCTATCTACTACATTACCCACAATGCAACTCCATCGCTAATGGAGATTTGATTGGATCGCTAGCCTCAAACAAAGATGAGAAGCATGCTACATAGGCCGGGTTAACTCACTTTTTTTCCCCCATTTTCAAACTTTTACATTTCATTAATCAATTTATCGCAGCTCCCTCTGGAGCCACAAAAAGCTAAATCTTAAATTCACGCATATGCAGCAGTATTTTCTAAGACTTGTAAACAAACTGATGTGAAAAATCTGCACACTGCCTATTTCATTTCTTCAATACTGAAGCAGAATTTTTTTTAGCATATGTTCATTGTTTTAAATCTACATGAATTAATGTGCAGAATTTGGATCCGTATACTTACAGTCACACACAAACATGCTCACTGTGTGTGTGTGCATGTGAGTTGAGTCCATTCATTCTCAGACGCAGGAGGTGAGACCCAGGTGCCTAGTTTCCCCATGAGGGTGAGTCAGGAGACAGTATGTATCGACTGGGTGCCACAATGTTCTCAGAGTGTCAGGACGAGGCTGGAGGCCACGGGGACAGTGCTCGTCTGTCGCATCTCTCACACATACGTGTAATTTGTGCATGTGTTACAGTAGTGTGTCTCAGCTGCATCTGCTGGACCACAACCTATTAAAGGGTAATTTCGCCCAGCTGATAAGAAACATATTTTTGAATAATTTTAACCACCTAAATACTGTTACTCCAGATAATCCATATACCACCCAGTCATAAGTTTTTATTCAAAGTACTTATGACAGAAGAAATGGTCCCAGAAATAGACATGTCGTGGCTAATTTATTCACTGCCAGGTTACAGTATCAGGCAATATATCATATAATATATCATACCGCTTTGTAAGTATTGTTGGTAGCAGCTAATTAATTACACCCTGACTCTCTTTCACAAATTACCAGTATGTCCCCCACAGCAGTTTCCTACAGTTTGGTGCTATGTGGATCAATTACTATGATTAGTGTTGATGTACATGCATGTCGGCATTGACGGTTACGTTCAATACTTGATCTAAAGCAATTTGAGTTGTGTCTTCCAATATTCCCAACACCTCTGATGTCATACTGTATTTGTTCAGACTAGAAGAAGCCATCTCAGCCAAAATAATCAGGCATCAGTCATTAACTGTATGTTTTCATAGATCTTATAAATATTTGCCTGTAGTTTGATGGTCCTTGTATTTGGCAGCTTTGGGCATATTCACAATCAGACAATTAGAATTTGCATGTTATGCGTATTGTGCAAGAGGTTAGTTTTTACCAAAGTTTTAACACCACCATAAATCTCTAACAAATTGAATCTTGGTTGTAAATTGGCAGTTGCCTTAAAGAGTACTGTATGAGTGTGCATGTACGCATTCACATGTGCATGATGGGTAAGGGTTTGTGTGTGCGTGTGTTTGGATGTGTGAGAGGTCCGGAGGGGCAGGGCAGGTATCAGGCCCGGGCAGGGAGGTGTGTGTTGCCTCCACTGTCTGCCCTCGGCTGTCACAGTGTGGTGTGATGTCCGCTCTCAGTCTGTTCTCACGCCAAGGATCATACTGAGAACACACTCATCTTCTCCACCAGCCAATCTCCTCAGTCACGCACAGAGCACATGCAGAGCCAGCGTAAATGTGTCAGTGCTGAAAGGATTATTATTGGACAACTTAAAATAAATAAATAAACAAATTTGAAATTACATTTTATATAACTATAAATGGGATTTTTTTTTTAGGTTTATGGGCTGTTGGCTGGGCAAAACATGAAATTGAAAGATGACACATTGGGCTCTGGGCAATGGTGATGTACTTATTTCATGTGTTTTTGACATATAGATTAAACGCTTGATTGAAAAAACAAAGCAATACAAAATCAAATGTTGCACGTCTACAACTCGTAGGTATACACTATAACATGTATACAAAGAGGAAGTGCACTTATAATAATTTGAAACACACATTAAAAAGGAGTAAAGTATAGATCTGGTACAATATAAAGCATGCATTGTCTTTCTGGCACATCGCAAACTGGACTTCCACTATAGAGAGTAGGGATACTAGTTTTCATTGCCAGCAGCTAAGAGATTAAACCTTTATTATTTTTTTCCATTGTTTTTAATGAACAACATAGACTTCTACTATTAAACTAGGCTATAAGAGCATTACTTTCCCTTAGAGACAACTTGCATTTGTTTAATTAACATTCAGATGAGAAGTAGCTTTTGGCAACAAGATTTTGGGTTTCTGACTCCAATACCAGACGATACCTTGATTGCATAGTCCATAATGTCAGACACTTATAATAACAATAATAGCCCATCAATGGCAAAACAAGTCATTTTAGTGGATGTAAATGACGGTGCCACCATGCACTAATAGGATTACATTGCAGCCCTTGAGCGGCTGTTGTCTACAGTGCTCTCACTCAATACGGAACCAATTTCAGAAATTGTTGTCTCTATTAGTCAGCTACGGACAAATAAACATGGGAAAATAGGGTCCAGGTTGAAAAATACCAAAGTTATCCTTTAAGAAAGTAAAACAGTGACAAATTGGGACAATAGCACCACATTCAACAAAGGGCCTCAGATATAAATGTGACATCTATCATATTAGTCAATAAACATCTGTCATTAACACCTTACCTCATTACTCTGTCAGCAAAATTAGCTGAGTTTAGTCTCGGATAGATGTTCTTCACCTCCAGGTATTCTTTATTCATCCAACAAGCAACACTACATGTAACATAGCAGGTTGATGTTGTATGTACACATGTTTGTGGGCGGGAGGGTATTCAAGTTCAGGGCCGTGAAAATTGTTACATTTAGGCCACGGCATGGCTGGTGTCGATTCCATAAGACCCCCTTTCCATTGTGTAACTTTGTTTATTTAGTTTTCCAGCAAATGCTTTGGTAAAGAGGTGAATCTCGTAGAAAGACTCAGGAGGATACACAGGCCTCAGAGGTGGAGTGGATGAAGTATTTTGTTGGCACTGCACTCGGAAAAAAGACATCAACAGTGTTGGGAAACGCTCTTGGGACTGCACAGGGAGGTGCAACATCATTTTTTTTTTCATTCATGTAGGGAATGCTATGCTAGTGCTTTCACTGTTTAAAATGTGTTTTTAATTCCTTTGCGGAAAGAATCTTTTGGATTTCACTCCTGTGTCATGCCATGGCAGGATACCTCATTGTTTTTTACTCTATTGCTTTTGTAGGCATCGTTTTGAAGCCGTTGTGTGTTTATACAAACTCCACCTACAACCTCACTTGGATTGTTTGATGAAAGACACTGTAGGAGAGTGAATATGACAGGAGGATCAGTGTTGGAGGTTTTCTTTTGCTATTATAAATGCATGCATGGTACAGGGTCCATCTATTCATATAAAAGTATCCCAAATTTGCAAGACCCCATCAGTCCCCCCTAAATGGATTTTAATGATTTACTTTGCCATGCATCAAATACAGTTGCAGCCAGTAGGCATGTTTTGGCTCAAATCGCTTGGCAACAAAATGTCGTTACAGGAAGTAAAAACAAAAACACTGCAGGGTTCAAAAATGTTCCGCTCCCCTCAACTGTTTCTTTTTTTTTTTTTTTTTTTTTTTTTTTTTTTTTTTATACGCGGCTGTGGTCCACGTCCACCCTTGGCAGCCCAGAGAGGTCGGCTTTTTAGAGAGAGGGGGAAATCAGCTCTGACAGAATGACAAGCCTCTCCGCTTCTTGGCGCTTACCATAAACTCATCTAATTGCTCTGGGGCTCAAAACCCACAATAAGAAGTCATCCGCTGGGGCCCCAAGCAGTGGGAGGCTCCAGCTGACTTCCGGAAAATTGGGAAGAGTCAAAATAAACACACACACACACACACACACACACACACACACACACACACACACACACACACACACACACACACACACACACACACACACACACACACACACACACACACACACACAGTGAGCTTGTAAGTTTAACTTCGACAAAACCATTCAACCTTTTTGCAACCACTGATGTACACAGATACACCCACACTTGCTATTGGTTTACTCTTTGCATGGGCTTACTCTTTGACTTCCCCTTAGCGAATGTTTGATAGCTCGCAGCAAAGAATGATCGTGGATCGTGGGTTTATGTAAGTGTGCTATTGACTGTCTTTCATAAGATCAGGTTAATAATAGAAACATTACAGGGGGTAAATCACTCTTGGTCAATCTCCCAGTCGCTGCCTGGCTTCAATAGAAAAGTCTTGGCAGGTGATCACAGTTCAGGGGCTGGAGGGTCAGCAGGCAGACTGATGAACTGGTATCCTGTTGGCCGGTAGAGGATGTTCCTATCAGTTGGTTAGCAGACAGGATCAACACATTGGCACTCCAAGAGGCCTGATTGCCAGTATCAGCTTAACAGGTCACACTGTTATATCAGCAACATCCCACTAGTTGATCCAGCTAGAGTGTTCTCCTTATATTTGTACTTATTTATATTAGTTCTAAGCCTGAATTAATGATTGTTTTTAATTTTGAATAAATCAATGAATTAATCAAGAATTGTTTAGTTTATTATGTCAGAAAAATGTCTCAGGGCCATAGGTGACTGTTTGTCCAACAGCCAGTCCACAACCAAAAGGTATTCAATTTACAGTCGTAAAGTTTCCACCAAATGTAGCACAGCTGACAAATAATCTCCAAAAGGGAATGGGAATTAATGCGTGTTTCTGTTCACTGCATTTACAGAAATAATAGGAGTTGGGGACATCAAGATAAACAGTGGTGCTAGTTCACAAGTTCTCATACCCAAATGTTGACTTCTTTAAAATGCTTGTCCTACCAACAGTATAAATCCAGAGATATACATTTTACAGTGACATAAAAAAGAGAAAAGCAGCAAATTCTCACATTTTGAGACAGAAGAATAAAGGATTTTTGTGCATTCATGCTCTTTGCAATGTATGCTTGATTTATTATCTAACACGATGACTTGGATTGTCTTGATAATAAACATAGAACTTGTTGTGGTTACATTTTTTGGCCCAGTTACATTTTGTGGTTGAAAGAGAAATGCAATAATAAAACACTCAGTCACTGTCGGAGGTAAAAAGCATTGCTTTGTACTCTGGGATTTGTTAATGACTTGAACGGTGGTGATGACTCAGATCGCCTGCAGCCAAATACGCCCTGAAAAGGACTAAATTTCAATTGTTGTGTTCTTTTGAGCCCAGGGGGCGCCTTATCAAAGGGTTCACAATTCTCAGCAGAGGCCTGATGAATGCTGGCCAATAGCTCGATTAATGTTTGGGAGACAGTACAATGTCTCGCAAATGCCAGGATCATTACAGCAGAGCTATTAGGGAAGAATCAGCCATCCTTTCCTCTGTCATAATGGGTCCTTTTCCCTCTTAGCATACACTCTGCTGGAAAGGTTGAAGCACATGGGAACTGTTGGCTCAAATACATTTGAAATTACACTGTTGTCGCTTTGTGGTAATAGTCTGAATCCTCAAGCAAATTTAGCTTGTCAGCTCCAAGATAGTTACATAATATTGGTGAAATGCATGGCATAATTGACTATAAACCATAATGTCAGATGCAGTTAAGAGAAGGCATTCTAAAGCTGGTGGCATCTGTTTGCAGTCGACCCTGAGTATGAAAATGTAGTTCTGCTACAAAATCAATTTATTTAAGATGGAACATTCAGAGATCTGCTCACAAATGCTTGTCTCAAGCTATCCGTCACGTTATGCAGTGAAACGTGTCTCCAGGGAGAAAGACATGTGATGGAGTGTGCAGGTCATGTTTTGGGTCTTGTTTGCCAAAGATAATGTGGACAAACCACAGTCCGGGTTCACTCAGTAGTAGCAGCTGCATAAATTGAACAAAAACTCAATAGCGAAGGGCTACATTTATATCAAAACTCATTATTTTTGCTTGTCTTATCTGAGGAGTCTCCAGAAAATTGTACCCCTCTCAGTCATAAGTCAATTCTGAACACACAGACATGATAAACACATTTTTTGATTATTATTTTATTATTATTATTATTATTATTATTATTATTATTATTATTATTATTATTATTTCCTTTATTGATCCCCATGGGGGAAATTCGGGTGTTGCAGCAGCTCAACTACACAGAAACAGATAATAAATACACATATTATACAATAAAATAAAAATAGAATAAAATAAAAAATAAGAATACAAATAAAAAAATGTTTAATGATTAATTCTAATATTATATTAATTACATATTCTTAACAAAGATATCATCGTATGTCATGTCAACCGCAAACAGGAACTGCTAATAGCTATTTTAGCATGCTTAAAGGGGTTCCAATTTGCAAACGTGAACAAATATAGGCCAAGAAACTGGGGCTCATCTGACTCTATGGCAGCATTACACTTTCTGTTTGCATTCCCCAAATTATGGTGACTGTAGTTCTAACACTTAAAGCATGGAATAATAATAGGAGTGACAGAATTCATTAGTTTTATTTTTTCAAGTTGCAACCATAAACAGGGTTCTTATTTTCTTGGAACACTGACACTCTCCTCTATTGATTTATATGCAACTATTTGCAATTAACTGTGTTATTAGAAACTGTGGACATATAGACAAAACACTTAAACAATTCTAAGTCTGAGGTCTGACTTTGGGTCCCACTTTGAAAAAAAACTGGTGTAGACTACACACTCAATTTCAACATAAGCAGTCTGAAAGGAAGTACTGAGAAAGTTTGGAGCTTGAGTCCATGATTCTTCTTCTTCACGTGTTTTTGTCCTACGATCTCACCCACCCACCCACCCAAACACACACACACACACACACACACACACACACACACACACACACACACACACACACACACACACACACACACACACACACACACACACACACACACACACACACACACACATAAGTTGTCAGTTAAATAGACATATGAATCCACACCCAAACGTATTGATACACACAGCTAGATAAGAAAACAGACCACAGCACACACCCTCAAAAGCTTGTCCAATACACTTCAATTACATACATGTACACACAGACATCCCTTCCAGACGCACACAGGTCGTCGTGTCCCAGCAGTGACCAGAACACATTGTCAGTTTCCTGTTGGCTGAGAGCCGCGCTCGTTGTCCAGCCATAACAGACCGCACAGTTCCTTTTCATCACCGCCCCTAGGGTTGCTATTGATTGGCCTTTTTCAACCGGGCATGTCAGGTCAGCTTTGTGTGCATGCATGTGTGTGCTCTACATGCGTCTACATTGATAACTTGAAGAGTAATTTATCTGGTTACTGGTTTCCTATATGTTCCTGTCAGAGATTTTCATAGATCTGCCCGAAGGCGTCAGAAGGGCTGCTTAATTAAGCTGCCTCATTAACTCTGTATATAACAGCAGCAGCTACAGTATTAGGCTCTGCTATAGTGTAGATTGCTATGTAGTGGTCAGAGAAGCATGGAATAAAAATAGGGTAATTTGTGAAAACAATATACAACACAGGCAAATTAATAGATCAAAGCAAATATTGAGACATTAATTATTGAGTCCCTAAAAAGTGAATTGAAATTTTCTGAAGAACTCGGGTTGTTAAGATAAGTCTTTGAGTTTTAAGTGTTGATAAATATGTTGATGTTCTATCTAACAAATCAATATGATGGCCTATGAGCACATTAGCATAATCCATGTTACTAAGCAATAACCATACCCAACTGTTTTACATACAGATGGGCCGACCCTGCATTAATTAAGCCATATTTGTGGCCGCAACCAGTCAGGCCAAATTTTTGCCAGATCTGTTGTCATTTAACATGCACTTTGGAGGGGGTCATGATGACACCTGATTAATCACCTGAATGTTCAACAATCAGGTGATCACATGAATTTCTGGCACGCTAGAAAGTTTTGACTGACGTCTTGCAGTTTGACAGATCCACCGTCCACATGCTGTCAAAAGACGTGTTAAGATTTTGTCTTTAGACTGATTTAATAATTAACTACCTAACTTTGATGCAGAACAGGCTATATACATATACAAATTGACTGCATCTTCAGCCAATTACAGATCCCAATTTTCTTTTTCTTCTTACTTTCAGATCATAATAGAATTATACAAAGTAAAGCAGCGTTCACGTTGGTTGTCTAAAGACAAGCACACTGTTGTTCCCTTTGTAATTGTAAAGATTTTGAGTATACCTTTTATAACATGTTTTTTCTATTCTATAGAGATTATCTTCTCAAATATGGGATGGATTGCCATGAAATATAACACTAGTATTCATGGTTCTGAGAGGATGAATCCTAATAACTCAAGTATTGATACTGTCATGCACATAGGCTGTTTCTTGATGTAGGGAAGTGATAGCACATCTATGCCTGAGTGTATACTATTAATCCAGAGCAGATACCAAACGTCCATTGGGGCTCCATTCTTTTTGCTTCAAGCCTCTGACGAGTTTGTCATGTGCCAGGTTTCCTTTCATCACAACATGATTAAAACCCCTAATGTGACTTGTCATTCAGTATTCGCTTTGGAAATCCTCTCTGAATTGCTAGGAGGGTAAAACGTTTAACTGAATAGCTTTGGTGCCTCTTAAGGCATTGTAGTCATGAATACCAAATGAGAACCAGCAATGTTTTGCACCGTGTTCTGACATTTTCTGTAATTGAGGTTGTAGCGCTCAGGGATTGTAAATTATCTTCTAATTTACTGAGACGATAATAGATGTGACCCACTCTGTCTGCTGAGAATCAGAGTGAGAAAAAGACAATAACAATGTTCTTTTTTATCACAGTGATCCATTTGAACTTTAAAGCTCGTCACACAGCAGTTTTTCTCATAAAATGATATCTTTGGTTCCTCTGGTCTTAATTCTATTCCCAAAATGAGGCATGGATACACCTGATGTGATTGTTGTTAGTATGGTTTTGTCTGATTACATTCTATAATATGTTGACATGATGTATGTAAATATGTCAGGAGGGTCTACATGATCCCTTTGAGATTACAGGTCCACCCTTTAAATGATTATCTGAGCTTTGAACTCAAGGCATTACGTCAGCCTGACACAGTCACCCTCAAGCACAATTTTGCATGCTGTCGTCCACTTTAAATGGTGCTTCTCCTGCTGTGCGTATGCAGTAGATGTCATGGAAGCCTTCTTCATCAAACATGGTTACAACTTTCCCCTCCGACCGTGTAATGACCCGACCGCTGATGTCACTCCACTCTGGAGTCATTGTTTCTCCAGCCTACTGTTGATGAGAAAGATGACATCAGCCCAATATCTGCTGGAATACTTCCTCTGCACACGGCACAGACCAAATTTCCCCATCCTCACTTAGTCTCCTCCACTGCTCAGTGGCACCCCCAGAAAGTGTGGCCAGATGGGACCACTGAAAAAGCCATAACTGAATTTCAGTAATTCTATTATGCTGTGGTAGTATATTGGCTAGTTGAAATCTATGTCAATATAAGAGTAAGTGAATCACATACAGATACACTTTAGTTTCTTATTTTATAGTAAATGTGACTAATTAAGATTATCTTGCTGAACAAAACGTGTAAGTATCATAAACCTTACATTAAAAACTCATGAAAAAATGCCATATGCTTATTGTTCAGGGAACCAGTACGATGCCAACTGCTGGGGTTGGCCTACAAACAACGTCATCTCTGCACCACTTTATAGGCGAAAAGTTGACCACATGACACACTTCGAATGACATTTCCCTCATTTGCATAACAAAGCAGGAAAGCAAAAAGAAATGTTTAAGGAAAAATAATGCATAGATGAATACATTCTTAAATAAACACATGAATTTAATGACGAATAAATAATCTGGAAATAAATCAAAGATAAAGGCAAACAAATGATAAATGTCAAAGTTGCACACTTTCCTGTTTTGCTAATATTAACATTGTACTCATTAACACTGTTCTCAAATGATTTGCTGAGCTATGGAAACATGTTCATACAAGTTTTGAAAAAAAACCCAGGTTATCCAAAGTTATTTGGAATAAGAAATAAAAAGATGAACTGAACTTATGAATATTATAACCCAAACTGCCTTCTGTAATCATCCATTGCAGTTGGCAGAACTGTTTAGTACTAAGTGACCAAGCTTACTTTACGTATTTGGTAGCACACACTTTTCTTGTGCATTGCAAGATTATTAAGGCCATCTCTGATGAGTTTTTAGTTTTTTACCTCCAAATAAGTGTTTTAGATCATCTGACTTAACTGTTGGCCTTGTTACGGCCTCCCTAATCATCTGATTGATCTGTCCATGTTTATGGATCTTAGCGATACCTTTGGTGATGAATGATGGCCAGAAATACAAAAAATAGGTAAACCAGGATTTCCTTTTAAAGTTCTTGGTCAATTATAACCTGATTGAACATGCTTCTACTAATCAGAGCCAAATATGGTCATAAATTCTAAATAATGGGAACTTTTACAACATATTAGATTCGAGCTTTGTGAAACGCTTCAGGCACTATGAGTTTTTAGCGCCTTATCACTCTGTAGGAAAACAGCTCAACAGCCCCACTTTTGTTAAAACTCTCTATCAGACATAAACACAACCCCACAGACAGACGGGGAGGCAGACCATGGGGGTGATAGACTAAACCCACTGATCAGACAGCAACAGGAAGTGGATATGAAAACTAATCAGACAGAGGTAGGGACTAGTCAGTGAAATGAGGTCATAAAGCTCTCACTGTCCTGGTGGCTGCCCCCTCCTCTCTATTTCTCTCCCTCTCTTTCTCTACCTCTCTGGCGGTAGCGTATCCCCAATCACAGCACCTGCTTTCCCAATCATCTCATCCCAGCCATCCCACTCGGTGCAGAGTGAGCGCTGTGCTGTTCTACGGCCTGCTGACTTCAAACATGAGCTACTCCAGGAATGATAATGACAGAAACATGCCTGGAAAAATAGGATTGTCCTCCAAAAATACACTCTGCTCTTTGTGTTGCTGGTTCTTTTTTTTTTTTTTTTTTGTATGTGTGAATAAGTATGGGTCGGAGTGATTGATGATTGTTCTCTTCTACCTGTTTACCAGTGTTTGGCTGTGATTGGCTGGGTGTGAAGCGGTAATAAAAGGCTGGCTGGGCAATAACAGGGATTGTTCAATCCCAAGAAGCACACCTGTCCAGTGCCAGAGCTGAGGAGTTACACACACACACACACACACACACACACACACACACACACACACACACACACACACACACACACACACACACACACACACACACACACACACACACACACACAAACACACACACAGCCTGTGAGACATTCCCACTGTGCTCCATTTCACATTCCAGTCCTCTGACAGCATGTCTGCTTTTATATGATCAAATTCAAGGTTAACAAAAACGTAAATGACACCTTTTGGTTTGAACGACTTGTTTGTTTTTGTTTGACGCTGTCCGCCATTTGGAGAAAAAAAAAAAACCGGATGACTTTTTAGATGGTTAATGGACGTCATTGTTACTCAGATCAGTCCGTGGCTCCATCACTGCGTCTATATTGATTCCCTTATTATTCATTTTTATACTTTTAAGATTATATTTTATGTCATCTGTGGAAGTTTATAGCCCTTCATTAGGTCATACACATAATTTATATGCAGACTGATGGGGAAACTGGAGTGTGCACACCAATCATAAACCACAATTAAATGCACAATTTCACATTATGGACTCAAGCTCAATTACTTTTGACTCTTTTAGTGCAGAGTGCAAGCTAGAATTACATTACATAATGACGCAGAGGGCGAAACGACACACTTTGTCACGTAGAACAAAGTGACCATGACATGTTGAATCAACATTTGAGCTTGAACCACGTATGCGACTTAAGACTTCGGCAGACTTCAGCAGTTACATCATGCTTGTCAAAATGCCGGCCACACGACAGATAAACCTGCAAACAGATGAAAAGCCACGCGTCTTGCTCAAAAGGAATGTTCTTGTCATGGCAGTGGGGCATTGAGGTCTCCTCAGGAATGTCACCTGCTCAGCACTAGTCAGCATGACTGTTAGACACATACATGGACTTATTGACCATGTAAGGCTCTGGTGCCAGTGTGGATCATGACTCAGTGACCTCATATAACATCATAGATCAAGAACGGAGAAGACTCCTGTTTGATCATTTCAGTTAGTGGTTCCCTCACTCTTAGTCTTGTGACCCCTTGAACCACATCTACGTCTTATCACAAAGACATATGTTGACATATATCTGAAGAGTGATTGTTAATTCTCACATTGTTTCATTGAAAACTTCATTGAACCCTGAATGGGTAGAACTATGCTGTAAATTCCCAAAGTAAAGATCGCTTTCCCTTTTTGTAAATCATCCTGCTTTGTTAAGAATGTAAATTAGTTCATATTAAAGAATGAGCCTGCTAGTACTGAATATTTTTGATACTGTTAGCAAAGCACATGGGAAGACCAACACTAATTATGTATTAGTAAGTCTTTTCATACTTTCTGACTTCCCCAAGCCTCTTGGTTCTTACTGTAGATATGAATTTTTAAAAAGGCTCCGTAATTGCCTAAAATAGGACACTGTAGTTTGTAGCAAACATTACTAGAATAGCAGTGAATGTGGGTCTATTCTCAGCAGTTTTGGTGCGCTAGCATGGAGGACGGTGTATGTGGGATTGACTCACACGACTTACAGTTCCCACGTTTACGATAATGAAAAAAATCCACCCTGTGAGTTTGTAATAGTTATGGACAACAGTGAAAGCCTATCAAACACAAGAAAAAACTAATTTTAGGCATTGGCTACACAGGCAATACTTGTTACTAAGATACATTTATAATTCATCAGTCTGTCATTGTTGCAAGAATTTCCATTTTAATACTTCCGCACATCCGTCCTGAATTGAGGGATTAACCATAAATAGAGAAGAAGAGAAAACTGACCATTCATGGAGTTGGACATTGTGAGTAAGTCAGCAAAGGAAGATGACTTATTCAACAGCTATTTCATGACTGTTGCAATGTACTGAAATAAAACGTCAGGAATGTTAAATATGTGTGCTTTCCAACTGTGTTTGCGACACAATACCATATCCGATCCCTTACTTCCCATTCCATGTACTTTTATCCTTGGCAGATGTTTCTATCTGGGGTTTTTTTAAGCGGACATGAAATGGAAGTGGAATCAAAATAATAAAACAGCTACGTTCTTCCACCTCAATTGTGATTCCCATTCAAGCACAATGACTAGTGGAACACATGAGCGAGCGTCTTCAATTGATTGTTCTCACACAGAATGGCATTTTGCATCAACCCTCTTGCATTGTCTCAAATTGTTTTTGTTCATTTGTTTATTTCCTGCAGCCTTGAGGAGGAACTGACTTTTGTTAAACGAAATTCAGCCATGAGGCCGAGCATTTAAAAGAAACAATTTGGCGTCGATCCAAATCTTTTTTGTAAGAAGGAAGAGGTTAATGTGAAGCCAAATTCCTCGTCATTCTTCCCATAGTTTGTAAGAGGAATCTGCATTTTCCTTCAGTTTACACAGAGTTCGTCTCGCCCACCATCTGCGTAATCCTCTCAGATTGGGTCCATGACATCACCGGGTGATAACAACATGAGAGCCGTCGGCTTCTTTGGGGAAAGTCTTAAATAGTTTGGGCCAGAAATCATAACAAAGTTTAAGGGATTTGGAAAGATTTTGCAATGATGTACGAAAAGATTTTTTCTGTCAGATCTTTTTCCTGAGAACATTTGGTCCTGGTTTCCAATGCTTATAGCAAAAGGATAGAGCTGGTCATGCTCGACCCATTAACTGAGAGTAGAAGTTCATCTAGGGTCCTTTGTGAATGGAAAACACCCCCAAGTCGTCTTGGTCACAGCAGAAACTCCTCTTCTGCATCTGTTTCTTCTTCATTTGCAGTCAGTTTTGAAGTTAAAGTTGTTTTAAATTCAAGCTTTTGCCCACAAATGGTTAAATTGTCAGTTTACATCATGCGATTCAGTTTCACTTCTTCGTTTCGTAATCTTCTGTATTATGCAACTGTTTACAGATTCCTCAAACCATCCAGCAGGGATTTTTGGTGTCTGTAGAGACGATGATGGAATAAATGGAACTGAAACGGCCCGGTCAGAATTAGTCACAGAAATAATCCACGGTCTGAATTTATCGAGGAGAGCCTTGTTTATCCCACCCATCTGAACTGAGGGCTTAACTGCAAAGGAATGATGGATTAAAGATGGAGAGGATAGGGCAAGAGTATGTCAAATGAATCCTTTGTGACATATATTGCATGCACTCACTGTCAAGAGACCTTGTGTGTCCAAAATAATTTTTAATTTTCCATGAGGTAAGGCACTAAAGTCAAAGGAAGTTTCATAGGGAACAACACAATGTACATATTGCCATCGACTGGTTCTCGCTACGCCATGTTTCTACTAATTAAACAGTTGCTAAGATTTCTGTGCGAGCAGTTGCTCCCCTCTTTATCGCTCTCTATTCTTTGTCACCCCTATCATTTGAAATGAATGACTGCGACTCACTTTGTCTTATGGTGTCATTGCAGGTGTGTGAAGTGTGTCAAGTGTTTTACACCATGCATGGAGATCTTATTTAGACCAATGACGGCATGCCCTGAGCAGGGGGCTAAAGATAGCTAGGACCCTGAATGAAGAGCCTTTTTTCAGCACTTACAAAGGTATTTGCCATCAAGTACGGCCCTGAACTGTGACTCCAAAGTGAGGTATTACTCTTATCATTGGCATGAAGTCAGCTCAATTGCATATGTGCCTCAACAGCTGTTGATTAGACAGTAAAGGGTCTTACTTGGTCTGAGTTTGTGCACTTGGATTCTTGTCTGATTATTTGCATGCATGGCTGTGTGAGCGTGTGCTGTCTCTGTGAACTGCAGCATGTGTCCTCTTGACCTCAAGGTTAAACCTTATGGCCTTGCCCCTGTAAGGCAGAAGGCTGCTTTGCCCCGTCATGCTTGCCATAACAAGCGCACTTTAGGTAGCCTGTTCATGTGTCACGTTTATTCAAGGGACTGTGCATCTTAATCAGTATTCTGTTTCAGACGTGCAGCTGTGACTAAACTGCCATTATGAGGTCTGACATGCGGCAGGTTCCTTTGGATGTACTTTCTTTTTACAGCAGCACAGATATGAAATACCATTTTTCTGACAGTTCATTCCTTTTAAAAAGATGTTAGACAGTCTAAGACTGTTTCAACATTATAGTCTAAGTCTAAATGTGTAGTAGCACAGACAGCCTTTGGTGACAGTCAAAGCATATCAGACCATATTTGTGACAAAATGAGACAATATACAACTTGGGGTAATATTTTTTGCCAGTTTCCCCAATTTGTTTAAATAATATGTTACAAATATGAGCTTTTATTTGCGCTACTATAAAGTAAGATGTTGCTTGTTCTAGAAGGTTAGATTTTTGATGATTTAATTGTAAATTAATCCCATTTGTTTGCATTTGTTTTGATTTTATAAAACCATTTCCTCTCATCAAGGCCAGACGCTGATGTACACAATTGTCATACTGCATAGGACTGAACTCAGGGGGGACAGGAATTAGTAATACTCATTGTAAACTATTGTATTTTAAATTATTTATTTTTCTTATCCTTCTTCTCTAAGGTAAAGAAAATCTTAAGGATCAGTAGAAGCTTTTTTAAAGATTTATTTGGCCATTTTGACATTATTGGATAGGTCAAAGTCAAAATTACAGAGAGAGGAAATAGTGGAGGGGAAAGGAAGAGAAAGTATGACATGCAACAAACAGATCATGAGGCATTCCCTCAGTATTTGATATGTATCTTAACCTCTAAGCCACCACACGTATAGCCAAAGATGTAGCAAAATACAGTACATCATTTTCTTAGAAAGATTTGAGGAACTTGAATTCATACTTTAAGCATTGTATCAAAAGCCACAAACGTGCACCTATATAAGAAACAAATTCCCACCTAGTAAAAGAACAACAATAATCAGAGAGGTCCATCGCCTAAGATGTGTGGAGTACTAAACCATTTTCATCCAGCAGCAGAGGAGCAGACTGCAATTAATATTAGCCTTAATGGTGCAAAAACCTCAAGAACTGCAGAGGAAGGGGAGGCTTTGGATAGGAGCTACTAGAATTCCAACAATGTTCCAGTTCAGGCCTACCACCAGGAGCTTTTCTGTATGTGTGTGTGTGTGTGTGTGTGTGTGTGTGTGTGTGTGTGTGTGTGTGTGTGTGTGTGTGTGTGTGTGTGTGGGTGTGTATTGCTATCATGGGCCCTTGGAATGAAACGATGTTAGACCAAGTGGTAACAGTGGAATTTTCTCTTCATCTGCTTTAAGCTTTCTTCAACCACCGCTGATGCTGCCAGAATCACCATCTCTGGATGATAACAAAGACTAACCAGCTGTGCAAAAAATATTTTTACCTAAACTTATCCTACCTACTCCAGCACACCTACCCACAGACAGACACGTATACATATACACACAACCTAAGGCAAAAAGTATTCAAACCCTTATATGGTAAAATCGCAGGTCGGTTGAGAGTGAATCTGTTTTGCAGCGTCCCGGGCGAACTTTGGTATTTGCGGCTGGGAAAAGCATCAAGTATGCAGAAAGGACATCCTTCAGTGTTTGTTTTCTCTGCTTCCCTGTATGCATCCTGTGGTTCTGACTGACTGGCTGCTGGCATTACGTAAAGGCCAGACTTCGTGCTTATATATTTTTTTCCACCTCAGTTTTGGTAAATGATTCAGCAGAGCCTGACTAAATGAATGTTTTCAGAGCCTGGTTATGAGTATAAACAGCTTTCAATTTTTTTTGGCCTGACTTGCTGATAGTTCCACATTTGTGGTTTGTCTATGTGTGTATACTGCACATTTCAGGCTACGTGACAGTTTATGCGTACACGTGCCATTTTTCTAAGCATTTGCAGATTCTGGTATTTATTTGATAAACTATTGATTAATATGTATTTGCGTGTGTCCCTATATGAGTGTGTGTGTGTGTGTGTGTGTGTGTGTGTGTGTGTGTGTGTGTGTGTGTGTGTGTGTGTGTGTGTGTGTGTGTGTGTGTGTGTGTGTGTGTGTGTGTGTGTGTGTGTGTAAGTGCATACCTGAGCTCTCAGCTATGTAGCTAATCATGTCCACCTATGGTCATTCAATAAACCCTGATACAAATGGCGACTCACACCCCACCTATCCCACAATGCCCCCTTCTCCCCTTTTTATCACCAGCTAGTAATTATGTGCTCCAGTGAGAGGCATGCAACTCGCTTACACACACACACACACACACACACACACACACACACACACACAAGGACAAGCACTCTGCTTGATTAGCAAACCTAATGAATCGCCTTGTTCTGTATTCCAAGAACATTCCATAAAGCAGAGGGCCATATAATTGCTTTTTACCTACAGAACTGCAACAAGCATTACTGCACAACTGCTGCTGTCACATCCTCCCCCTTCTCTCTCATCTGCATCACCCACTACCTGCACCTCATACCTCAACCTGCCTCTTTCTGCTTTTGGACCTACAAATGAAATCATTCTCTGACGCCACATAAACTTGCTAGTCTTTGTTTTTATGCTGTCATTGAATAAAAGGATTTCCTGTATTGTTGAAATGGTTGTCTGTAGTATAAAACCACAGGATTAGCATCCAACTCTGCAGCTTTTAGCTCATTCTTTTGCTTTTTCAGCCAGACTGTATAGTTGAGTCTCACCGCTCTCATAAATCCTCCATATAAAACCAAAGACAGCAGTTTTCAGTTAACAAGCTCTGACAAGCCAAGTGTTTGCTTCCTGTCCAGCAGGAAACTGCATAGAGATCAATTTAACCAAAAGCTACTAAACAAAGTCATGATGTTCTTCTCTGTAGTTCACAGAGACCAAAACAGAGCTAAAATATTGCACAATTTTGACTTATATTCTTCAAGTGGCAGAAACATGAATGAAAAAATGAACAATAAATTATTTTTCTAGTCAATAATGGTTTGCCAACAAGTTAATTTCACCAAACAGTTAAGGCGTTATCATTTTTGGCGTTTGATCCTGTGAGTTTGTTTTGTTCTGCTGCAATGTTAAAAAATCCTTCACAGTGGCTGTTTGATCCAGAAGCTGGCAGCTGTTTTGAGCTATTAGGCTCTAAAAACCCTCCGTAAGCTATTGTACCTGCTCAGCACCAATCATTAGACTAGTTAGGGACCAGCTGCTGAATGTAGTAAAGCATTTAGCAGCCAAAGATGTTGGTATGAGACCAAAAACAGAGCTAAAAGAGAGTGAAAATTAGCAAACAAGTTCACCATATCATCTTAAGCGCTGATGTAAAGTGTATTATCTCTGGTGTTTAAAAAACAACTCAAATGCAGCACGAGTTGAGCTCTAACAGGAATTTTAGATTTCAAAGGTTGAAATATCAGATTATTAAACAACAAGATCTTTCCTCGCTTTAAGTCAAAGAACATGCTATATATTAGTATTCATGCATCATCTCCCCTAAATTGCAAAAGTTGTGGTTGTCTGGCTTGTAAGGCCTTAATGTATACTGACAGACAACAGGGTAGGAATATAGGACCATACATTTTGATCTACTGTACAGATTTAATTACCACTAATGTTGCTCACTCAGTCAGGACAAGTGAAACAGTTGAACTTGTATTTGTTGTCTTTTAATTTTATCATCAGAATTAGTTCATCTTGCATCACAAGGTGTGCATTGCTTAACATGTGGTGGGCACATTTTTTTTATATTCTTGATATTCCTATGTGCGGTTAGACGTTGTTCAGATTTGTGAGGTTATCAAGTTTGAGCTGGCACAGTTGCCTGATAATTTTGGTGCAGATAGGTGCATGTGTGTTTATGATTGTTGTGTGTGTGTGTGTATGTAAACATTTCTTGAACATACTGTAGCTCCAATGTGGCTTTTACATCTACACTATAATCTGCACACTCAATTGAAAACACGCTAGAATAGGAAAACATGTTGTTTTCACTCACAAGTGCAGCCACAGTCAAGTTTGCACATATTCATGCATTCTTTGTTAGCTTAAGTTTCCATGTTGAAGCAAAGGCTCAGCCGGGGGCTATTTTCCTACCAGCTTTGCTCACCCAATGAGGTCACACTATCCAGAATCTGGAGAATGTCAAGAATGGCGAGGTTTAAGAGCTTCTGAACAGCACTATAGGTTATCAGATGGAAGGGGGCTGATTGAGAGGGGAGGACGAAATGTGATCCACTTCTGATATCCATGGTGAAATGAAGAAGGGGGGGAGGGAGTGGCACGCTTACTTCACCTTATAGCGGCTTCTCTAATCTGTGATCCACCTATAGCAGATGCCAGGACTTCACTTCAACACTATTTCATTTACATTTTTGTTTTTAATCTGACGTGCACACCTTTAGACTTTTACACTATCCAGATAACAAAGGCTGAATTCTAAACTGAAGTCTTAATTTGTCAGACACAAATTAAGAGTAGGGAATGTCCTAATTTAACCTCCAAATCAGTTGTAGATTAAATTAGATTACCTATGAGATCAAAAGCAGTCTGAAACTGCACAAGTGAACCAGTGGCGGTGTTTTTTTGAGGTGAAATATGTCATTTGGGCTAAATCTGCCTAATTCCATACAATAACACCTTTGTTAAATCAGCATTTGATTGAAATGCAGCCCCAGTGTCAGCTAATCGATCCTTGTTTTTCTGTGCACAAACATTCCGACTGTTTGTTGTACACCATACAGTAGGGCGGCAACTAGCGGTTATTTCATTACCGATTCTTATATCTTGATTAATAAATTAATCTTATGTCAGAAAATTGTGAAAAATGCCCATCAGCAAATCTTACTGCGCAAACAAAAAAAAAAACAAGCACAATTGTTCCAAAGAACTTTAATTTACTATTATATAAGAAAAGCAGCAAATCCTCATACTTCAGTGCATAAATACCCCTGGTTGAAAACATTTTAAAGACTAAATTGATAATTCTTTTTTTTTTTTATCACTGAAACTTAGCAGGTTCGTACTGAATACTGAATGCCTGATCAATTAGGCATTTAATAGTTTTTTTTTTTTTATCTTTGAAACATCCTCTGACTTGAGGGTTAATTATCTTTAATGTATTCTTTATCTAGGGGGGGGCTAGGTTTGGTAGTCTGTATGTTTGTTGACGGG
The DNA here is from genome assembly GCF_027596085.1 of Anoplopoma fimbria. Lineage (NCBI taxonomy): Eukaryota > Metazoa > Chordata > Actinopteri > Perciformes > Anoplopomatidae > Anoplopoma > Anoplopoma fimbria. The sequence continues at coordinate 10,597,746 of NC_072456.1, forward strand.
GCTCAGGCGTAGATGCTTGCTATTCCCTCAAGTGTCTGGAAAGTGTGCCGTTTCCATTACAGTCTGTCTCGTTTCGCTGTAGTAGTGGCGATGTTTTTGCATGAAGGCACCGGGGTAAGATTCGAGCTCTGTGCCCTTGTGAGTCCAAGCCTCAGCAGTGCGATGTAAGCTAGGTAGTAGCTGTGGCCTTCCTAGACACACACATGGGTTACATGTGCAGCTCCAAAAGACATAGCTGAACGCACCAGACTGCTAGAAGCCTGGTATTACTGAGAGGAAAGCAGAGGGAGACAGACAGGGACTGGTTTCATACCAGTTAGCAAGATAATTCGGGTGGCCAATTTAAAGAACGATAGGCTTACCGTTTTGTTAGTTGGTAGACTAACTAGCATGCTTCATAGCATGCCGGACAGCTTAACAATGACCTGAAGCAAAGGGGCTATCTGCTGAGAAATGAAACCAACACGGCTGACGCAAAAACTGCAGTTCCTCAAATAGCCACTTGAGGCTGGCTCCAAAAGTGAGTCAATCCCCACAGACCCTCATGTTAAATGTCCAACTTTACAGCAGAAATAAACAGCCTTTATAAATAAACAGCCTGGTAAAACAAAACAGTTTTGGTCTCTTCAGCTTATTTCCCAGTTCATGACAACTGTAAAGGGGTTGAATCTTTCTATAACTCACCCGTTTAAATTAGGCTTTGTCGTCACTGGCAAGATGTCGATGACAGCTGTTACCCACTTTGAGCTTCACAACTACTCTTCAAAAATCTATGGGTGAGGTAATGGATACTACTTGCATATTTAATAGTCTTTGGCTGAAAATCACAATAAAACTGTGCGAGCGAGCATTTTCCCTTTACCACATTGTTTTAACATTGTCTTAGGATACATTACTACAACAGATTTTTTATAGCTGCTATCAACTAACAGTGAAGTGTGCATTAAAGGGCATGTGTTATGCTACAACCCGTAAAATCTCTGCCATTTTCATTCAGCATTTTGTCAACTAATTCATCCTCAAGTAACTGTAGCCACCTGATGCAATCCGTAGTATTAAGCTGGCCCAATAGAGCTGAGACACAGCCAACAGCTCATCTGGGCATTAAAGTATGATGATGAACTTAAGGCAACTTTTCAGTATTCAGGTATGGAATATCAACTGTAGTCAAACTGTCTGTAGCTACTGTGAAGATTTTAAAGCCAATTGGATCAGCAAGCCAACAAAAAAGAATAAATTTACCAGCAATCCTGAGTCACCATGCAGTGTACCAGAATATGTCAGCCAGTGTGCAACAAACAACCAAAAGCAAACATATTATCCTTCTAAATATTTACAGTAACAGCTTATGTGCAGCCACAGCTATAAGAGTCTGGATACACACATGAGACATTACAGAAGTTTACCTGTGTGTAAATGATGCCATTTCTGAAAGTCTTTTCTCATATTCATGTGCTCCCATTCAGGTCTGCTCAATTCTTCTTACACATCATCGTCATCCAAAGTTAGCTCTCACTGCTAAATCCCCGCAGTATGGTTAATTCCACCTGGTTCTCTTATAATATACTTTAAAGGCAGGTCCCTTGATCCAGCCCTGCTGGTTAACATTAGCACCTGACCTCTTGTTTCATGCTGAAAGGAGGAAAAAAAATCTTTCTGGGAAAGCCCTTCATTAACATTTATGGGAAACCTTTTGGCCCATCTTGTTCTTTTTCCCTTTCAAGATTAAAAAACACAACCCTTTTCCTCATTTTTCCATACTAGCCCCTCCCATACATCTAACTTCACATGGCTGTTTTGGGAAATCCCTCATAATGGGCAGTTAGTCTGTACTTTGCCTGGCACACTCTGCTTTTTCCCCCTTTGGGAAAAAGTCCATTGCATTCTTTGGAAATCGTGGGTGTAACCGTTTGGTATGATGGTGTTTTCACTGGGTTTCCATGCTGTTGTAAGTATTCTGGACAGAGTGAGCAACCACTGGAATAACTCAACATGAAAAGAATGCAGATATGAAAAGATATAAACAGACTTTTTTCAATCTAGACGGTATGCGTGGCTTCAATGGGAGGCCAGATACTGTGGTTATATAATCTCAAAGCCAAATTAAAGTTTGCTTTTTTTTTACGCAGATATTCAGAATGTCAATGGCTTAATCAAAAACAGTATCAGAGCACATGGTAGGAGTTATTTTTGAGGGGAGAGCCGTTGTCAGTCACACTCCTCATATCCAGTCAAAATGCTCTGACTCTCCTTATACTCCCTCCGCATTTCTGTGGCTTTCCTGACCTCTTAGCCGGGGGTTCCTCTCTCTTTGAGCAAGCCGACACTATATACTAAGAGTACTCCCTGCATGGGAGGGAAGAGAGAGTGGGGGAAGCCTTCAAGAAGAACTTCATCTTAACATGACATAACCCAAAATCTCCGCCTCCCTTCTTGACCATTCTTGTAGCTCTGTACTACCGGCTTTGCAATGCACTCAAAGAACCAAACAGGAAAAAAAAAGCCAAGGAAGGTAAGGCTCCGGTCACAAAAAGTCCAGACAAAGCTACACGGAGTGTGTTTGGTTGGACATTCCGTTCTCTGGCACACCTTGGGCCTCAAAAATGTTGAAACAGCTTAAATATGTGGGAGCTCTGGGTTTTTTTACTTTGGCTTTCCAGGGGCCTCAACCCTTGGAACAAAAACAAACACAATGGGGATTCCTACTGGAATCTTCTCAATTGAATCATATTTGGTACACGTGACCGCCGTGCCAAGTTTTGATTCTCCAAGGGTAATGAGAGTCGGTTAACCACAGCGCTTGGAAAGTGACAGTTGTCAGACATTCAACTTTCCATTCATCTGCTGGTTCTCTTTGTCAATCCTAAACCATATGTACTTCTACAAAACCTCCCTGGCAGATGTCTACTGAACCATATTACCATCTTACATCAGTTCATCCTGTTTCCGAATGTCAATCAGTACAGTCTGATTTTATAGTTCAACAACAGCTTCTGGAAATTTCAGGAAGCCCACACTTTATTCTCAGCTCCGTAAAGGGCCATACCACAGCATTTGCCAGTTTTAGCTCCATTAAATGGTTGTTTCTCCCAAGTTACTGTAAACATTTTGTTTACTTTTGGTAGTTTTCCTCATAGAAATCAAGAAGTTGTTATCTGATTTAATGTCCAGATTGTAAATTTCTAATAATGACTATCAGATAGTCATTGACAGTCATGATAGAATATTGTGTTTTGGGCTCACAGAAGTAAGAAAAGGACATTTAAAAAAAAAAAATGCAACAGCTGCTTGTTTTTTTCATTGCCTCTTCCACTTTCCAGACATATTTCCTTTCATTTCTGTACAATATGGAAATCAATGAACAGACAGGTGATTTTTAAAAAGGCCTCAATTCCTCATAATGATTGTTATTTGAACAAACACAAAGGCAGACTGATTTTAAGATTTTTATTGTGTTTAGAAATTAATTAAAATCCAATGAATGGCTTGAATGGTTGGAAAATACATTTAACATTTCAAAAAGTTGTTTGGCAATGCATAGGTTGCAAAGTGCCTTGTTGTGATGAAAAGGGTACATGATTTGTACTTAAACATGATAAACAACCCGTTTGGTCCTTTAAATACTGCTCACACTACAGTATTATGGCCCTCTGCTCACACACAGACTTTATACTAAGCACATGGAGGGATAGACACACAAAATGTGCTCACCTTGAACTCCCAGCCTCGTCACCCTTTACTAGAGATGTGGGTGGTCCTGTGTCTGTCAGCTCAGGTAGGCCAAAGGTGGTGGCGAGTAGTTCCATGGTTTCCTTCCAGGAAAAAAAAAAAAAAAAAAAAGAAAGGAAGAAGAAAGGCCACAGAGCAACTTTTCTCTGTCTGTTGTTCTTAACATGGTTTGCTCTAATGTTGAAATATATATTTTCACAGATTTGGTCATTAGTGTTTTATTGCTTTGGATAATAACATCAGTTAAACGGCTCAAGTGTCAACCTCAGTTTAGAGAGTGGAATGACCTTTTAACCATTTTGTACTCACAGTGCGAACGTTAGGGCTCCGGTCTTTGGAATATTTCATTTTTTTTCCTGGAGGGAGATGCAAGCTGTTTGTCTTGAGTATAAACAACCATCGCTGACCTCCAACCAGCCGGCATTGCAGACATGCTTGTGAAGGTTTCCAATAATTTTTACCAAAATAAAACAAAAAAAGCAATTCAGCATGAATTCTTGGTTGCGAGTGTAATGTGGAATAAATCTCCCCTGCTGTGGAAGCTACAGTTTTATATAGTGTTGTGATATTTGGTATGATATTATTATTTATCAGACCAATGCAGCCAGGGAAGGGTGAGCTGTAATTCTCCATGAGGTAGGCTAGTTTATTGGCTTTTCCCTCTTGTTTGGGTATAGACGTTCAGTCTGTGGGGGTCAAATCCAATAAACACAGAGGAGTCCGTGCCAAGTGGAGATGTATTTACCGAAGCCCCCTCTGTTTTTCCCCACGTTGGAGGCTCGCGTCCATTCGAAAGCAACAGCCTTCATCCTTTTACTTTCCAACAGTCCCGAGCCTGCAGCTCTTCTGTATTTGTGGAGCCATCACAGTGAGAGGTAAGCAGCAGACACATTCTTTAAAGCCCTGCTGATTGGAGGGAGCTCTTTATTAGCTCTGGGAGAGACTCATATTTCTGTTTATTTTTGCAGTACTCAGCTCAGCCTGTGTCTCTCCATGTGAGTGTACACTGTGACCAGCAAGGTGTTACAGTACAAGATAATACTGAAGTTTCTCAATAATTTGTCTTTGCATAGTATTCCTCTTTAACTATTGCTGCATATTTGACAGTTACTTATGATTCTTTATGTATTTGCTGTCCTGCAAAGAAAAGTGCGGGTCCTCTTTCCTGATAAGATGATCCCAACAGTTAAGAATGTTACCTAAGAGGGATTTTACAAGCCTTATTCAACAGAGGAACTCTATAATCTGCAATCATTTCTAAGAACCTCTGCAGTTACAAAGCTTATCAGTAACATGCTGCACATGTACAAGGATGTGTTAAAGGTCTTATCATCTCAGCTTTAAAATGCATTTAGAAAATGGGACCTAGGTCATTGAAGCTTCAATCCCATGAAGGTAGATAGTTATATAGTTTTTTAAACGTACATCACCCCATGACCCAAATTTAAACCCATGTTCATTGAAAATTCTTGATGAAATATCATTTTGGTATTCCCTTTTCAATTTTAGTTTCCACCAAAAAACAATAAAAGGAGTAGTTAATGAACCGCCAGGAGAGCATTAATAGAAAACTGATTTTTATATCTGTCTTTATATCTGTTTAATCAATCTCTACACAGCAACTCATCCACAGTTTAATTTGTAATTACACGAAGGGTACTGTAGCATTTCTCAGCTCCCTGAAATGCAATAACCTCTCACACATACCATGCTTTCAAGAAGCTGAAGACATACCATTTAAAAATCAGAAGCATTATGCCCTGCACTTTTAATTTGTTCCTCACTATCATTTCAAGTGATTTGTGTAATCCTGGCCCTACTGCCATCTCTCACCATTCAGACGGCTGTAAATTTATCCAAGCAGGACAATAGTCTGGCATTTTCCTCCTCGGAGCCCTGATATCCTAGGAGCCCTAAGTTAAAGCAGTCTGACAGCGCAGTCTGTCTGGCTGAAACAGCTCTTTTACTGAGGCAGCCTGCCAGATCCTTGCGGTCGATGTGGTGCGAGGGTCTCCAGATCTGCTACTGTTAACTGTGCACGCCTTTACATTGACCTACTTCTCAACATTTATGTAATCCTAAAGCTTATGGGGGGTATTGCAAGAGGGGAGGATGTCATGGTTTGGTTATCCACAGGTATGTTCCAACATACACCAAGAATTTGTTTGGATAACACAAGGACAGGCCATGGTGGGTTTGTTTTCTCTTGCCTGCCACTAAATGAGATGTTGTCATTTCATACTTTCGTTACAGGCTGTGAAGTGCGAACCTTTTCAGTTAGGTCCCTTTAGGAATGCAACATTTGACCACCATGACAGCATCAGACTGGGCCCTTTATTCCGTGTCTGCACCCACCTATGTGACTCATGTATGAGTGCTTTGTGTATTCTTTGTGGTTACTGTTCCTGCAAGAGTGACTGGAAAGAAATCATTACACAACGATTTCCAATAAGAACACTTCACACTTTCTGATTTTTTTCTCTGTGCATTTTCTTTGTGTTTAGTGTGTGCATGTGTGGTTTTGCCATTGAGTGTAAGATTTGAAGCTACAGCTTCTGTAGATTGTCTCCCTATTCAGTTTTTCAAGCAATTGGTGAAAAATATATAATTTAGCCATTTAATCACACTTACTCCTCTTATCAAACAAAAGGGAATCATCTCTATGCTTCCTTCATGATATCCGAGACTTAATACCTGAAAGGTTCAGATAGCCTTATCCACCTTATTGCTCCATAGCTAATGAGATTTGTGCATTTATGTCAAATTTCCCTTGGCTGATTTCCCTGAAATACAGTCTTTGAACTTTCCTCTGCATTAGGCCTCTGCTACAGTATCTGTTACGATCATCATCTGTGTCCTGAATGTCCAGCCAAACCCTCAGCTATGACGCACAAGACTCACTGCTCGAACTTGTGCCAATATGTCAATACAAGCACGTCACTTTTGTAATTGTTTTTAAACACAGCTCTTTAAATGAATAGACTTCAACTTTTGAGTCATGTTTATGTTTTTATGCGTCAAAGCTGCTGTCATTTTTATATTAACAATAGATCAAATTACTTTGTGTATAGTGAAAAAAGTCAAATCATAGTGATGAAGAGAATTATCACTTGACTCTGCAGTTAATCTCAGCTTTATGGATACTTGTCTCGTCTTTCAGGTCATTGTTTTGGTTTTACGGCCAACAACTTTACTGTTTTGGACTACTCTCGCTGTCATGAACCCCAATTTCAGCCGCAGCAGGAAGCTGTTTTCAACGAAAAAGTTCTTATGAACCCCACATGCAGACAATCAACACCAAACAGCAGACAAAGTTAGCAACTGCCTTGTGATTTTTTTAACTTTTATTTGCCAGTTTGCCAGAAACACAACTCAAGATGCTAATGTTGTTCTATATCTGCTGAATGTCGATAGGCCAGTGGTTCCCACCATTTTTAGACCATGGTACCCCTTCGGAGGACATGCTTTGTCCTGTCACCCATCCCCTTATATAACATGCATATATGTACACAGATGCTCATCAATTTTAGCAATTGTGAGAAAATCACTGCTTTATGTCCTCTTTCTTGCCTTAACCAACCAAACTGCCTGGCATTGTATGCCATTGATTTCATGTGATTCATAAATTTACAAACTGCAGCTGATAAGTGTCATTTAAAGAGCTTGACCTCCTTGCGTGTGAGGCTTAGAGGAATGCTGTGTCCCCATTATGTTGGAGCGTGGGACTCTGTTGCCTGGTGTAGAGAGGCTAGGATGACCTTCAGGAATGCTTTTGTTGTGTACCCTATTGCCTTTCCAAATGCACCGTGCTCTATCAGACTGATGGTCCTTTTTAGCAGAATGCGATATCAATGGGTACCAGGGGCGAGTGAATGGAGAAGGGGTTTCATAAAAAGCCACAAATGAAAGGCTATTCTCTCTGCTCCGTCTCCCCTGTCCTGTGCTGGAACGGCAGGAATGTGTCAGGCAGACCTACTGGATCTCAGAGCCTTCAGTCCCTAATGAATTTAAAAAAGCCTTTTTCATTCAAAGCAGGCTGCTAGCTAACAGCATGTCGCCTGGCCAAGCACTGAGGGGAAAAGGAGGAGAGTGGAGTGAAGAGGAGAGGAGCATAGAGTGTTGGGGGGGAAAGGAGAAGGAGGTGCTGGCAAAGTGAGTTGGCACCTAGGCAGGGTGGGGTATTGGATGTCGCTCACAGTGAGAGATAATAGGCCACTCTGCATTAGAAGCCACTGTAGGAGCATTCTTGACCCTGCCACGAGGGTCTAAAGAGAATAGAGGGAATGTGAGAAACGAAGAAAGAATGAAAGACAGTGAAGGAGTAGAAGAAGATAAATGGCCAGAGTGAAGACAGCGTTTCTAAAGAGGGAGTATTCTGGCAAAAAAGAAACTTGAAATGTCTGCACCTGTTGAATGAATTGTGTTTGACATTATGGTAAACATGATTCCACAGTCAGCAATGCTTAGGTTAGCTTTGTACACAGACCAGGGAAGGGGAAACCACTCTCCATGCTTACCATACAGACAGGAGCTACTCTAGCCCAGAACGGACAAACTAAACACTGGCTATAGATGGACCCTGCACATTTTTATGTTTTTGCATCAGCCACTGTGGTGCTCCTACATGTTTGGCACTCAGGAGTAGTGTCGGTTGGTTACAATCTGCAACCTCACAGCGAGATGCCCCCATATCCTGCATACTGCACCTTAAACAGTATATTGACCTCTACTGTATGCCACCTTTTGTCTCAACGGTATGAACACAAAAACTTCCACAAACCAGAAAGTCAGGTATGTCTCTGTCAATACTCAAAGACATTCCAGACTTAGTGATTGATGGACCTGAAATTGGTAACTGTACTAAAATGATAGATTGACTTGTCTGTAAATGCAATATGAATCACTTGAGGAAACATTAACTTAAGTCTTAATCGTCTGTAATTAGCAGTGTGTCTGTGGGGAGCTGTTTTGGACTTGCAGTGGCACGCTAATTGTTTTGTCTAACATGGTTACAGCCCTTAATGCTATGCCAAAACCCATAGCAAAACTCATGAACAAGCATCCATTTTATTAGACTGATGCAGACGGCTAAAGAAGAAGAAAGGAGACTTAAATGTATTTTACAGCGTAATCGTAGAAAGTTTCTTAAGAATGGTGTGATCCATCTATTCAACTGTTGTCTAATTGACAAACGTTTGTTGATGACTTGAAATTAATCTACAATGTAAATCGGATTAAAAAATGTTTTCCCCCCCACAACTTTAAAAATGAACATCTTCAGATATCAATGATTGTAGGGGGTCAGGTCAGAACAAAATCCTAACTTTACCTTGAAGTAGATGTGTGATTGCAGGAAAAATGTGCACTCCTGCCAACTATGCACAACAAGTATATAGGCTATCTGCTTCAATGAATCTGTGTTTCTGCTACAAAATGCTGATGGCAGCATCAAAATGTGCTGTAAACTACATGAAGACTGCAGGTTAAGTGTATGATCGAGTCAGGAGTGTTTTCTTGGCTCACGTCAGGTTTGTTGTTGCCAGCTGAGCCAATGGGATACTTTGAGCTGAGCACATGCATCCATTTATGACCACTGTAGTCATTGAATATTTTCAGCACAAACAAGATCTGCTCCAATAAGTCTCAAGCCAACGGGACATCATTTGGGATGAGATGCAGCGACATGTAGTTTCTGTTGAAACTGTGCAAGATCTGAGTGATGCTACGCAGTCCAAATCCCCATTTGCCTGGGACTTGAATGCTTTAGAAAGCAAAATTGACCTATTTCCTTTTGATAAAATATTTGCTGATTTCTTTTGGTGGTACTACTCAGAAGATAAAACCTGTTGCCACAAAGTACCTTTAATCCAGCACAGCCCATGCCTTCTTATCTAATTTTTGATTTTGGCACAGGCCCAAAGATAGCCGGGGGTGCTGCTAAGTGGAGCTAGTTTTCAGCAATTACTCCAAGTCTCTACCCGCAAACCTTCTGGAAGGCATAGTAAATAAGTCATATTCAGTTCACACTCTGTTGGAATAGACTGTATGATACTGCCATTTGGCTCTAAAGCAACAGATTGATTTTACTCAAGGTCTGCTTTTGGAACATTTTAGTAGGGTGATTATTCTAATAGTTCTAAAGTTGATAAAGTACGGTGTGTCTTTTTGGAGTCTGTATTCATTATATTTTTCAAATGTAGTTTGTTCTAGTTCTTTTTCAACCCAAGTATTTGTTCTTTGCCCACACTTATTTTTCTGTGTTCTAAATCAAATTTCTTGGGGGGTCTATGTGTAAAGACAGCCTAATTGATGTTCTCTACCAACACACACACACAGCAGTCAGAGCAGATATCACACTGTGACAGAGCAGATATCACATTGTTGTCTAGGCACCATTACCTTTCACATGGTGAGGAGGGGGCCTAAACACCAATTGGGTCACATCACCTCCAGTGATGTCAGAGGAAATGCCAGAGAGCTGAGGTAAAGAGCTGGTTCATACAGTCCTGCAGATTCCTGGCCAGACAACCACTGTGATAGTACAGGCTCCAGTATGCTACAGACAGAAGAAGAAAGGAAAAAGCAGTGGCTGATAACAGTGGTGGAGACACAGCACAGCATGTATAATGATCAGCCTTGTTGGGAAAGGTGTTTTCTCTTATACGTGTTTTGATTATATACTCTATATGATCAGAACAGGGTATTAAACCCAAGTTCCCTGCTCTTCAGCTTTGTTGTGCAAATCTGGCCTCGCTGATGTCACAGACATGCAGACAAAGTCATCTTCAGTGCATTAAGTGTTTGAACTGTCTGAGTTTTTGTCACAAATGATGAATCAGTGATTCAGCAGGAGTAACCTTGCTGCGGCCAATTGAGATTCCACAGTAATGTGACACAAAGAAAACAAAACATTTGATGAACAAACATCAAAGCACAAGCTCGCTCTCGATCATCTGGATTGTTTACTTCCTCACAATCTGACTCAACCTTTCCTTTGCCACCCAACATACCTAGAAACCAAACTAAATGAATAGCAGAGAGTTCCTTGGCAGTGCCTTTGCTTGCACAAGCAAAGAATGAGCGGGATTAACTGTTACCTATGCGAAATATGCCGCTGTTACTTTCAAAGCTTTTAAGAAACCACTAACGAATTTGTGAACCCATTGGAAGGACGCTGTGTTCTTCCTGGTTCACTGAAGTAGAAAGATGAGCAGAATTCCTGCAGTGAGGATGAAACATAGAGGAGGAAAGTTTGATTATTCTGTGGGAATTCACTTACTGTTTTCAGGAAAGTGAATGTCATTGTGGTTGTTGGCCATTGAGTCTTAAGGTAATTTACGAAAACAGTCATGCAACTTAACAGCTTTAAACACGAATTCATTTTGTAATTGAATACACACTCAGTTGCCGGATAATTACTGTACGTACACCTCGCTGAAACTAATGCAGTCTGATATAACAGTCCTGTCTCATTTTGGAGAAAACAGTTAGTGGTGCTGTTGAACTATATTGCGTTGTAACAATATTTAGCCTACTCTCATTGATATAAAAGGGTTGGACCAAATACTAAAAACACCTTTAGCTAGGAGTACCTACCAAACTGGCAACTGAGCATATCATGCCATTACATTTGAATTTGTGCATAAGGAAAGGACAATTGTCTATTCATGTATGCGCATGCAGAGCCTTTATCTAGGAAGTGCATGGCAGTCTACCTGTGTTACCTCATGGTTCGGCCTTCCACAAATGAGGAGAAGCAGAAGCATTGAGTTCGCCAAAAAGCACAGTGAGCAGGCTGAGGTCATAGTGAGATAGGGCTTGTGGAAACACTGATGCTCTCGCTAACATGACTAGCCTTGGAAACTAGTCCCGTGGGAACCCCAAAAACAGGACGGTAAAATCACACTGGGCGGGCAGACAGGAGAGAAGATCAGTCAAAGTTCAGCCAAAAGAAAATACCTGCACTTTGCTCAGGTTTTAAGTTCAGCAGAGAGGACATGCAGGTGAAATGTGGATTGCACGTCATTTTCCATCCAGGAAATGCATTCGATTATATATGTTAATGTTATCCGGGACGCAGCCATGCTTTACTTCCTCACTATAAATATGTGAAAGACGGATGACCCAGAACATGAGGACAGGAAGATGCTTTTTTTAAGAGTTGATGTTGGTCCTTCAGCGTACCTATTTTCCGTAGCCTCTGCCATGAAAAAGTTTTAAAGACCTTTAAAATGACATAATTTCATGGTTCATTAAAATGATGTCATAGCAACCTGTTGGAGAGAGACGGTTTTGTTTCATTGTGCTCAATCTCAGGAATATGAGTACTGCTAAACACTGAGCCTTAAAGAAATCCAGAGAACATCCTCAAACAGATTTTCATAATCTTGTTTAAAGATGTTTGATTAGAACCACACTGTATCATAATAATCCAGTAAGTAAGTAAGGAAATGCTGATGGTTTGGACCATTTGGTGGTGTAGTTTAATGTACGTCATCACAGATCAGTCTTTTGTTTAATATCAGAAGATGTTTTAATTGTATTTCTTGTTGTTGTCATTTTGGTTGTTCCAGACGGAGGCAATGAACAGAGCTCTGAAGGATTTGAATCTGAACATTGTGGAAATGACCGATGAGAACGCCACACTGGACGGAGGAGATGTGCTTTTTACAGGTACAACTGTGTCTCCTCAATCACTGTATTTTGTTGAACACCTACAATTTCTGCACCATCAAACAACAATCTTCCAAATATAGAAGATTTTAGAAAGAAAATGTAGTTGTCACCCTCCCAAAAGATTCATTTTTTATTACTTTTGGGTTTGTATTAATTCATACAATGTTTATCATTTAGTTGCATATAAAAGTAACCAAGCGCTATAATAACATCCAAGTGGACTTTACTTGAGCATTGTTTAGAAAGTTGTTAGTTTATACACTAATATAAATGAAATATATGCATAAATATATAGATGAAACTATGAAGATGAGACAGGGTAACTATTGCATTTTACATCTAGCTTGAGAGGTGGCATCATGTCGACTGTAAGTTTTTACTGGGTCCAAATGTTGATACATGCAAGTCTAAAATGTACTGCTGTAGGGTCAATGTGATATCATTATGAAGTGCATCCTCATTTTTTTTTCTCTTGCACTGCATTAGTGACCTTCACTGCAATTCAAATCCTTAAAATACAATTAGGTTTAAAAAATGTGTGTGTTGTGGAAGGGGTGGTGTGTGTAAAGGTGTTGTAGCCTCCTACAGCTGCTATTAAAGGTTACCCTAATAGACCTGTTATTTTATTTTTTTAGCCTTTACTTAAGCTATAAAGCACTTTTAAAAATAGTCCAACATAGACCAAAGTGAAGGTTACAACTTCATTTTGACCAAAAACTACCATGATCATACTAACGCAACAAAAAGCATACAAAATTAAAGTTTTATAGCTCGCATACTCATGTAGCAAAAGAGAAAAGATCTTCATTTAGTATTTAACATAACACCCCTCAATACAAAAGTGGTGGATGGATCAAACAACATACTGGTTATTTTGCCAGATTTTGTAAACTTGTAAACTGTAAAGTTGGTACTGTGAGTGGTACTTGGGAAATCTGAAGGGTTTTCACATTACAATGGCAAATTATAAATTTTTTCCCCCACACAGTTAACATAAATCAAATGTTTTAATATGAAGCTTTGGGGCTTTTAGTCTGATTTCCTGCATGGCATGCTTTCAGTGTTCAGATAAGTAAAAATGTTGGCATAAACCGATACAATAAAGCTCTCATTCGTGACCAGCTTAACAAAAACGTGTTTTTCCACACTGCTTCAATGATTGAGGTCAGTAATGACACAGGCTCTACTCTAGACATTTCCCTGTACGGCCATTAACAAACACAGAAATTCTTCATCTATTACAGGAACTATTTTAAAGCAGCAACAAAATCTACATAACATATTTCTGATTGGCTTGAAGGAATCTGTTAAAATCGTATAACAGATGCTTTGTGTTGTGGTTGCCTCTGCTTCATCTGTTATTTTCGCATCTCAAGACACCTAATGTGTTATTTCTAACATGATACAATTTACAAATATCACTCTGGATTCAAAACATGGTAACGGGCAAATATATTCCTCTGTGCGACCTCAATAACCTGGTTCCTCAGCACACTAAGCAGTATTTCCCTAAAAACTATTCTGTAACAAACACGTTGTGTACAATACTGAATGGTCAAATAAAATCAGCAGGACTCCAGGCTCTCACCACAGGCCTCTTCTTCCTCTGGCATTAGAAGATAAAATTTGGTAAGGGCAAAAAACCGTGGTAACAGTCGTATGGTAAGTAAAAATGTGAGTCAGAGTCTTCTACACTGCGCAGGCCACAAGGAAAAAAGCATAGTACACTTAATTGGGTTTCTAGACGCTGGCTCTGTGCGCTCGTTCCTTCCAGCTGAAATCGGTTTCACATGGCAGGGCTAGAAACATTTCCTGTTGGCAGGGCCCGGGCTAACAGCTCATTTTGTAAAGTCTCAGCAGCTATGTTAGGAGCCCATCCCTGAGCTCAGTGTGCCGCTGCAGCCTCGCCAGGCTTTCAGGCCTCTGTCTGCTTACGCCTCACCATACTGACCACAGTTGGCCTTTCTCACAGGCATGCATTAAGTACACACTGTGGTGACTGCAGTGTTCACCTAATGAAGCTCGACAGGCTCGCTGTACTGCTGGTGTTCAAGATTTGTAGACTTTATCACTGTAGACTTAACAAATTTCTGAAGTTTTTAAATGTTGTGTATATATTTAAACTCCAGATATTATAATAATCATTGCTTTATAATTCCTCTGCTCTAGTTCCTTATAGACTATGTCTTTTTTATTTTTATTTGTTTGAATGGTCAAATTACGTTGTGTATCTTTTCAGATTGATTTTGTAGATATGAAGGTATATATCACTGCACTTATTTAAAAACGATTCCACATAGTATTTAAGCTTAAAGCCTTTAATTGTTTTAAGTTCTAGTGTGTGTATGTATCTATTGATCCGTGGCGAGCTGCTAAATTCAATTATCCCCACAGGCATAAAGAAAATGGTATTGAATTGAATTGAGTAAGTTGAATTGATTTTATATTTTGCCTAAACAACTTCTATGGTGTCTTATTTCTTTTCAGGTCGAGAGTTCTTTGTGGGCCTTTCCAAACGGACCAATCAGAGAGGAGCCGAGATTCTAGCAGATGCCTTTAAGGTGAGTTTAAATGTTGCACTAGTGTAAAAAGTGGCAGCATCACAATTAATACCAAAAGCAAAGATTCCCCTCTCGAAAATGACTGAGGTGAAAGTGTGTGAAACAAGCCTACATAAACATGAACATACGCCAAGTTAAGTAGCTCAAATTAAATGTACTTAAACCTGCATTTATTTATATTTATTGCCACAGCAGGACAGCGCAACGAACAGTAATTATAACACTAAGGTATTATCACCTTATAAAGTTTACATTGCAAACGTGCTAGCCAACTTTTGCATATTTACACATCCAGAAGAGAAACGTTGTCATTAGCATCTATTAGGAGTCCTGTTACTGGCCAACTGCTAAACGTACATCCAATATTCAAACTTCTTTTTGCTGCATTTTGTTTTCCATGCAATCATTGGAGAATTTTCTAACTCTTTAGCTGCTAAATGCTTTATAGTAGTCAGTGTGAAACTATAGAAATGTATTGAATCTGTTGTTTTAGGCACTATACTGTATGAGATGAAATGCAAATCTTAACCGGAATATATATATATCTATATATATAAATATATATTTTAACCTACAAACACCACTCTGACTTCTCGAGTATCTTAAATGCACAAGCCTACTGTGAGCAATCGACATCTCAAACAAGAAATAATATGTTAATAATCATACATCATACTTTTGGCAAGGAAGATAAACTAACAGCATCATCACTCCATTCATCTTTCTTTTTTCATCTTGTTCTGCCTCCTGTTCTCTCTTATTTAATTTCTTCCTCCATCAATCTCTTTCTCTTTCCACCCTCTCCTTTTTTATCCATTATATCAATCCTCCATCTATCAACTTCTGTCTCCATTTCTTCTGACTTCCAGTCTGTGTCAAGGCTACACTGTCGAGGTGGACCATATGCTGTAAAGTACATATAAACATGAACTGTTGCTAGGAGATATAGAGACCATTCAGCACATCCTATTTGTTGTATATATATATAAACAAGAAAACGCAAAGTTCCCTGACATAAGCTAGTTTGCAAGAGCTTTTTTTCCGATGATTGCAAAGGCTACAAACCCGACATTGGCTAGAACATTAAAAACATTGCATATATTTCTTTGTAAAGTAACTGTGTACATTTTGTTGAAAACAAGAATCTGGGAAATTAAGTATCAATTGTGAACCTATTGACATACATTTGAGAGAAACCAAAAGGATAAATACTTGTGCAGGTAAAAAGTATTTATTTATTATTTAAGTATTTCTACTTTGTACTGAAGCTGAGTACTCTGAGATTATTGATGGATGCATCTGTGAAGCGTCTCAATAGCTACTAGTCATTAGCTCCCACCCAGATCCAGGCCTCAACTGGGCTTTATGCATTTTTAATCAGCTCTTGCTACAAACCTATGCCACCTCTGTTTACAGTGGCAAAGCAGCAGTAGATGACACTTATTAAAAAGGTGATTTGGGCAGGGGAAACACCTCCCTCATTTATTATTTTAATCATCATCATCAATCAATACCTGAATTCAAAGCCATGCTTTAAATACTGTTTTCCTTTGAAGGAATTACCTTGTATCTCCATTGTTTTCGATTTCATAATTTGAGGCAAAAAAGTCTAATCTTTATAAGGAATGAATCTCCCTTTGTATTGGAGAAATGTGACATCATCATTAATTTACTCATTCTTAATTACCTCTCAGTTAAACTCATTTCAGGGAGAAACACTGTTAAAAAGGATTTGTGAGTCATCAAATACCAGAAAGTACCAAAACCATTAATAAATCGACCATTTACTTACTATTGAGGTGTTGCCTGTGTAGACAGAGCCTGAGGAGCCGTAATACTCCGTGCTAAAGACTTTCATTATTGTTTTACTACCTAAACTTAAAGACACATCAGTGACATCCAGCGTTGCACTTAGCGTTACACAGAGTTCCCTTTTTATAATACTACAGTAAAACTATTCTGTCCTGCTACCATAAATATCCTCCAGCGTACCAAATTGGCTACAACTTCCCCCTGTTTGAGTAACATTAGCAAAAAACTACATTACCCAGATTTTTTAGCTAAATATTTACCTTTTTATGGATGTATGTTTTCAGTCAGAACAAATAACCATGAAGCTGAGTGCCAAAGACAAGACTGAGAAGTCAGAAAGTATTGAGAGACGCCTTGTTGGTTTTGGTCTTCTCATGAGATTGCTGGCCTTGTTCTTAAAGTAAAAGGCAACAGAAATTGCATAAGCCTGTTCTATGTCTCCATTTTGCTGTCAATGATTTTGTATTTCACCATTTTTTTCTTTCCGACCACTTTCTGATTAATTCCTGTGCGGCATGGCCTGACTGTGATAGACCATAGTTGAGCTCAAAAATCACCACTAAGACATGACACACACATCCAAAGGAAATATTCTGTGAAATATCCCAAACCCCGCTGCAAAAACAGATTCAGGCAAGCTGGGAGGATTTAGGCATGCAGCCTAGAAACAGGGTCATGGTGTGGGTCACAAACGCAGACTGATTCTATCTATCTTGTTTACTGTTATTGAAATACTGCAGATTTATGTGTATCGCTTTTGGATTTGCTCTGAGAGACTGTAACCAATGAGGAAAGCTGGCTTACTCACGAGTTCAGAGGTGGGTCATGGCGTGAAGAGTTCAACACTTTACGGTAACCTAAATGGCATTATTGCTGTGCTTCCTTTTTTCAGTCTGTATCTGATTTGAATTCCTCATTATGGATTCGTCTGTGTTTTCTGTTATCTTTGATAAGACAGGACTTAATGATGCGTCACTGGCAAATGACACTAGGAAAAATCACTTGAGCGTCCATTATTGTTTTTCCGTTATTTATCAGATTGATTCCTCCTATCATGTTTTTTTTTCCTTTCATTATCAAATTAAGGGTCACTTTGTTGCCAGGTTTGTTTATCACTCAACAACTGCGTACAGATGTTGAAGCTCTTTTCTTTATGGGCCTTGAAGAGGTTAGAGCAGATTGTGTTGTTGATTGAATGAGTTTGTTTGGGAAGATTAATACAGAGGCCAAACCACTTATTTTTGTCTGCAGGTAGAGGTGAGAGGAAAAACAAGAATTTGGAGACTGTTAAGGACGTCAACAGTGAAGCTCAGTCTGCTATGCTTCTGGGTTGGTCAATGGGTATTTTCAGGTCACAACATAGCTGCAAACCAGCCTGTTAGTGCAGATGAAAAGCAACTCAGTGTCTCTCTTTATTCCCTTAAGGAATTATCTTGCTAAGAAGAAAAGTATGACTCGTGCTTCTAATTTTTGACCTGCAACTTCCTGTTTATGGATAAGGAGGTAAGGAAGTTCAGATTACATAATTCCCAGTTGTCCTTTTTGTATCTTCTGAGCAAATGCCAAGGAAAGATTTCAGGAAAAAGTCAAGGATGGAGTAATTCAAGTTTTTCGCATGATGAACTGCCAAATTCTTTTCTGTTCATTCACAATAACTATTCCAGTGAATCATAGTGCTTTAATTTGAGCTAATGATGCAGTACAAATGTTGACTTGAAAGTGTTCAAATATACTTGAAGGGAAATTGTCCCAAAAGAGTGTAACTATGGACAATGTACACAAGACTTAGAAATACCTCATAGGGTTTTATGAAGCCCAGAGCTATAAAAAACAATTCAAAACATATTGTGTGATTAAGAAAACACATGGATGTCAGTTCTTAGGCGTCAGTTCTCAATCACAAACCTAGAGTTATATGCTCATATAAATGTATTCATGGAAATTCAGGAAGGAAAGGTCTTGGAAGTTTTAAGTCTCACATAATTCAAATAACAGCTTGGTATCACTTCGGGGTTTACAAATCTCTGTGGGACCCAACTCTGGCTTTTTGTGACAAACGCTGAGTCCATGTATCAAATGCTCAATCAATCATGTTGAAATTGGGAAATTCTTGCAGTCCAGTAAATCAGAATCAAAACGAATTCTGTGGTAAAACAATGTTGTTTCAGGAGGCTATGCTATGCTATAATTCTTCAAATATGGACCCTTGGCTTTAATTCTTGCTAACAAAAAGGCTTTCAACTGGTATTTTAATGAAGGGGTCAGTCCAAAATCAGCTGTTGAAGCTATATACTATAGTTCCCTATAAAGCACTTTAAAAATGATCCTACACTGCACTAATATAAACCATATATCAATCAATATGAATGCAATTGCTGGTTGAATGCTTCTCCTCAATCTGAAAAAGTTTAGAGATCTAAAGGCAAAAATATTTTCTTAATAAGCCTCTTACTGTGAGCATTTGGAACCTACATGAACAAACGTTTTCAGCTAAAGCTTTGGTCATTTCACATGAGAGATTTCTATTTTGTCTTTTTTTCCTTGCTTTTCTCATGGTTTTATTGTGCAACAAAATTTGATGACGGTTGTAGTGTTGTCTGTTCATGTTGCCAACATACTGTTTTTTTAAGGGTAAGTTCACTGAACCCTATTTTCTCCACATTTTTGTGTCTTAGTGACTAATAGGGACAACACATTTTTGAAACTGATTAAGTATTGAAGGATAACGCTGTATTTGAGCACCAATGTAACGTTATGTCCACTAAAAATGCTTGTTTTTGACACTGACAGGCTCATGTAGTTGTTGTAAGTGTCTGACAACAATATTGAAAGGACCCTACTGAGCAATAAAGTTGCTCAGTAAGTTTTCTTACCTTTAGATTGATTCTGTCAGTTTGTCATTGTGTTTAAATCTGAATATCCGTTTACTCTGGCTCAATTACATACCGAGGACCATCAAATTTGAAGACCTCATCCACATTGTCAAGATCATCTAAATATTCAGCCTTTACACTGAGAATCTTTTAGATAACACTAAGCTGTGTTTTCTGTACTCCGACACAACAAACCTTGCTCGGCCAGCTTGCAGTGTTTCCACTGTTGTCCTCCAGGAACACATCACCTCGCAAGATTTTAGAACTTGACTTCTCCTCTTATAATAACAATTAAAGCCTATCTTTGCAAAAACAAGCACTTTTAGGGGAGTTTATGGTGTCAGCATTCATAACATTGCAGCCTGTGAGCGGCTGTCGTCTACAGTGCTCTAAATTGTTGTACCTTTTAGCCAGTTAAACACAAAAAGATAGTAGGAAAAAAAAAACAAGTAACCCTTTAAATGCGATCAAACCACAGAAACATTCTTAATAGATAACAACTTAATTATATAATGTTTTCTTTGATTGTTGCTTATTTGGTCATGAATATAATATTATAGAGAAAGTTTTAGGGCCTCTGAAGATTTTACAGAAGCCCAAATGCCATGTGCAGGTGTTAATCAAACCATTATCAATAGCAGTTAGTCTATCTGTTCTTTTGTATTCCTCAACATTTGGTATGCAACATCCTTCAGCCAGATAAAGCCTTTTCAATCAAGTTTCTTCAAGTTGCTCTGCAATAACCCTATGAGCCCTAGGCTCAGTAACATCATCTCCCAGACACTCCTGCTGTTTCCGCCCCTGAGCTGCCCGCTACTTCATTTTGAAAGCCACTTTAGACGCAGTTTAATGATACTGCACAAACACTACATTGCTCTTTTATCAAAAAATCTATCATATTTCACATACTTTCCCTTACACTGGCTGGAGCTACAGTGCTTTGTTGTGGTGCTAAAGGATTGTGAAGCATTGTCACAAACAAAGAAACCTCCACTGTGTTATCACACCTGTCCAATCCAATCCTGCCATCATGAGGATTATCTTATTTGAAGTTATGAAGTTATGAAACTACATATATATTTGTTTTCTTATAATTTGTTCACCCACATGTGGATAAATGAGGAAGCGTTACATTGTACAGCTTTACAGGTCATTGTAGATATGTATGGGACAATATAACCACAGTTATGTTTTAAGGTTTTGACATTTTTGCTTTACATAAGGTTTGTCTCTTTTTGTTGACACAGTAGGTAACTACCAACAGATAATTACAATTGTAAGTAAACATTATGTCAGCAGATGTAGAGGCAGGTTCTTAATGTTTGACACCACAAACCCGAGGTCAATCTTGCAGTTTGACTGTTGAGAGAGCTGCCATTAATTGAAATCATCTTTATCACCTGGGTCAATCCTATCTTCATATTTTGTTTTCGCTTCACCTAATTGGATTGTGTTTTGCAGGACTACGCTGTGTCGACCGTGCCTGTGCTGGAAGGGCTGCATCTGAAAAGCTTCTGCAGTATGGGAGGACCAGGCCTTATTGTCATCGGCTCCAGTGAACCAGCACAGAAAACCCTCAAAGTATGGAGTCTGTGTATGTATGTGTTGTCTGTGCTGTAAAAGCATCATCCCATTGCTATGCTTCCCCCAGCTGTGGTCATGGAAACCACAGAATCAATGTAGTGGCATTGTTTTTATAACTATGACGCAGTTGATTTTTCTTTGGTTGACTCTTGGCTCAATACTGTTGGTATTAACAGCCCTGTCGTTTTTTTTTTCTCCTGTTCTGCAAAGTATTCAGTAAAAATAACACTACAAGACAGGACATCACACGTGTTGACTTAGAGCAGACTCTCTTACTTACAACTTGATTGCTGCTTCCCACTGCAGGCACATCGAGACCACCTGTCACCTTAATCCTTCGTCATTAATTCATATTCTCAGCAAAGCTAAAGGGATTGCCCCTGGCGCTCACACTCCAGCTTCAATTACAAAGTCATTCCATTAAACAGCTTGAGCTCATTACCCCATAAAAGGCTTCTGAATCGATCGAGTTCCATCATAACAATAGCACTAAAAGAAATGAACCCAGGGGATGCTGAAGGACTCAACATGAACAAGAGGCAGTTTACACCCTGACAGAGACAGATTGGTCGTCTTCTCAAAGAGAGTAATAAATCTCAGCCCATCCCTCTGATGGAATTATCCCTAAAATTCAACATCAACACAACACTGTATGTGAACCTTTCTTTCAGCACACATGACTGAAATACAGTGCAATATTTAATGTTGTGTTTACACAGCAAATACATGAATGCTTTATGTTTATTTACATATGAATGAACATTTTACACACAAGCACACACACCCTTGGCATTGACAGAACAGGTCTCATTATTTGCCTCCTAGTGTGATATCTCCCCCTACTGGCCCAACCCTACGCAAGGTTACTTTAAGTCAAGTAAAAGCCACTTAGTAGCATCTCATGGGACAATTAAAACCAGACCATCTTACAGCACATCCTAATGAAGCAAAGTACTTGAGACCAGCACAAGTTCAGACTTGTTGGGTTTGTACAGCTGAAGTGTACACAATAAATTAGGAATCTATGCTAAAACGCATGCGCTAATTGATTTTGTAATCCAGCATTGACTCGTTAAGATTCCTGCCTGTTTGATCACCCCAGTAGTTAGCTACTGGAGCGAGGAGCGGCAGGGAGCAGTGAGACTTAATGACAGACTGCTCACTTTCTAATTGCAGCTTACGTCACCTTCTCCTGCACCAATTAAATACTATTTTGAAGGGCTTTTAATGACCCTGGATTTGTAATTAGGTAATGTTCTCATTGTGGGGGGAATGAGATATTGTGAATGCTGTTTTAATGAATTCAAAGTGCTTGTTTTGGATTTGGATGCAGCTCTTATGGTAACGAGGCTACTTGTCTGTGTACCCTTGGACAAAGACACTTTGTACAAATTAAAGTTGGAGCCCGACTAAATCTGTTTGTCTTTAGGGAGCTAGAATTTTGCTGCTATTAGATATTCAGACAAGAGAGGAGACGCTGGCAGTGTGGGTTTAGAGTAGAAGGTCTGTATATGTCTATCTCACTGACATCTGGTTAATATGGCTGTTAATTTAGAGTCTGTTTTTGCTGTCTGTCTTTATCTGGGATGTGTGCTAAGAATGTGTATATGTGTAGACCAGGTTGAGGCTCCTGTCTGTGTTTAGCTCTCCCATGGTTTAGAAAACTCACTGACCGGATAGATTTCATCATCCATCTGCCGCTGTCATTGCCAAGCTTCACTTATGAAGTCATCATCCTGAAATATCTGCAGCAACAACTTCCTGTTCTCTCACACACTATTCCCTCCCTTTACTGGACTCCCATGGGCAGACTCTAGATCACTAGTCACTCAGCCCTGTTTGATTCATGAGGTCATTGCCCTGTTTGATTCATGAGGTCATTGCCCACTACTGGTTATGGTTTGAGCCTCACCTCAAGGATGTTTGCACACTTGAGTTTTTATAGATAATGAGGTGACAACATGGTGAAGTTTATATTTAGGATGAGTTGTGTTTGATGACCAAATCCTGATTACAAACATTTAAACAAATAAGTTACCAAGATATGAACATATTCTACACTTTCTCTGAGTTTTGATATTTGATTCAAATTGATGGGTTATCTAGTATATTTAATATCTTTCAGCAGCAGAGAGCAGCCGGAGGTTTGACATTTTACTGATGTTGATCATATTTACCATTTGGTTTCAGTATGCTAACATTGGGTAATTAGCACAAGTCATTAGCAAGTAATTAGCCAGAGCATTGGTTAGACTATAGTAAAGGTTAAAATTCATCCTGGAGAGGGGCAATCTATTCAACAGTTGAGATATTTCAGTTTGGTATAAATAGTAGACGACTGACCAGCAGACATTGCCATGCCGGTAATTACACCGCTAACTTGGCTAGGAAAAATGATGATCTCTGCAGCATGTATCATATCAGAAAACAGGACATATGTGGCATCTGAGCTCTAGGTTTCCTTGCCAATGATGTTATGAAGTCCCTGAGTCAGATGAAGGCTCAGACAGCAGCAACTGATATCATACATAGGTTATAGTATGCGGTCTCTGGTTTGTTGCTCTGTTAAAAACTAAAAACTTAAAAAGACAAAGTAAAACATAAGAAATGTGAATTATTCAGGGAATTTTTATGATTTCTGTATTTTTCTCAGTATTATCAGAGATGTTCTGCAACCCCCCTTCATCCCTTCCTTCCTTGTTGTGTTATCTTCTATTGGATAGCTGGGGGTGCAGCAAGAAACACTCGCTTTAGACCAATAATATTTCCAGAGTTAAATACGAGTCAGGAAAACATTTATTGTGCATCAACAAGAACCAATTTCAGTTTAATTTCCCTTCTGTAGTTGGATGCGGCCTCAAGTAGGATTTGTCTTGTTTATGTTGTTGTTCGTCGTGTTAGGAAGTATTGTAAAACTTTTAAAGGCTTCCTGGTCAAGGATTACTAAAATGAAAATATTCATTACAGGGGCCAAAATACAGATTATGCTGAGGACCACCGTGCACAGTATCAGGTCCAGTTAATTGTCAGTGTTTTTGTTAACTAATCCAGATTGCCCAGGGGGGTTTATTAGCCTCTTATAAATATTTAGTTTTAGCAGTGTCCACTGTCCAGAAGTGTCCACTGTCCAGAAGTAACTTGCTGTTGCTTTGTATCTGGTCGTGGTCAGGGATGACTGTGTAGAAGTCTTGGTTCTCCATTTTTTTATTGTTTTTAAACGTTGCTGAAGCCACACAAATCTGAGGCATACTTAACTACATGTTAGTCTTATATGATAATTGCTTGAAAAGCATACAGTAACCAAGATAACCTTGCTGCCCCTTGATTTTTTTTTATTTCATAAGCCCTGAGATTTAAATGAATTAAATTACCTTCAGTGTAATAAAATAGATTGTAATCTGTTCTTGTATTGACTGGTTGCAACCACTGACATTGAACAGAGAACTAACTGTTCCATCAGTCAAGTGAATTTATCTTAGGATTTAATTGCATTTCAGGGATCACAGCTTTACAAGAAGCACAGTGAAATTCTGCTGTAGGACATTTTCCTCACACTCAGAGTTTTACTGAGTGAAGCAGGAACTGTGATCTTTGGTGGAGTCCACGTTTATTCTCCCCTCTACCACTCCTAATCCCCCTGTATGTGAGAGACAGTGTTGGCGGTCACGCACATGAACAGTGTTTTCATTTAGGGCTGCTGCAATCACCTAACACACCCACAAGTGACCTGGGAATGTGTCTGGTCTGGTTCCACGCATACAGACGTACAGTATGTGCACACTCTGGATGAACTCCACCCTGCAGCCTTGCACTCAGAAATGGCAATGTCAGCTCCTATATAATTAGATTTATTTTGTAATTTGCAGGGACTGTTAGTTTACTTTTTATACATTATGAGTTATGGCTAGTCAGCTATTCTATACTGGTGTAATGTATGATTTCCTGCTTTTGTTCTTTGTTTTTAACATTGTTGGAGCAAAACTTTCATAATGATTTTGGCTTTGCATGGTACTTCCCAGAGATCACTTATTTAACAATGAGTCAAGTCGTGTGACAACTTTTTCCTTAGGGTTTCTATTTAATGATGGGATTTACTGCTCATGCTAACCGCACCCAATTGTTCTTATATTTAGTTCAACCAAGCACTGATGCCAGAAACATAAGTGTCCCTTCCTGTATGCTTAATATATTTTCCCCAAGAAAGCTCTAATTAGGTACTTAGACCAGCACTTTTGATAATGGGTTGGATCAGTAGGCATCTATTTACATGATAATAACTTGTTTTTTTCAGGGTACAAGGAGTTTGAGTGCTTTTAACTGATTATGCAGGTAATATACTGCCCCTCCAATCTAGAAGACTTATTTGGAAAAGAGAAACAAACACTAAATCTACTTGGGAAAAAGAATGGGAGTCCAAGGATGTCCCCAATAAACCTCTGGTGTCAGACCACACTCAATGGGTCCCTGGCACCAACCTCCCAAGGAGACAGTGGTCAGCCCTGAATAGATTCAGGACTGTCCACGGCCCCTGGATAGCCGGCAGCAGCCCAAGCCCACTGTGTGCTTGTGTAGAGGAGCAAACAATGGAATAGATCATTGAACTTTGCCCTCCCCCTCTGTACAGCAGACCAGGAGGCAACTGCTTGGCTCAAGGACTTTGCATTCGCTAAATTAATAAATAACTGCGAAGTAACCCATATTTCTGTTTAACTCACAAAGGAAAAGGCCCTTCCTTTCTCAGTAAACGCCCTGATCTTCCTTGTTGCAACAGATCCAGTGGGTCAGTCTTAAGCCACAAAGCCAATTGTGCTCACAAATCTAACATTGTCCTCCCACATTTGAATTTGTGCCATCACCTTTGCTCACAACCACCACGAAACCCCAAATGTGAGCATGCAATACGTTATACATTTCATATTTTAAAGTTTTATAAGGGACTTTTTTTGACTGATTATCATTAGCAAACAGCCAACTTATCCTGCCCTTGATTAAAGATGACAGATGATGACAGAAAGAGGAGCAATAGAAAAGCACATGGGAGGTCTATATCTGGTGCAAAAATCTCACTTCTCAAAATACCTTTTCTGAATGTTGAGGCTTTGAATCTTTTTATTTTTACTTGCTTTCCACCCCCCCTCCCCTTCTCGTCTGTGAGGTATCCGTCCGCAGATGTTCTGCTCATAAACATTAAAAGGCACCTGTCTCTCCTCTGGTCATAACATCCTCAACCCTGACTTCCACTTGGCAACATGGGCGTCTTCTCAGTCTCTCTCCCCCTACCGCCTGTCCCACTTTCAACTCCTTCAGATTACATAAATAACATGACATCTGCCGAGAAAGAATGTCTGCCGGTCCTGTGTTCTCCATTAAGGCCCCTAGGCCCCGAGAGTGGTTTGGCCAGAAGAAAGATGTGGTGCTGCATTTGGTATTGTGGCCTTGCTTCAGACTCAAAGTGCCT